>NW_011495070.1:6264426-6301336 GCF_000754665.1 Bison bison bison | reverse complement strand
TGAGATAACATCACCCCCTGGTCAAGACCCTCCAACGCCATCCCATCTCGTTCTGAGTAAAAACCTGAATCCTTGCACTGTCCCACAGGGCCTGGGTGAGATTCGCCCCCGCCACCTGTGTCCATTCTTACCCTTGTTTTCTCCCACTCTGGCCACGTTGGCCTCGTTGCTTGCAGATAAAGCAGCTCCTGCATCAGGATTTCACTCCAGTTCAGAGTTCTGCCTGGATCACTAGCCTGGCTCACTAGGGAGACCTTCTCTGATGATCATATTAAAATGCCACCTGTCCCACCCTTAGTAGCCTTCATCTCCTTTTCCAGCTTTGTTTTATTTCATTGCACTTCTCTAGTATATTATGCAGCTTATGTATTCATCTTACTGTTTATCTGGACCCAATGGAATGTAAATGTCACAGGGACAGAACTTCTTTTAATGTTTTCTTTATATCTGGATCCCCAGCTCTTAGTGCAATGCTTATCACATAATGGACACTTGACGGACATATTTTTGAGGAAATAAAGGACTGAATCTGATAGGTAAAAAATTAAACCTCATTTTTATTTGCACTTTTGATTACTAGTAGGTGAAATTTTAATAATCTGTCCAGAAGGCCTTTCTGAGCTTAATAATCAGTTCACAGTGCATGAGGGAAAAAACTGGTAGTTTGAATGATTACAAATTTAAAACATCTGCATAGAAAAATGTCCCTACCACAAATAGGACTGACAAATAGAAAATACTTGCAATTCATATTTAGGAAGAAAATGGTAATAACCTTAATACACCAAGAGTGCATACGATCAATAAAAATGATGAACCCTATAATAGAAAAATGAAAAACTGTAAATTTTGTACATTTACAAAAGAAATAAACAGAAGGTATCTGAAAAAATGTTTATCATCACTTCACTTTTTCTTAAAAGTATCTGCTTTAAATCAGAATTTTCATTTCCTCTTGTTTTCAATATTATCTTCCCTGAATTTAATTTTCAAGAAACTTTCTTATTTTCTCTAACAACTGCAGTGTATTTCCAACTGTTTTTCCCTTAGTAAATAGAGCCCCATATCCTGTCTCTCAGTTTTACAATTGCCTTCCCCCCTCCTTCGTCCTTACTCTCCAAAATACTCTATTATCATGGGCAAAACTCCCCAGAGCTATACTGCTGGCTACAATGCTTTCCTTCACCATCAAGAGAGAATTGGAATGTGAAGACTGATGCCATGCTTATATATTGAGTAGCAATTCTATTACAAATATTTTGAATCACACAAAATGCGCAGATTTGCTATTTCAACGACGATAAAGACCTGCTCGACTCCCATAGCATTTAATGAGCAAATGTGCCAGGAATGCTGATTGACACTATTTGGCTGTCTGAGTTTCCCAAGATATTTTGCACAAAGTTAGTAAACTTGCACTCTGAGATTATTTTTCTTTTATGCAGGCCAGTTGCAGCACCCTTGCCTCGCTTTGGAACGAGCGTTATGTCTTATCCTAAACTGTGTTACTCCAAAGACAGGGAGAGATGAAACAGGAGAGAATCGTTAACTGGGAAATGCAGAAGTGGAAATAAGTAGCAAGCAGAATGAGCAGAGACAACAAAGATGGCTTGGAGACTTTGATAATGAGAGTGTCCTCTGGCAGGCACCCACTCTCCACTCTGATTGGACCATCCCCAAATTCCCAGAAGACTGTGGTAGACAGAGGAGCACTGCCACCTCCTGCCCCCCATCCATGTCTAACCCCCAGAACCAGTGAACATGGTATTTTACATGGCGAAGGGGACTTTGCAGATGTCATCAAATTAAGGATCCTCAGATGGGAAAGTTTATCCTGGATAATCTTAGAGGGCCCAGTGCAATCACAAGGATCTTTTTTAAGTCAAAGAGGAAGACAGGAGAGTCAGAAGCCAAGAAGCAGAGATCAGAGTGATGCAGTTGCTGGCCGGGGGCCACAAGCCACGGCTTGCGGATGCCTCTGGAAGCTGGAAAGGGCAAGGACACATTCTCCCTTTGAGCTTCTAGAAGGAATACAGCTCAACCAACAACTTGGTGTGAACCCTCTAACACTCTTTCCCACTTCTGATCTCTTGAACTGTAAGACAATACATTTGTATTGTGTCAAGCCAACAAGTTTGTGGCTTGAACAAATTTAGAACAGCTCAGGGGAACCTGCCGAAGGACCTCCCACCTAAACTTCTCCTTATAGTCCACAGGGAGGAAGTGCATGGTGAGAGATGCCGGTCACAATTGGCTCGTGAAGATCCAAGGATGACGTTTTCTCCATTTTGGGAGCCTGGTTCTGCCTTACGTGGTTAGCTTTTCTTCTTATTTTCTCTTTCCTTTTTAATAAAAGACATTAGAAAAAAAAACACAGAAGATAAGACAGAGTATAGGTACATAAACATGTTACTTTGTAGGAGAAATCTGTCAGCACTTTTTAAAACATTAAAAAAAATGTTGAAATATAGTTGCTTTACAATGTTGTGTTTTAGGTATACAGCAAAGTGACTTGTTCATATGTATATATATTCTCTTTTTTACATTCTCTTCCATTGTAGGTTATTACACGACATTGTGTATAGTTCCCCGTGCTGTACAATAGGTTCCTGTTGCTTTATATACTTTGTATATAGTGGTGTGTATCTGTTAATCCCAAACTCCTAATTTACCCGCTTCCATTCCTTTTGGTAACCATAAGTTTGTTTTCTGTGTCTGAGTCTATTTCTGTCTCATAAATAATTTCATTTGTATCACTGTTTTAGATGCCATGTACAAGCGATAACGTGTGGTGTTTGTCTCTGGCTTACTTCACTTAGTATGACAATCTCTAGGCGCATCCTCGTTGCTGCAGAGGGCATTATTTCATTCTTTGTTATGACTGAGTAATATTCCCTTGTATATATGTACCACATCGTCTTTATCCATTCCTATGTTGATGGTATTCTGCAGTCCATAGGGTTGCCAAGAGTCAGGCACGACTTAGAGACTGAAGCACAACAACAAATATAGATGGACATTTAGGTTGCTCCCATGTCTTGGCTATTGTAAATAGTGTTGCTATGAATATTGGGGTGCATTCCTCTTTTTGAATTATGTTTTTCTCCAGATATATGCCCAGGAATAGGATTGTTGGATAATATGGTAGCTCTGTTTTTTTGTTTCTTAAGGAACCTTCATACTGTTCTCCACAGTCTATCAATTTGCATTCCCACTAACACTTTAGGTGGAGAAGGAAATGGCAACCCACTCCAGTACTCTTGCCTGGAGAATCCCATGGAGGGAGGAGCCGGTAGTCTACAGTCCATAGGGTCACAAAGAGTCAGACACGACTGAGCGACTTCACTCACTTTTCACTTTCTCCACACCCTCTCCAGCATTTATTATTTGTGGACTTTTTGATGACGGCCATTCTGACCGGTGTGAGGTGATACCTCATTGTGATTCTGGTTTGCATTCCTCTAATAATTAGCAATGTTGAGCATCTTTCCATGTGTCCTTTGGCATCTGTATGTCTTTTTTGGAGAAAATCCTTTTAGATCTTCTGTCCAGTTTTTGATTGGGTTGTCTGTTTTTTTGGTATTGGTCTGTAAGAAATCAAGGAGTGAGAGTTCTCTTCAGAGCTGTCACTCATTCGACTCAGTCCAGGATGGAATGCATGGAAAGGATGGTCAAAGAAATTGACTCCACCCTGGTTGAACATATGGTAGAAATGGACACATGCCTGATGCCCCCCCAGCCCAATCCTGCCTGTGGAAACCTGGGGTCCAGAACTGCGGTCAGTGGGATAGGCTCCATGGGGCTAGACAAGGCTGGCCAGGTCACCCCTCAGGTCCCTGAGAATGCTGGGCCCAGTGAACTGATATCCATTTGGGAAGCAGCTGGGGTATGCCCCCCGAACCCATTTCTGGCACCCCTGGAATTTCTGGGCCAGGTGGCCACCCCTGCAAGGTGAGGGTCTGGCAGGCAGGTGACCAGACATTGGTGACCCCCCAGCCCTCCATCCTGCTTGGGCTGGCATTGGGTTGTCTTGAGGATCTTGCCACAGTGGAAGTTCCCTGTTGGTGTGTAATACAGCATGACCTTTAAGATGCTCAATACCGTGGCAGATCTCGGAAAGTGAAGCATAACTGTATGGTCATAGAACTGGGACAGGCTTCCAGCCAGGTGACTGGGCTAAAACCACCATCCAATACTCCTCTCACTGGTTCTTCATCCCTTCTGACATCCTATATCCCGTGTCCTATGACTGTGAATCAAGTTCTTGTCAATTCTTCTGGCCAAAAAAAAAAATTGATTCCTCATGCTTTTATATGACATCATACTCTTGCACAACATTGTTGGGCAGATCATTAAATTTAGTCCTGAATAAATTGACTCTCACTGTTTCAAAGATGCTGAGGTTTGACCTAAGGAGGAGAGGGCCTTTTCCTCTCCATGGATGCCCAGGGAAAGTACAGGGAGATTTTATGGCTGCTCTGTGGCTCCCAGGAGTGCTGGAGGATGAGCTGCCTCGTTTCCAGAGGGGAATTGAAGAAGGGACAGTGGAAATGACACTCGGGTGCCTGCAGGGAGGAGGCAGGAAGTGGGTTCCAGGATGAGTTAATGGTCATGGGGTTATTGATAATGTCTGGCCAGAGGCCAGTGGGGCTTATTAGGTTTCCAGAATTGACCCAAGCAGTAGATTTGTCTCAGGATGTCTCAGACACTGGGAAATTGAGGGGGAAGAAAAATAATCTTAGGATTTTCTTTGATTTAAGAAAAAGGCCAGCTGAAATCTTTCTCCTGGATTTGTAACTCATGTTTTCATGACACCAAAAGCTTTTTTAGACTTTAATTTTTTCCTTGATGCAGAAACTTTAGTTCATGGACAAGTATTTAAGGAAGGAGATATGGAAAAGAAAGGAAGACTTTTCTTGGAAGCTCCCAAGATAGGTTTCTTATCAAAGTGTATAAATGTGTTATTATCATTTTCTTCCTTGGGGAAAACATTATTTATTTGTAGGAGAAAAGGACACATTTGTTGGTTGATGGCTCTGTTACCATGGAAACATAAATTTAAAAAACTAAGAAAAATGTTTTAATACATTAATTTTTAGACCTCTGATACCAACCTGCAGTTCCCTTGAGGTATGACATGGCAAAATGAAGACAGAGCCCCGACCCGGCTCATTGTTGCGATGCTGTCACAGAGGCAAACCTAAAACCTCCCTCTCTCTCTTGCCTCACAAATTGGCCAGAAGTGCATTTTAAACACACACTTTCAATGTAAGTAGCTTGCTGTGGGTACATTCAGAAAAATCTTTAGGCTCCATGTAAGCTTTGCAAAGGTTTTGCATATTGCCTGTGGGACTTGGCTGAATAGATACGGAGAAAGAAGTCACTGGAACTGGTGACAGACCACCGTCAGGATTTCCAAGTAGATGCTTTGCTAAGTCCTCTAGATGTTGTAATGAGCTCTGCTCTGCCTTCCTTGTGGGTGTGATATGGTGAAAATTGGGATGGTGTCAAGATATTAAAAAGCTTTATTAAAATAACCCCAGTATTATTTTGTGTTCACATTTAAACCCCACTCCCTTCACTGCATTGGAGAAACTGTGTCCTATGGAAGGGGGAGCCTACGAGACACTGGAGACGAGCATGCACTTTGGAGGCAGGCACGCATAGTTTTCAGTTCTTGCTCTCCCTCTAACTAGCTTGATACCTGGGGCAGGTGATGATCTCTTTAAGCCTTGATTTCATCATCTGAAAAAAGGGGATAGTAATTCCTGCATCGGGGCTTCCCAGGTGGCTCAGTGGTAAAGAATCCGCCTGCCAATGCAGGAGACTTGGGCTCAGTCCCTGGGTTGGGAAGATACCCTGGAGAAGGAAATGGCAACCCACTATGCTATACTTGCCTCAGGAATCCCATGGACAGAGGAGCCTGGTGGGCTACAGTCCACAGGGTCACAAAGAGTTGGACACGACTGAGTGACTGAGCAGGCATGCAATTCCTGCATCACTGTGATTTTATATACATTTAAAGAGATACTGCTGTCTGCATAAAATGCTCAGCATCTTGTTGGGTGCTCAGTGAGTCTGTGGTATAGTGTGGCTGTGATTTCAACCATTGCTGAAATATACCAGCTGTGTCAAGTGCTTCATAAGGCTTCACATGGAAGAGGGGCGCTCTCTGTGGGTGCCCAGGGCTTCCCCATTTCTCAGAGAAGACCCCTCCCCCCGCCAAGTCCCTGCTCATTTATTTATAGCTCTATTGGAAGCTCAACACCATTTCAGTTCACTTTAATGCCAGTGTCAATTTGAAAATATTTCCCTGAATTCTCCTCAATAAATGCACTTCTCTCTTTTTTATTTATTCAAGCAATATTTCTTGAGGACCCATTATATGCTGGGCCCTGTACTAGTGCTGAGGATAAAATGGATAAAATAGAAATGGCTTCTACTCTCATGGATGTTATTAATGCAGTGTAGTGGGGATGAAAAAAGATCAGTGAACACAGGTTCTGCCAGGTCTCTGGCAAAGGAGCATGGAGCTGCTGGAGCATTCTGCTGGGGCACTGCACTGGGGTTTGGGAGGGTTGTCTCAGGAGTGGGATCATTTTTAGAGCCATCTCAGAGTTGGGACTCTTCTCACTCTCCAGTGCTGCCCCGATTGCTGGAATTCATTCATTTATGCCTTCATTCATTCATTCACTCACTCAGTGAGTGAATGATGTGCCTGTTAGTTCCCAGGCTCTGTGCCAAGCATTGGGAAAACCATGGTGAGTAAGACAGACATGGTCCCTTCCTTTAGGAAACTGAGGGGCTAACAGAAAGTGGGATGGCCCAGAAATAAATAGAAGAACTACCTGGGGTGGAGACGTGAAGGAGCTGTGAGATCATCCGGCAGGTGGACTGCATCTCTCTGGGGAGGGGTTTGGATCTAAGCTGATGCCTGAGGGGAAATGGGATTCAGGTGCGGGGAGAGGGCACCGCGGTGTCCCAGTGGAGGGAGCAGTAGGGTGTGTGTGCGAAGATCCTGAGGTGAGAGAAAGCCTGGCCCTGGGGGTGATGGAGGGTGGAGTCGGGGAGCAGGAAGGGACGGGAGGTCTGGAATTTGCTGGAAGCTGCAGGGCAGCCCTGGCAGGAGGGAGGCATTCCTGTCCTTTGGAGGCTTTCAGGCTGGGCGGGCTCAAAACCCCAGGTAGCCCTCCCTGCCCCCACCGCCTCTTCCCTCCCTCTCTGGTTTTCAGTTTGGTGGCGAATGAGGGAGGCTTTCTCCAGGAATTTAGGGTTCTCCTTTGTGGGGGATGCTGTGGTGTGTCTCCCATGTGCCCCTCCAGGAATGACAGACTCATTTCCCAAACTGCCCAGGTGCCACGGACAGAGGTCTCAGCTTTCAGCTTCCTCTGGGGATTTCTAGGGGCTTCCCGGGTGGCTCAGATGGTGAAGAATCTGCCTGCAATGCAGGAGACCCGGGTTCAATGCCTGGGTCGGGAAGATCCCCTGGAGAAAGAAATGGCTACTCACTCCAGCATTCTTGCCTGGAGAATCCCATGGACAGAGGAGCCTGGTGGGCTACAGTCCCTGGGGTCGCAAAGAGTGGGACACGACCGAGCAACGAACACTAGACCACACTAGGCTGTGGAGGGCCACCTTGCCCACTTCCAGGGTCCACAGCCAGACCACCTCACCCTAACCTGAGACACCGCTGAAGTCATCCCAGCTCCAGGGCTCCCTGAGGGGTTGGCTGAGCACTTCCTGGGGTCATGTTGTCGCCCAGTGTCCCCCTCCACCCACTCCTGCCTCCTCCCCCATTTCCCTTATACAGGTGGTGATCCAGGGGCGCCCCTTAATAGACCTTCTCCCCGAAAGTTGGCTTCCCCCGGAGCCCAACTGAGCGCCTTGTGAGAACACTGTACAGATATGTGAACATCACTTCATAGAGACAGACCGATTCCCAGGAAGGCAAGGATTTGGTTATAACCTGGCAGAATTTCCCCTCAAGGAGGAGGATCGTTCAGTCATGAGTGGAGAGCACAGAGGTGCTCAGAAATCTCCCCACCTCAAAATCTTGTCCATGGAAGAGGAAGCCTCAGCCACTCGAAGAAAGGCCTGATTCACACGGCTGTCTGTACTGCGGAGCTAGATTCGGTGATAAGCCATCCTGCAGAGAGGCCACGAAACCCGCGTCTAAGGACAGGTATTCCAGTTCACCAGCCCCCTGCTGGTTACCAGCTGACTTCCTGTGGGTCAGTCTACAGGGAGACTGGGGTGGATTGTGTTGCATTGTGTTTCACGTGGCGGATCAATTTTTGTTGGAATTTAATCCTTTGGGATTCTGGTTTTATACATATTGCTCTTTCTTGACTGCCTCTGAGATAGACCTGGGTCCACTCTGTGCAGCAAAGAAATTAGACTCTTTGGAGACAGCCGGCTGACCACTCCCTGGAGGCAGCACACTGCCTGGCTGTGCTCTGAATAAGCTAGCTTTCTCCTTTAAACATCCACACCCGTGTTTCTTGATTCTGTTTGGACTGATCCATCCTTTGCCTTGTAGGCTTGAAATTCACCTGGCTGGCTTTTACTGAACTCATGACTGGAAGGCATTTTAAGTATTGTTTATGTGCAGGGGATTTGGCCATCATAATCTAATGGATCTCTAATTTTGGGAGGGGTTGGTGTAAGAAGCAGTTTGGGCTTCCCTAGTGGTTCAGTGGTAAAGAATCTGCCTGCCAATGCAGGAGACACAGGTTCGATTCCTGGGTGGGGAAGAGCCCCTTGAGAAGGAAGTGGCAAACCACTCCAGTATTCTTGCCTGTGAAATCCCATGGAAAGAGGAGCCTCCTGGACTATAGTCTGTAAGGTTGCAAAATGTGAGGTCAAAAGAATCTGACATGACTTAATGAGTAAACAACAGCAAGGGAGCAGTTTAGAGCAGACATTGTATCAGAGTGATGGGTTGGGGGTCGAGGGCCAGCTAAATTGGGCTTGCATTTGGGGTCTGCGGGTTGTGTGGCTTGGGAAGCTTCCTTTCCTGATCCGTGGTTCAACCTACTCAGTTGTTGGGGAAAGGAAAATGCTTAGAGTGATGCCTGGCACGTGAAAGCTACTATTATTATAGAAAAAAACCAGTTTTACGGTGCTCTAGAAGCTTTGCTTCTGGGGTCTTGGATGTTTTTTAAGTAATATAACAAATAAAGCCTCGATGCTCCCGTCCTATCCCAAATAGATTTCCAACATCTCTTATGATGAAAAGCAGTAAAATGGAGCTCTTAATACATCCCCAGGTTGCAGAATCAGGTCTGACCAAAGGGCTGGAGTGGTGGCGTCTATGACTGTCAGTTGCTGATGGTGGGGAAGCATGCAAACATGGGGAGTCTGTGGTATGTGATGTTCTTTCCATCTCCGTTTCTCCCCAGTTGCATTTTTTAAAGTAATGCAGTTAATTTTCGTGAGTGTTTTAAGCCCAAATTAGAGATCTTATGTTGTAAACGCTGCAGAAGCTGAGAAAGATCTTGTTAACAAAAGCACAGTTACCAAACTCCCAGAAATCAGAATCAGACCCACAGAATTCAAACTTAGATGAAGTCTGTGCCCACCAAATCCATCCTGGGTCATTTCTGCAGGATCAGAGTAAATGGAGGCGCTCGGAGCTGCATGCCACATTAGTGACCATGGTCTCTAATTGCAGCAGTCTTCAGACAGGTCAGTGGAGGTGTGATGATCTCGGGGATTGTTTGTCTTTAAGGTATTTCTCTGCTGTAATATATAATCCCTCAAGGAGGGACCTTGTCAGTGTCAGCTTCTGTTCCCAGCTGTAATGGAATAAAGAACTGGTAAACAGGTGATTCTTTACATCTCTCTCCTTTGTCCTGCATAATGTGAGCCAAATGGATGGGCCCATCTCTGAAGGCGGCAATGGGGGGGTTCTACCCCTAAATGATTCTGGGTTTGCTGTATGCTGTGATTGGGCTCAGTTGCGTGTGCAGCTGCTCCTAGAGTCTTGCCACACTATAATACTGTGTGCAATAGTCAGAGAGCGGTTTTCCACTTTGCATCTTAAGTCCTATCTTCTCTGCTCACCCTTGAGAGAGCCAAGCACCTCAAATGGGGTGGAGTAGAGCAATCCGAAGAAGTAATTGTGCTGTCTTGAGATGCAGGAGCCCGGGAGGGCGAAGAACTCATTTTCTCTGTGTCTGAACATATTAGAAGTGCTCTGCTAAAGTGCAGATGGTCCGGCAGTCAGCAGGGGTTGATAGGAAAACACACAGCATAGGCAGTATGAAGCACAACCCTACTCTCGACATTTCAGGTGTGCGTAAGAATGGACGGGGTTTCTGCCCTCCAACTTTGTAGTCTGTTGCCTGAGCCTCCCCTCGCCCCTCCATCCCCATCCCAGGCTGTTTGTAGATAGACCAGAAGCTCTTGTGGTGTTTCCAATAGGGAGAGTGTGGGGAGCCTTGGTCAGGTGGAGCTGTGGTTTGGTGCAGTTTGGGGAGGAATCTCTCCTTAAGCCAGGGACTTCTCCCCTCTCCCTGCCCAGTACCCAGGACTGCATCACTGTATGTTCATGCATGGCAACTCTGTGCTGGGATATAGCAGAACCAGGCAGAATGAGCCCCCCACGTGTGAATGTGTGTCTGTGTGTCCCAGCTCCTTCCTCCCAACGGGGAGAAGGCGCTCTCCAGACCCCAGCTGGCCTCTCTCCTCAGCATCCTTTCTCTCTTTCAAGGCTGCGTTGCACAAATACCTCCTTCTGTTCTGAAATCCATTTACCTCCATTTTCGCTTCCTGACCTCCCTCCCTCCAGTTTCCTTTCTTTTCTAATCATTATATAACTTAGGTAGACAAATAGCCCTCATGTAAGCTATTATGTAAGTAAAGATGCGAGTCTACTGAAAAGGTCAGCAATTGTGGAGAAATTAATAGGCAAAGCTTCAAGGAGGAGGTGGACCTTGAGCTTCTTTTATTTGTTTATTTTTACTTGTTTTTACAGTGAAAGTGAAGTCGCTCAGTCGTGTCTGACTCTTTGCGACCCCATGGACTGTAGCCTATCAGGCTCCTCCGTTCGTGGGATTTTTCCAGGCAAGAGTACTGGAGTGGGTTGCCATTTCCTTCACCAGGGGATCTTCCCGACCTAGGAATTGAACCCAGGTCTCCCACATTGCAGGCAGATGCTTTACCATCTGAGCGGGGTGACTCTTATTTTCAAGGTTACCTTCATTTTATTTTTAAAAATTTTAATTTATTCTTTAAAATTGAAATACAGTTTGTTTTCAATGTTGTGTTAGGTTCAGGTGTACAGCAAAGTGACTCAGAACATATATACACACACACACACACACATGTATATATATACCCATCTCCTGTAAGATGGGTATAATCATATCTGGCTTCTGCTTTTATGAGAATGACAAAAAAGTGAACAAGCATATAATTAAAACGATATTATGAACCCTGAAGGATGCAAACAGAATAGTGTCAGTGAAGGTTCCTGAGAATGTGGGAATGTCACCAGAGCTCCTGGCACAGGGTGAAACAAGCTCTTAGTTGATTTTTTCTGAGGGACACTTGCAAGAGGACGGGAGACTTGGGGAAGGGCCGTGGGAGAAAAGCACAGATGTTATTAACACAAGGGGTTGTTATAGCAGTGGCCTTTCCTGCTTTCCCATCATGCTGTTTTTCTTTGGAAAAAGGTAGGTTCACATATAGCTTCAGGAGGAGGAGGAAGAATCTGCTCTGGAGTTTGCTGGTTCACCCTGCGTCCTTGGCCGGCACACTCTCTGTAGTCCCTCAGCCTGCCGTCCAGCATTAGGACATGGTGGCAAGGATGTCCATCAAACCGTCTCGACCCTGGGAAGAATGCATCTGGCCTGGTGGCAATATTAGTGACACGGTTGCTGGACTTCGGATTCACAGAGTGTTTTCTCTCAAGTGCTCGGAGAAGAGGTGGTCACAGGGTTTGTTGTTATTGTATCTTGGGAGAGAAAGAGGAACACCAAGGCATGGAGGCATCTGCTAGAAATGTCACGGCTGGAATCAGTCAGGCCTTTTGTGTGGGTCCTCATCGCCAGTTCAGGACCTGAAACACCGGGCTGTTTGCTTCAGGTGGATATTTGGATGTCTCCCCTTCCGCCTCTGGCTACTTCTCCTCATCTTGTCCTTTCCAGGCTCGGCCAGCCAGTGCCCTTGGAGGTCTTCTCTGGGCTTGTCAGCTCCCCACCAGGGCTAGACAGGGCTGCACTTTCTTCTTATGATAGAAGACTGGGAAGCAAGACGGAGAGATTTTCTTGGCAGCTGCAGATTTTTAATCATGAAAGTAATTTAATATGAGGTGGTCAGAGGTCAGATATTTTAAAAAGGCCAGTTTCTGGTTTAGCCTCAGCTAAAACCAAGGATGACGAATGGTTCAAAAGGGAGGCAAAATGTATTTTTCGAAGGTTTAGCGACTTAGCAGCAGCAGCAGCAGCAGCAGCAGCAGGGGACCCAGAGTAGGAAGGGGTGAAAGACCATGATTTTCCACTGAATTTCCTTTCTTAAAAATTGAAGCGTAATTTGCAATATTGTGTTAGTTTCAGGTGTACAGCAAATTGAATCAGTTATATATGTTGTTAGTCCCTCAGTTGTGTCTGACTCTTTGTGATCCCATATGGACTGTAGCCCATTCATGGAATTCTCCAGGCAAGAATACTGGAGTGGGTAGCCATTCCCTTCTCTAGGGGATCTTTCCAACCCAGGGTTTGAAGAACCCAGTCTCCTGCATTGCAGGCAGATTCTTTACCATCTGGGCCACCACGGAAGCCTCTTATATATGTGTGTGTGTGTGTATATTATTTTTTAGATTATTTTCCATTATAGATTATTACAAGACACTGAATATAGTTCCTTGTGCTATGCAACAGGTCCTTGTTGTTTATCTGTTTTGTATATAGTAGTGTGTATCTGTTAATCTCTTCATTTGTCCCACTTTCTTTCCCCTTTGGTCACCATAAACTTGTTTTCTCTGTAAGTCTTTTTCTGCTTTTTGCTGGATTTCCAGAGAGACCTTGGGAAGGAGGTGGATGAGTTCCTTGGTCAGAAGTGGGTGTGGCAGATGCCAAAAGACCAATGCAGGGTGCCTGGAGCCTCCAGGGCCTCAGGTGAAAGGTGGAAGGGCCGGGCAGAAGTTCCCTCAGAGGATAATTATTATTTTTGCATTTGGTTAAAAATTGACAAACTAATTGCTGAGCCCATTGTCAGAAAACTGGCAATGCATTAGAGATGATTGTCAGCAATTTCTATTATTCCTAATGAGCCGGACGTGGCCTTCTCTTTTGTCCTTACTGCTTGGAGAGAAGGGAGGGTTTTTCTTCTCGCTCTCCCTCAGAGCTGGAGAGGGTCTGCTGCACCCGCCTGCTCTGGGCTTTGGGCAGGATGCTCTCCCTCCCTCGCCACCCGAGCCGGAAGACAGATGATTTGTTTGTCTGATTGCTCGAGTGAGTCCCTCGCTGCCTCTTCATTTTCCACTTTCTCTCCCTTCCAAACCCCCTTGTTACTCCTGGCCAGCTCTCAAGACACCGTTAATTTAAAAACCAAGAAGACAGAATTGGATAGAAAAACAAAACCCAGAGTCTTTGGGATCTGAAACGTCACTGAAAGCAAAAGCTTCTAGGGGTTCAATATTTCAGTGGGGCTTGGGAAAGACCAAAATAGTCTTATTAAAAAAAACACATAAGAGTATTTCCCACATTCAGGTATCAGAGTAAGTATTTGCACAACAGTGGAATGTCCAGGGTCTTGATTATAGAAGAGAAAAGTATCCGAGAGCCCTTCACTTTGGGACATTGTGTCCCAGCATATTCTTCCTGAGCTACCCTAGAAGGAGTCCATGTTTAGAGTCCAATTCAAAGGCAGCATTTACGAAGCTAAGTCAGACCCTGGGTTTCCCTCTTGGTGAGGGCGTGGCCATCATCTTCCCTCTGTGATGGGGAGCTGGGGCTCCGGGAAGCCTTCCCCTTGCACTCATCCCTTCCGTGGTCTTCCATGACTGGGAGGCACATATCCCTTCTGTTTTTAGCAACAAAATTGAGTTCTGGTTCATCTGGTAGAGATGCAGGTCAGGAAGTCCATTTTAGTGGGGCTCTCTGGCTCACTTAAGAAAACCTGTTTCTGCAGACTCACAGTTTTAGAAAAACAAACTTATGGTTACCAAAGGGGAAAGTGGCGGGGGGCGGGAACAGAGTTTTGAGATGAACAGACATATGCTACTATATATAAAATAGGACCTACTAACAAGGACTAACAAGGACCTACTGTATAGAGGGGGAACTATGTTTAATATCCTATAATGGCCTTTGGTGGGATATGTGTGTGTATAACTGAATCATTTTGCTGTACACCTAAAACTAACACAACATTGTAAATGACTATACTCCAATAAAATTTTTTAAAAGAGTACGCGATGTGGAAAGATAAATTGGGAGATTGGGACTGACATACACACACTACTATATATAAAACAGGTAATTACTACTAATAAGGACCTGCTGTACAGCACAGGGAGCTCTTTTCAATACTCTGTAATGACCTACATGGGAAAAGAATGTAAAACAGAGTGGATACATATATACGTATAGCTGATTCACTTTGCTATACACCTGGAGCTAACACAGCATCGTAAACCAACTGCACTCCAATTAAACAAACACCAGCCATTTCTGTGTTAGTTGTCCACTCTTTGTTAATCACGAGGATCAGAGGAAATGATAAAATCATCCACATGGCTTCCAGGTCAGTTTCCATGAGTAGATTTCATCCTCCCAGTGTCCTCTGTGATGAATCCTTAGTAACTTTGACAAAAATGCTCAGTAGTAATTTGCTTTTGCGTTGGTAGTTGGCGCCCAAGGCTGTAAAGTATGTGTGGGATTGTAATGATGCCCAGGAATATCACCGACTTTGAATGTTTGGCCACCGCCGTGTTGTCCATTTTTGAGACATAGAGACTGGCTGTCATCACTCCTTTCAGAAAGGACTTGGAGACTATTCTTGTTGCTGCCAAAACAAATGTCTGCTAGTTTAGCAGCTTAAAGCATCACAGATTTTGTGTGCTATAGGGCTGAAGTCCAAAATGGGTCTCACGGGGCAGAATGCAAGTGACGACAGGCCTCCAGAGTTCCTGGAGGCCACCCGGATGCCTTGGACAGGGGCCCCCTTCCATCTTCAAAGCTAACAGTCACGTCACTCCTCCCTCTGCTTCCAGCATGGCAGGTCCTTCTTTGAACAAGGTCCCCTGCTTCCTTCTTGGAGGGACCCTTGTGATTGCATTGAATCCACCAGATAATCCAGGATAATCTTCCCAACTCAAGTTCCTTGACTTAATTGCATCTGCAGAGTCCCTTTGCCATGTAAGATAACATAGTCACAGATTCGAGGGTTTAGGCTGTGGATATTTGCCAATGGAAGGACCAAAAGCAGAGTAGAAAATCTGTTTTTATAAACAAGCAATATCAATACATTTTTGGATTCCTTTTTTCCACCCCCTTTGCTTGAAACAGTTGTTTTCAGCCTCATACAGGGTTGAAAATAGCAAAAACATTAATTGAATTTCTGTTCGACTGTGTTCTTTGCGATTTATTTTATGTGTATGGAATATAGTAGTTTTGGAGGATGAAAAATTTACCTTCTGATCTTCTTCTAAAGGTCAGGTGGCAAAGAGAGCTAGTTTTAAATGCAAGTTACCCACATGGAGCAATTAAGGAGAGATATAAAGTGGTATGGATTTTAAGATGTGACATAGGCCAGATACAAATGGAGAATTGACAAAGACATTAGCTGATTTAGGAAAATTCAAATCCTACCTCTGGGAAAGTACATTGATTCATATATATTTATTGTAATACATTAAAAAAAAAAACAACCCTTCTCTCTTCTAAACTGTTTTATCATTAAATTTGCAATTTGCTTCTCTTTGCGGCCAGACATAAACACTAACAGCCAGCCTCCGAGGTAAATTCTTGTCCTAGGCCTCTCTTTGCTGTAGTGACTTAGAAACCACTTCAGCAGATGTATTGAAATTCTATAGCAAATTAAAGGATGCTCTGTAATATTCGATCTCTGTCCCCAAACAAACAGACCTGACATGGCCCTCATATCCCTCCTCAGAATAGACCAAAAGGCTCTTTTCTTTCTTTCTTTTTTAATCAAATGAAAGATTCTTTAAATTCTATAGTGTTTACAGTTTTCAGAAGTTTCACACTCATGATTTCATATAATCCCGTAATAGCCCTTTTCCCCCCCACCCCTGAATTGCCCCTCCCTGCTTCCCTCTCTCCACTGGTAACCACCAGTTTGTTCTTTATTTCTGTGAATTTGCTTCTGTTTTGCTTCATTCACTCCTTTGCTGTATTTTTTTAGATGCCACATTTAAGTGCTATCATATGGTATTTGTCTTTCTTGCCTGACTTCTTTCACTGATTATAATATTCTCCAAGTCCGTCTATGATGCAATGGCAGAATTTCATTCCTTTTTATGTCTGAGTAGTGTTCCATCTTCTTTATCCATCCATCTGTTGATGGAAACTTAGGTTGTGCTTCTGTGCCTTGGCTATTCACAGTACTGCTGTGAACACTGGGGTACTCTGTGTACCCTGGGGTACATAGAGTTTTCCTCTTTTCCAGATATATATGCCCAGAAGTAGAATTGCTGGATTATATGATAACTCTAGTTTTTTTGTTGAAACCTCCCTACCATCTTCCACAATGGCTGCACCAATTTACATTCCCACCAACAGCGTTTGAGGGTTTCCTTTTCTCCACACCCTCCAACAGGCTGTTTTCTTAATATCATTCAGGCTTCTAGAACTTCCTCTGCAGCTGTTGCTCTTGAGCATCGGCTTAACCCCTGGGACCTTCCTCGATCTCACCATCAGCCTGCTCTCCCTTTGGGGTGAGCACAAGGGAGATTCCTTTTCATGACTGTCCTCCAGTGAGCCCAGCCTGGTGGCGCTGAGGTCCTGCCCTCCTGGCACATGGGCAGTGGAACTTGGAGGGTCTGGTTTTTCTGCTGGTGACTGAGGGGATGGTCTGCAGAGTTCACAGACCTCCTTTCATCCTCACAGGTTCCCTGAGGCAGACACAGCCCATTTCCATCTCTTGCTGTGCCCCGCTGTGACACATCCGGCAAACAAGGGGAAATGAAATACAGCCCATCGGTCCTGGCCCCCAGCCACACGCTACAGCATGCATGGAGACAGTCTGGCTGGGCGGGCACCTCAGCCCAGCTTGGCAGGACCAGGGCACAGTCCATTCTCACCACGCCCTGGAACTGGATCAGATGACAAGTGGCTACGAAATGATGACAGAGAGAGGCTGAAAACCGTGGGTCAGGGGAGGGGACGGTGAGCAGGAGGCAACACCAGGGGCAGCCAGTCCTGTTCAGAAGGGGTGACAAATAGCCAGTACTACTTGCTTGGATTTCTTTTTATTCTTGGTTTGTTTTCTTTTTGTCTTTTTTTGGCTGTTTTTGTCAGGTTCTTCTCTATGAGGGCTGAGAGCTGTGTGGTACTCTCATGGTTGTCTTATCTTCTGATATAGTGAATTATTTCTTCTTGTTAAGTCGATAAGTCATGTCTGACTCTTTGCGACCCATGGACTGCAGCACGTCAGGCTTCCTTGTCCTTCACTATCTCCTGGAGTTTGCTCAGATTCAAGTCCGTTGAGTTGGTGATGCTATCTAACCATCTCATCCTCTGCTACCCTCTTCTCCTTTTGCCTTCAATCTTTCCCAGAATCGTGGTCTTTTCCAGTGAGTTGGCTCGTTCCATCAGATGGCCGTTCGAACTTCAGCATCAGTCCTTCCAATGAATATTCAGGGTTGATTTCCTTTAGGATTGACTGGTTTGATCTCCTTGCAGTCTGAGAGACTCTCAAAAGTCTTCTCTAGCACCACAGTTCAAAAGCATCAGTTCTTCAGTGCTTAGCCTGCTTTATGGTCCAGCTCTCACCTTGGTACATGACTATTGCAAAAACCATTCCTTTGACTAGACAGATCTTTATTGGCAAAATGCTATCTCTGCTTTTTAATATGCTGCCTAGGTTTGTCATAGCTTTCCTTCCAAGGAGCAAGCGTCTTTTAAATTCATGGCTGAAGTCATCATCCACAGTGATTTCTGCTTAATCAATCATTTTATGCTACTTCCTGATAGGGCTTTTCAAAAGCATGGCTTTGGGGTAAGAAGTACAGTTGGGAAACAATCAAGTCGTGTTTATGATTTGGGTTTGTTTACTAGCTGAAGAGTGCCTTGCATGACCAAGTGATATCCTTTCATTTTTGTAGAAAATCAAGCAAATGTATCAATTGATAGATTTAAAAAAATTTTTGGTTATCCTTTATCTGTGTAATGTTTGGGAATTCCTGAATAGGAGAATTTTCTTAATGGAAATTAAAATTTTCTATTAAATTTTATTCATTGGAACTCAAGGTTTAGTAAGAGGCAAGGTAAATGCAGACTTCTAGATCCTAACCAGAGTTTCAGATTTAACAGACCTTGACTGGGCCCCCAAATAGGCATTAACACACTCCCAGGTTATTCTGATGCAGGTGGTTGGAGTCGTGGTTTGAGGAAACAGATCATATAACGCTTGACCGTGGAGGGAGGAGCTCTCCACTCAACCCCTCCTCACGTGTTTTCGTATAATTTTCTCTCAGATAGCTGTTGTGTTTTCACGCAGTTCAGGAGGGCGGCTTCTGATAGTGCAGAGCGTCACCTGCATTGTTCTCAGTCTCAGGTTTATTCCTGCTACAAAGATTGAAGGATGATCTGAAATCAAATACGTTTGTCTGGGAGCTGAATGTCTGTCAGGCCCAGCATTGATTTCTCGAGCTTGAGTTCTCAGTAAATGTCTTTCCAGTGAGAATT
The DNA here is from genome assembly GCF_000754665.1 of Bison bison bison. Classification (NCBI taxonomy): domain Eukaryota; kingdom Metazoa; phylum Chordata; class Mammalia; order Artiodactyla; family Bovidae; genus Bison; species Bison bison. The sequence continues at coordinate 6,282,458 of NW_011495070.1, read as the reverse complement.
CCAATCAGGATTCTAAAGGTTATATAAAATAGGCCTGATTTCTGAGCCTTCTCTGGGGAGAAAGCTTAATTTATAAGCAAAAAGGGGGAGAAATCCACTCCCCACCACTGCTTGTTTTGTAATCAGCACACAGTTCATGTTTTAGAATAAAACGGCTATGTTGATTACGGGTGTGAACCAGCCTGAGCCAGAAAATGTCTCTGTGCAGAGGATCTTTAAGGATGAAATATTTGCACTTCGGAGAATGAAAAGATAGCAAAATGAAATCTAGGCAGAACTGTAAGGAAGTTTGCCTTGGAGAGTCTCGATTTCTCCAGGTGCTCTTACAGTGTTCCACCATCAGGGGGCAGCATTGCACTTTGGTTGGAAAATGGGCTCGGTGGCAAGCAGCCCTTTAAAGGAAAATACATCCAAGTGAGCAAAACTAAAAACCAGAATATTAGCAAGAACCAGAAAACCAACAACATAGAACCTAAACCCTCTTTGTTATAACGTGCCATCTTTGCTTTTCTTGGTGTACAGAGTTTAATATTGTCGTATTAAGACTCTCCAGGGCATACTTTAGCGGTTCATTAATACACACTTAGGGGTGGTGGATAATGCAGTGAGAGATTATTTTTCCTTTTCCTCACTTTTTGTTTGGCTCTCCCATCTTTTCTCACTGTCCTTCTGTCTTGTTGCCAAGTAGCTACTCCCCTACCTACTCCCCTCTAGGAACAGACAGGCCTGGCAGCCGGTTGTCTTTGGCATTGCTGGTCATCTTTGGCATTGCTGGTCATCTTTGGCATTGCTGGTCGTCTTTGGCATTGCTGGTCATTTTGTGGAGCTGGCAGATGTGTGCAGAGCTGACTGCAAAGCCCTGTCTTTCCTCTTTCTTGGTGTGAAATTACACTCACAATTTGCGTGATTCTGGGAAGTTTCTAGGGATCACACTACTTTTATGCACCCATACAAACACACTTTTAAAGGAATCAAGCTATCATTTTACAGGGAGTGATACAAAATAAATAGATGCTCAAATGTTGCATCTTTTAAATTGACTCATATTATTACTGGATAAAGTGTGGGTGGATTAAAAACAAATCCAACCGTTGGTTTTAGGAAGAAGTTCCATCAATACATGGATTTTGTGTTTGTTCACGACGTAGCCCACCTTCTGGCTTTGCTTTTGAGCAATGAGTTTCCTGGGGACTGAGGTCAGGCTGGGTATCTGCATTGGCTTTCTTCTTTGTCCCAGTCATTGTTTTGTTTCTGGGCTCATGGAATTACACAGGCTGAGGGTTTCTTAAAGGCAAGTTCTAAAATTCACCCTCCAAGAATAGCTATGAACCCCAAGTATCTTTGTTTCTCTGAAATTTGTTTATAGACACTTACATATGCTTATGGGCTTCCCTGGTGGCTCAACTGGTAAAGAATCCACCTGCAATGTGGGAGACCTGGATTTGATCCCTGGGTTCGGAAGATCCCCTGGAGAAGGGAAAGGCTACCCAGGCCTGGAGGGTTCCATGTACTCTATAGTGCATGGGATCGCAGAGTTGGCCGTGACTGAGCGACTTTCACTTCACTTCACATATGCTTTCCAGTGTGATTCCACCATTTTTGGAGGGGGATTCATAAAGACTAGCTCCAAAGGTAATTTTCTATTTATGTCCTTCTACAAGGAAGTCTATTTCGCTTCTTCTACCCTTTTCTTCTTGTGCAAGAAGCAGACAGTTTGGGAAACTTGACTTTGAACAGGAGCAGAAGTATGCACAGGGCAGGGGATAACAGGCACTATAAAGATTAATTATCCTCATTGGAATCTAGCTTGACTGGGCAAGGTGAGACCGTGCAATTATTTAATCACATTGGCTCTCTTGGCTTCAGAGGCCTGGAGTGCTGGGGTAGCCCTGCCTTCCCACTTCATTTATGTGAGGAATTGCTCCTCACCTCCTTGCTCCCCTCTGGACCCTCAGGCAGAAGAAAAGGAGCAATCGATCTGGCAGGAGATGCTCCCGTCTCTGCCTCCTCCTGGCCTGCGTTGTCCGTGGTGAATTCTCAGTGTTCAGTTGGAGCCTTGCTGCTAGGCAGCAACGCCTGCCCTGCCCGGGTCAGGCCGCTCCCCTCTGTGTGTAGTGGTTGGATTTTCCCTCTTGCTCATGACTTTTTAAGGCTTTCTTCTGGCTCAGGAACGATTCCCCATGTTGCAGGTCAGAGTATGCCATTGGGTCAGAATACGCTGGAGCAGCACTGTCTGGCAGGACCTGCTGTGCTGAGAAGGAAGCTCTGTATCTGCTCTGTCCGATATGGCAGGCATTGGCCCATTGTGGCTATTACCATTTGAAATGTGGCTGCTGTGATTAATGAACTACATTTTTAATTCATATTAACTTAAAGTTAAGTAGTTACCTATGGCCAGTGAAAGACCCAGCTGCACCCACAATACCCAGACTTTTCATGGATTATTTTTGTTTATTTTTGTTTTTATGATGGAGCTTGACTGTTGCACTGTGATACGGAAGGGCTGGTTTACACCGCAGCCCCTCTGTTATTAATGTAGTTTTCCACATTTCAGCAGACTCTCTTGTTCCTCATCATACATTGTGCCCTCCTGTTTGTATCTTGGCCAGGTCTCTCCTCATCAGCATCCAGAGAGGGACAGGAGAATGGAGGTTTACTCATTGTCATAGTTCCTTGTTTCATGGTGGGGTGAAAGATCTTAATCACCATGGAAGCTGCTCTCTCAAAACAGAAAGAGTTAGGTTGTGTCTTCTCCAGACACTGGAGTCTTGCATATCCATGGATTTCTGCCACGGTGGTGCCTCCTGCTTAGCGACCCAGTCTGGCAGTCAAGCACCCTGTTTAGTGTAGGTTTTCAAAGATTTTTAAAGAGATTTAATGCATGTATAAGGCCAGGTGACAGTTTGTCAAGATGAACCCTTAAAAAAAAATTGCTTTAGGATCCAAATGTCCATGGTCCCAGCTAGACCTAGTGAGAAAGGGATAGGACATAAAATATCAAAGAAATAAGAATTGGGCTTCTCAGGTGACCCAGTGGTAAAGAATCCACCTGTCAATGCAGAAGACGTAGATTCAATTCCTGGGTCGGAAAGATCCCCTGGAGGAGGAAATGGCAACCCACTCCAGTATTCTTGCCTGGAAAATCCCATGGACAGAGAAGCCTAGCGGGCTACTGTCAACGGGGTCACAAGAGTTGAACATGACTTAGTGACTAAATGGCTGAGGGACCACAAGTCTCTTAGTCATCCAGGCTGAGCTGTGGAGTCATGATCAGTGGTATCCCATCTTCCCAACCTCCAGCATCCAAACTGGCCCCAAGCTGATCAGTCAACACATTTTTCTTCTGCTGCCTCCACCAAGCTGACACTCAGACCTGTGCACCTCACGCCTTAGTGACTAAAATTACACAAATAGAGAAAAGGAAAAAAGGTTCTGCGAAACCATTCTCTGGGTTCCTGTGGTTTACACTTGCTAGTTAATTTGAACCTTACCTTCAGTCTCTCAGAGTGACAGAAACAGCAGCCAGTCTGCTGTTGTACAAGCACGTGGATGCAGTCTAGTTGCTAACACCCTTGCAAAATGTCCCCAGAAATGCAGCTCACGGAGAGAGTTCTTTAAATTAAGCTAGATTTGTAAAGAGCCCATTTACTGCCTGACTTAGAGCTAAATCCTGTGGCAGAATGGAATTCGAGGCGTGTTGCCAGCAAACAGAAAACAGCTTGGGTACCAAACCGTGAGCCGGTGAGTGGCAGGGAAAGGAGGGATGTTAGAACAGAAGGCTTCCTGAAGTTGGAAGGGAGAGAAAAAAACCCAAACAGAAGGAAGTGTCTGGAGGCCAAGTATAGTGACGTTGTCCAAGAAAGCTGGGACATGGAGAACAGAGAATGAGGGAGAGGAAAAGAATAAGGAGGCTTCCCAGTAGAGAAGAAGCGGGTAGAGGAAGGAAAAGAGATAGCGGCTGCAGTGTTTTCCTGCTTTATATCCTTAAAGGGCTGGGGCTGAATAGCAAGTCATTTCAACAGGCGGCCAGACGGAAGCCAGCCAGCAGGCAAAACTGCTTACCAGCCTAGGTCATGAGTGCAAACAAGCAAGTAGGCAGACAGACCCCATCTTTATGTTCTTGTTCTCTGTTCTTTCTGGGCCACTTTCTCTTCACTTATTTATTTGGCTCTGTTGAGTCTTAGTTGTGGCACTCTGACTGTTAGTTGTAGCATGTGGGATCTACTTCCCCGACCAGGGATCAAACTCAGGCCTCCTGCATCGGGAGTGTGGCGTCTTAGCCACTGAACCAACAGGGACGTCTCTGCTTTTTTTTGTAAATTGAAATATAGTTAATTTACAGAGTTGTGTTAGTTTCAGGTATACAGCAAAGTGATTCAGTTACACACACACACACACACACACACATATTCCTTTTCAGATTCTTAATCCTTTATAGATTATTACAAGATATTGTGTACAGTTTCATGTGATATGCAGTAGGTTCTTGTTGTTTATTTTATATGTAGTAATGTGTATCTGCTAATCCCAAACAATTTATCTCCCCCAGAACTTTGTTAGCCCCTTTGGTAACCTTAAGTTTGTTTTCTACAGGGGTAAGAGTTGGACTGTGAAGAAGGCTGAGCGCCGAAGAATTGATGCTTTTGAACTGTGGTGTTGGAGAAGACTCTTGAGAGTCCCTTGGACTGCAAGGAGAGTCAACCAGTCCATTCTGAAGGAGATCAGTCCTGGGTGTTCTTTGGAAGGAATGATGCTAAAGCTGAAACTCCAGTACTTTGGCCACCTCATGCGAAGAGTTGACTCATTGGAAAAGACTCTGATGCTGGGAGGGATTGTGGGCAGGAGGAGAAGGGGACAACAGAGGATGAGATGGCTGGATGGCATCACTGACTCGATGGACGTGAGTCTGAGTGAACTCCGGGAGGTGGTGATGGACAGGGAGGCCTGGCGTGCTGCGATTCATGGGGTCACAAAGAGTCAGACGCGACTGAGTGACTGAACTGAACAGAAGTCTGTTTCTGTTTTGTAAATGAGTTGATTTGTATCATTTTTGAAGAGTCCATATATAAGTGATATATATTTGTCTTTTTCTTCCTGATTTACCTCATTGACTGTGATAATCTCTAGGTCTGTCCATGTTGTATCAAGTGGCATTATTTCATTCCTTTTTTTGGGCTGAGTAATATTCTATTTGTTTATATGCACCACATCTTCTTTATCCATTCATTTGTTGATTGATATTTACATTGCTTCTTTTTTCTTTTAATGGGAGAACTTTTTCAGATATTCCTGTATAATTGATTTTAAACCTCTTGGAGAAGAATTTGGACAGTGATGAGAAAGTGGGTTTCCCTACAACCAGCCCACATCTCAGGGCCTCCTGTCCAAACTCAGTCCTTCCACATTTTCTCCATAAACAAAGACACTGACTGCTTGAGATCCAATCACAAATGCTAACCTGCCTTATACCTTGGGCCTCTCACTTTGTTTGCTCCGGAACCTTCTGGGGCGGGGGGAGCTGTTAAGAATATGGTTGCCTTGACCCCACCTCCATAGATCTTGGATTCTCAAGTGTAGGCAGCATCTCTAAGAGAAACTCAGGCTGGGGAATACTAAGAAATGGGGTAAAGTTCTAAAATGCAAATATTTTAGGGCTCGGAGGATGAAGCAATCTGAGTTCTGTAGTTGAATACAAGATTCTTTAAACTCTAGAGTGAAATACAATTTTCAAAAGTTTCGCACACATGACTTCATAGAATCCCATAGTAACCTGCCCCCCGGCCCCGCCCAGCTACATTGCCTCTCCCCTCTCCCCTCTCGCCTCTCCCCTTTCCCCTCTCGCCTCTTGCCTCTCCCCTCTTGCCTCTCGCCTCTCGCCTCTCCCCTCTCCCCTCTCGCCTCTCCCCTTTCCCCTCTCGCCTCTCGCCTCTCCCCTCTTGCCTCTTGCCTCTCACCTCTCGCCTCTCCCCTCTCGCCTCTCGCCTCTCCCCTCTCCCCACTGGTAAACTCTAGTTTGTTCTCTGTGAGTCTGCTTTTTTGTTTGTTTGCTTGATTCACTAGTTTGTTATATTCTTTTAGATTACACATATAAATGATACCATATGGTAGTCGTCTGTCTCTGACTTTCATTGAACACAATATCCTCTAAGTCCATCCATGGTGCAGCAAATAGCAAAAGTTTGTTCTTTTTAATAGCTGAATAGTATTCCATTATATTATATATATGTGTGTGTGTGTGTGTGTGTGTATACATGCAAATATATATTACATCTTCTTTATCCATTTATCTATTAATGGACACTCAGTTGTAAAGCAATCTAATTTGATCTTAGTTAAAAATTCCCTGAAAAGAAAGTTTCCTGGAATGACTTCGGTATCAGTTCAGTCGCTCAGTCGTGTCTGACTCTTTGTGACCCCATGAACTGCAGAACGCCAGGCCTCCCTGTCCATGACCAACTCCCGGTGTCCACGCAAACCCATTTCCATTGAGTTGGTGATGCCATCCAACCATCTCATCCTCTGTTGTCCCCTTCTCCTCCTGTCCTCAATCTTTCCCAGCATCAAGGTCTTTTCCAATGAGTCAGCTCTTTGCATCAGGTGGTCAAAGTATTGGAGTTTCAGCTTCAACATCAGTCCTTCCAATGATTGGAAATTAAGGACAAAGGAGCTAGAGGGTGACTTCTTTCTCTCCCACCATAGTTTTTGGTCTAGTAAACTCCTCTTTTTTCTTTATAGTTAATTACTGAAAGTAGACCAAATTATGAACCTATTTTATGGAGGGTTCGGGTGAGGAGAGTATTTGTGCTCAGAGATCTCCCCATCTTGGCATCTGGTTTGTGGTTCTATCCATCCTGTTAGCGGGGACACTTTCTGAGTCCCCAGGCCCCCAAGTCAGCTCCTGCCACATTCCATTTGTCTGGAGGGCTGGCCTCTACCCAGGGCCACTATAGGATGGGAGCTGCAATATTCGACTCTCCATCCTGCTAGGCCACTTACTTTCTCTGGGACTGTGGGAAAACGACGCTCTGAGCCCCCAGTTCCCTCCACTGAAACAGTGGGTGTAATCATCATTCTACTGAGTTGTAATTGTTTTTTTTTTTTTTTTTAATTTTAAAAAATGTTTTTGATGTGAATCATTTTTAAAGCCTTCATTGAATTTGTTACAGTATTGCTTCTGTTTATGTTCTGGTGTTTTGGCTGTGGGGGCTATGGCGATCTCAGCTCCCTGACCAGGGATTGAGCCTGCACCCCCTGCATTGGAAGGCAAAGGCTTGACCACTAGGCTTCCCTCCTCTTACCCATCAGAGAACTTCCTACCCTCCTCGATGCCCAGGTTTTTTCTCTCCCATCTGCTGGGTTATTAGAAATAACCCTTACCTCAAACCTGGGCTTCCCTGGTGGCTCAGACAGAAGAGAAGCTGCCTGCAATGTGGGAGACCTGGGTTTGCTCCCTGGGTTGAGAAGATCCCCTGGAGAAGGGCATGGCAACCCACTCCAGTATTCTTGCTCGGAGAATCCCCACGAACAGAGGAGCCTGGCGGGGTACAGTCCATGGGGTTGCAAAGAGTCTGACATGACTGAGTGATGAAGTACAGCACAGCACCAACCTGACACAGGTGAGGTGGCTCTCAGTGGTCATAAGCCTTGTCTGCCTTCAGATACTGTGTGTGTGTGTGTGTGTGTGTGTGTATTAGTTGCTCAGTCGTGTCCGACACTTTGCAACCCCATGGACTGTAGCCTACCGGGCTTCTCTGTTCATGGGATTCTCTAGGCAAGAATACTGGAGTGGGGTGCCATTCCCTTCTCCAGGGGATCTTCCCAACTTAGGGATTGAACCCGGGTCTCCCACATTGCAGGCAGATTCCTTACCATCTGAGCCACCAGGGAAGCCCTTGGATCTTCCCGACTTAGGGATTGAACCCAGGTCTCCCACATTGCAGGCAGATTCCTTACCATCTGAGCCACCAGGGAAGCCCTTGGATACTCTAGTTATTGTTGTCAGTTATTCCAAGAAGACCCAAGAAGCTAGTATAGGTTCTTCCTACAAGGGGAGGAAGTAGTAGTTTCCTCCTACAAGGCAAGGTCAGCCTGGTTATTTCAGGACCCTCCGAGTTGTGAGTGCCTAAGATCAGAAGAACCCAAGAGTTCTCCAGTGGCGTGGTGAAGCACAAGCACTTGTGGGTGGAGTGGGATTTGCCGTGTGTTTTCAAGGACTGATGTGTAAAATTTTGACTGCCCTTGTCCTTGATCCTACCTGAGCAGTAGGCAAGATGGAGCGTCTGACACCCCTCGTGGGAATTCAAACATGTTAGACTCACTGACAGGCAATCATGCTTCTAATGAGGGCAGAAGAATTTAACTCCATAAAAAACCAATTAGAATTGACAGTGCAAATGTAAACAGGTCCCTGGTGAATAATTTTGCTGGGCCTTCTTTCTTTGCTGCTGTATTTGTTGATGAAGACCATAACCAAGCACGGAAGGCAGATGCTCAAGTCTGTTCCAGCAGGGTGGGACGGATGTGTGCCTCCAGCTGAAGATATGATGTGACACACCATATGAATCGAATCCACAGACACAGTACCTGGGAACGGTCCTGTGAAAATGGCATTTTTGGTCTCTTTTTGGAGGCGAGTGTTTGATCCTGTGATGACTTGGTGTAGATGTTGTTGTAGATCATTTTTTGTCAGTTTCAAGAGATTCAGGCAGTAGAAGGAAGTGTTTGGTCACATGTTTTGATTTCCCCTGAGATTCTTGGCCAATCACACTGAGTAATTGTGTGAATGTTTGGGGTTTTTCCTTCTGTTTTAACAACTGGATTTTAAGGACTTTCCTTTGGGTTAGTTTATGAGTTGTTCCCTTTTATGGCAAATTGGGGTTTCATCTAGCAATACAGAGTTCCATTATTAAAAATTGTAATTAATCAGTATTCTTTTAATCAGAGTCTCTCTCAGTCAAGAGACTCTGAGATAAAGCTGTGTCATTGTGCCAAAAAGTCATTGTGAAAACAGTGGCCTTCTCTTCATTATTGTTTTCTTCTAGTGCTTCAGAATACATGTATTAGGATGCTTGTTCTCTTCTTTAAGCAAGATTATAATCCTAAATATTGGTCTTACAAAAAACTCTTTGGTTTATTAATAACATCAGGGATAAATAACATATAACAGGGATAAATAGCATAAATAACATCAAGGATAAATATACTCTCAGGAGTTGAATGTTGTCTTCATTTTCCTATTAAAATTTTTTTATTTTATATTGGAGTATAGTTGATTTACAAGGTTTGTGTTAGTTTTAGGTATACAGCAAAGTGATTCAGTTATACATATATGTATTTCCATTCTTATTCAGATTCTTTTCCCATTTATGTTATTACATACTATTGAGTAGAGTTCCCTGTACTATACAGTAAGTCCTTGTTAATTATCTATTTTTACATATAGTAGTATGTATATATTAATTCCAAACTCCTCACTTATTCCTTCCCCCCACTTCCCCTCTGGCAGCCATAAGTTTGTTTTTGAAGTCTATGAGTCCATGTTGCAAATAAGCCCACTTGTATCATTTTTCTAGATTTCACATAAAAGTGATATCATATGATATTTGTTCTTTCTCTGACTTACCTTGCTCAGTATAATAATCTCTAGGTCCATCCTCATTTTCTTATTTTAAAGTCTTTGCTTCAAAACTACACAAATCATTATTCATCCTCAGCTTCTTTTGATGGAGATTTTATATAAAAGAAACCAGAGACTCAGTGCCCCAGTGAGTGGCTCTTCATCTGTGGGCTCTGCACCTCTAGGAGAAGGGAGTTTGTTTACAACACTGCTGTGATGGGTCCAGAAAGCTGTTTTTGCTCTGTATCTTTTGTTGGTGAGATAAATAATATTTTACACACATATGTCATGATTATTTTTCAATGTATGTGGGTACTTTGTTGTTCGTTTGCTAAGTCGTGTCCTACTCTTTGTGACCCCATGAACTGTAGCATGCCAGACTTCCCTGTCCTTCACTATCTCCCAGAGTTAGCTCAAACTCACGTCCATTGCACTGATGATGCCATTCAACCATCTCATCCTCTGTTGCCTCCTTCTCTTCCTGCCCTCAATCTTTCCCTGCATTAGGGTCTTTTCCTAATGAAAGTCAGTTCTTTGTATCAGGTGGCCAGAGTATTGGAGCTTTGGCTTCAGCGTCAGTCCTTGCAATGAATATTCAGGGTTGATTTCCTTTAGGATTGACTGGTTTGACCTCCTTGCTGTCCAAGGGACTCTTAAGCATCTTCTCCAGCATCACAGTTCGAAATGGGGATTCACAGTTGTTTTCTATGATTATGGATTTTCCTAATTGATAGCTACTGAAAGGGCAGCTCTTAACACGTGGGGAGTTGGCATGGCAAAAAAGACATCTCATATTTTTTAAATATTGGGAACACCTGTCCTAAACTGAAATTGGATGTCCAAGTGTTTTGAATCTATACCCTTACTTATATCATGAGTGTGTTGGTTATTTTTAAGATATCTCTGCTCAAGTTTCTACTCTGAAAGGAAGATGGCTCACTGCTTCTGATGGTCAGCTGCTTCTGAGCAGAGGCGAGCACTGAGAAGGGGGTGCCTTCTGTCACAATTCAGTGGTGTCAAAAGGCCCTCTGTAGTAAGCTCTCAGTGCATTTGTGGGCATTTTGCTCTGCCTGCTAGGAGACATTAGCAGTAAATATTCATTCTATTTTTGCAGTGACTGAGAACAATTTTTCATTTCTGAGGATTGCTTTCCTTGTGCTTCATTTTTACTCGTTAGTTCACTTCTCTTTTCTGGCTCGTGACTGCTCTACCTCCACAAATGGAAGTTCAGGACTTTATAAAAGAATCCAGTATTGCTTACCCAAAGCCATTCTCAAGGGAGAAAGGAGGGAAACCATCTTCCCTGAGTGCCTGCCCCATGCTCCATGTAAACCTTACCTTCTTAGATGTCATGATTGCCATTATCACGGAGAGGGATGTGGGGCTTGGAGAGGGTCAGTGTCATGCTGATGGTGGCTGCAAAAGAGGTGGGGAGTTTGGGAATCAGTCTTGGGTCTGGAGATTTCTAAAATCTGTGCTTTCCTTCCCTCCCTTCCTTCCATCTCTGTAATACTTAAGGACTTATTAACCACTTTGGATTTTGGGGTGAAGTTACATTTTTCATGGATACATGAGCTTTATTTTGCACTCAAGATTTCACTTATATTCTCAAATAAGTCCCAGCCTCTCCTCTGGGATTCTTATTTATTTATTTTCAATTGAAGGACAATTGCTTTGCAGTATTGGTTTCGTTTCTGTCATGTATCAATGTGAATTAACCATAGGTGTACATGTGTCCCTTCCCTCTTGAACCCTCCCTCCCACCTCCCACTCTTTCCCACCCCTCTAGGTTGTTATAGAGCCCTGGTTTGATTTCCTTGAGTCATATAGCAAATTTCTATTGGCTATCTATTTTACATATGGTAGTGTATATGTTTACATGCTACTCTCTCCATTCATCTGGGATTTTTTTTTTATGTCTAGGAAAATCCAAACATAAATTTATATATTTTCAGGTTAATAACTTGAAAACCTACTAACAAACAGTTCTAATTATATGTTAGAAAGTGAAGTGTTTTGCTTTGTGCTTTCAGACAAGAGCGTGCTCACAGGAACAATAGAAACAAATTCCAAATGTGGACTCTCTCAACCGACAACTAACCTTTTGCTAATAACATTCACCTGTGTTGTAGTGTTATTGTCTTGAGAGGTCAAAGCATTGGGATGCGTTTACCCCAAGGGTCTTTCCTGTGTGCTGATATCTATCATTCTGCCCTCCTCTGTGTTGAGAGGCAGTGAATATAGAATCTAAACATACTGTCAAACCTTGCTGGCTTGTCATTTCCCCTTTGTTCAGTCTCCTGTTTCATCATTAATTCTGTCATTTTCCTATTTCTTGTCAAGACTTTGAGCCATGAGCTGTGATGGACAGCTCACAATTCTGACCTTTCCCGCCTCTCACATTCTTTGGCAGAAGCACTTACAGTAGTAAACAGCCGACTGGAGAACTGCCGTTGGTGGGACAACCAGCCCCGGCCTCCTTTCCCAGGCCAGAGTCCTGTTCCCAGGCAGCTCCGGCGTGGGGCCGAGTGTGGCCCTGACACCGAAGCTGGGTCCCAGCCGTCTTTCTGAGCGCCCAGCGTGCCTGGGCCCTCTATGTGGGCTGTGACTTCCTGTACCCTACCCTCCTCAACCACTTTGCAGAGGATGAAGCTTTGGGGCTTCCTAAGACAAAATGCAGTGCCTTCCAAAGAGCTGCTCCCCAGCACTGAGTTACTGACCCCAGGCTCCTGAGACCTCTGGTCTGGAAGCACTCCAGCCCAGCTCTCCTTCTCTGGGGCCTCTCAGAACACACAGGATGCCCCTCTCTTCAGGGCCGCTTTCTGTTTCTCGGTCCCCATGGCATGCAGAAATTAGACCTTCAGGCTCTCAGCGTTATTCTAGTGGTCCAGGGAAGTGAGAACGGGGAACACGCTGGATGCTGCCTCTGAGAGAATGACCTGCTTCATCTGCTCCTGCTGTGGAGGTGAGGCTGGCTGGCGGCTCAGGTGAGAGGGAGCATCTTGGAGTCTAGATGAGCTGTTACATGTCTTGTACTAATTAGCCCGTCGTTCCCCTCTGTCTTAACCAAGGTTATTACCTTATTACCCTGGACTTGTCATTACTGGATCTGTTCTCTTTGTTTACGGTCTCCAGTTCCCTTAAGGCCTTATAAGAACAAAGTAACAAGATGAAAGAAACATGGTGGGCCTGTCAGGAAGCAAATGCTTGAGGCTGTATTGAAGCAAAACTCCCATTCCTTTATCATCCATTCGTCCATCCATCCATTCGTCCATCCATCCATCCATCAATCCATCCACTTGTCAAAATTTTTTTTAAAGTGTGTTCAGTGTGCCCAAAATCATGTGAATTGCTCAAAATATAGATGTAACTCAAGTGTATAAAAAATTGTCAGCCTTCCAGGATCACTCTTCATTTTGTGAGCCTAAGTGACCTGTACCTTTATTCTGCGAACTGCAGAAATCCAGTCACTCTTTCTAAGGGCTGTGTGAGGATATACCTATGCCTGCTGGTGTCACCTCTTTCTCTGGGTGCTGCTCTGTCTTGGGATTCTCTCATCACCTCTTCTCCTCTGCCTCTACTTCTCCAGGAGCTGTCTGTGCTCTGGTTTGTTTCAAAACATAAACACACTTTCTTCCTTCATTGCCTAAGGCTGCTATTCGGGGGTAGGGGTGAACAGGTCACAGTGGCACCTTAGAAGTCCTTGTGAGAGAATTGTAACCTAGACAAGGAAAGCCTGAGGAATATGTTGGCCTTCACTGCTCCAAAAGCATCTCCCATCACCCACCTCCCATCTCCCTGGCCAGCCATCATTTTGCTAGTGAGTCACTTGCCACTCATCCAGGCTTTCCCTTTCTCTAGCCTCAGGCTCTTCACTTGAGAAGAGCAGGGAGGACTGTCTTAGCAGCTGGATAATGTCTCCTTAGGGGTGCCCCAGGCCCCCCAAGGGCTTGATTTTTGACATTGTTTGGTTTCTTATTGTCTTCCTCTTTTCATATCTGACCTCAGGCACATTCTTTGCAAATTAAAAAGCATGCCATAGTGTTTTCCCCAATTAAAAAAAAAAACCAAGTTTTCTCCAAAGATAAATCAGTCACACCAGCTAGAATGTAGAGATAGCTATGGGCAGCTTTTACAGTTGCATTTTGTTTCATAATTAAGATGGCAGCATCCCTGCCAGCAATCTGGGCATAGCAGGAGAGACAGTGCACTAAGCAACTTTGTAGCAAAATATTATGAGTGATGGGACAGGGGTGTGCAATGGCTGCTATAGGACCACACAGGAGGAAGTGTTTAGTCCCACCGGCTGCTTCCTGAAAGGCTTTGCAGACTGACTTGAGTTAGGAATTTTCCAGGAAGATAATGGGGAAACGGCATTCTAAGCAGCTAGAACAGTATGTAAAAGTCACAGAGGTGTTCAGAGGCCTGGCAGCTTGGAGGAACAACGAGTGTTGGTGTGTTAGGAACATGGGATGAAAGGATGGGCAAGGACTCCCTAGCATGCTCAGGATTGACAATTCTCCCTGAATCAGCCACGCCACTGTGAACTCTGTGCTTTCAAGGCGGCTGCGGCAGAGGATGTGCAGAGGATGAACTGGGGAGATGCCAGGTGGGAGCCTTCTACTCATGAAGGCCTGAATTCCAGCAGGGCATGGAGATCAGATATACATGTGAGCGTGCGTAGTCACTTCAGTCATGTCCGACTCTGTGCGACTCTATGGACTGCAGCCTGTCAGGCTCCTCGGACCGTGGGATTCTTGAGGCAAGAATACTGTAGGCAGTTGCCATGCCCTCCTCCAGGGGATCTTCCCAACCCGGAGATTGAACCTGTGTCTCTTATGTCTCCTGAATTGGCAGGCAGGTTCTTCACCACTAGCACTACTTGGGAAGCCCAGAGATCAGATACATGGCAGGCCAAGTGCCTTCATCGCCACCATGGGTTTGCTGGGGCTGCCCGGCTAGTGCATTGCATCCACCAGTGTGCCTGAGGTTGTGTCTGATTCATCACACAGAAAGTCAACCAATAAATGTGGGTTGAAAGAATGAACGGGGGAAGTTGGACATGGTGTCCAAAGATGTATTCAGTGATTGTCATTTCATGTCATACATCTCAATGTGACTGACAAGTCTTCCTTGTACTGACACGCACAATGTGAGTTCCCAAATAAACAGGGCACTTACATGCTACCATTTTAAAGGATAACTCCGGGATGGTTTAATAAAGAGATAAACTACAAAGCCGTAGGCAGGTTACAGGGAATCTACAAGTGATGGTAAAGTGCCCGAGTGCAGTCTTCACCCCTATAAACCCCCAAGGTGAGAGGAGGGATGTTCCTGGAGCCTGGAAGGAGAAAGTTGGGTAGGGCGGGCCACCCTGACGGGTCCTGTAGCCTTTAGTGGAGGTTCACAGTCAGCTGGAAGAACCCAAGGGAGTGCTACCTTGCCACAACTTTCCTCTCTCCCTCCATCTTCCAGCAGGCCACCCAGTTGGCTAAATTCTACCAGAAGCTGAAGGGCAAGGGGGCCTGTGGCCCCTCCCAGGCAGAGGGCAGGGTGTGTCTACCACTTTTGGTGGTTCCGCCCTTTTTACTTGAGATCAGAAGGCAGAAGGCGTGTGGAGGCAAACAGAATTCTTCCTCCCTGGAATGTCATCTGTGTGAATCTTCTGCTTTGGCTGCTGTCGCAAGGCAACACAGGCTTCACAGTAGACTCAGGCAGTTTTGTGTCCCTGCTCTGCATAGCTTCTGTGTGCCCTCTGATCTCTACAAAACCGACTGACAAGCCCAGCTCAGTGGCTAAGAGTGATTCAGTTGGGCGCTTAATTCCTACAGTAGCAAAGCGGAAGGACCTCCTTAAAGACGTGAACTTTGATCAGGGAACATATAGTCTCAGACAGAAGTTAGGGCTACTATTTAAATATTTGTGCTATGATTGAATAGAGGCCTGCGCTTTGATCGCCTTGAATGGGAAGGGAAGTGACACTTGTTGCACACCTATCAGATTCTATGTCACGTGCTTTGCAAGACTGAAGCTCTCAGGTCATTGAAATTGGCGGTCCATATTCATCATCACCCATCGGTCATAGCTCTGTTAAAAACTTGATAAAACTTGCCATCTCTGTGTAGTACTTCTGTAAGACTAAAGCTTTTTTGCAAAGCTTCGAAAAATTAAACTAATGTAAAACCTCTGTGGGGAATTGTTTTCATAGCTGGCTTGAAAGCATCAACGATTAAATAACAATGCTTCACGAGGCAGTCAAGCACGGTGCCCTGCTGAAGCTGCAGAGAAATCTGAATAAACAGAATGCAGAAGCTCAGTAGGAATTTGACCAGGCTAATAATATTTCATGGGTCTATAAACCTGTAATTTAGCCTCAGGATTTCTGCCCTTTGTTTCCCTTCTCAACTTGGTTTTCCCTCGTACTTTGTGACAAGGAAAATAAGGTTGTCAT
Source organism: Bison bison bison (assembly GCF_000754665.1). NCBI lineage: Eukaryota > Metazoa > Chordata > Mammalia > Artiodactyla > Bovidae > Bison > Bison bison. The sequence continues at coordinate 6,266,391 of NW_011495070.1, read as the reverse complement.
AAACCTTCCACCTTAGATGGTGGATTCACTGCAAGCAGCACTGGTTTTTACTACCGACCACAAATAAGAGACAATGGGGCTCGATGATACTATTGGGTTTTATGCAGCTGGAGTTGGTGCTGCTGGATTTGTAGGAAGTCTCCTGAGGCTCATGTGCTCCTTCTGGGAATTTTATTTTTCCAAATGAAGCCGACTGGAAGAGGTTTCAACTTTGATCACTTTTCTTTAATGACGTCATAATAATGGGGCTGGGTGAAATCACATGTCTCTTCGCCAGATTTCCCTAACACCCAGGTCCATTGCCCAAATGAAGAAGATAACCGACTGTGCTCAAGGAGACAGAGGATGCATGTCTTTAACAAGGTGTTACTGGAAGAAATACACTGACCAGATGCTAACATTAAATCATAATCTATCTGACTTTGCTACAGCCAAATTGAAATGGCATTACCGCCAATCACGAGCTCTTCTTTTAAAAATCTCACCGTTATAGAGATCTTTTCTTGAACTGTGACTTCGGTAGCCCTAGCTATCTAGCTAGGCACACACAAAAAGTCTTTTTTTGAAACAATTCACATTTTGTTCACTCTTGCTCTTACCTGCTAAGATATGAACTCTAGCACCTTGCAGAATGACCTCCACCTTCTCCAGTAATTTCTGGAAGTTTCTATGATGTGACTTATGTGTGCTTATGAGCTAGAAGGTTATCTCCCACGAGGTGTCTGGTCGATTTGCCACTCCCCGCTCCTGCTTCTGCTGGCTATTGCTGCAGCCACTCAAGGCACCAGAATGCCTTGTCATCAGAGCTTTGCTGTGTGCTCTGAGCCACCAGTGTAGCGGGCTATGCTATTTTAAGCCCAGAAATAAGGATACTGTTATTCTCTATTAGCCAGGTAGCAAGGCAGCACCGCTTATACTTCAAAAACTAAAAACATTTAAAAAATAAAAATAGCTTCTTTAGTTTTAATTTGAAGTCTATTTCCCTCCCCTTCTTCCCAAAATATGGGAGTTGGAAGAAATACCCAGGTGACAATCACCATGCTCTTTCTCACTGGCTGCTTGTCTTCCAGGCCTCTTTTGGGTCAGTTTACTCCAGGAACTTAGTCTGTCAAGTGACAATAGGGTCCTGGCCATCGTGCCTCACCAGATAATTAGACACGCTCATATTGGAGGCCTGGCACTGAACACCATTTAGTTTAAGCTGGGATTTCTTCATCATGGAGTGTGATTGACTTGAACATCAGTGCTTCGAGATTCTCTCAAGCTCAGGCCTAAGTGGACAGTGGGGTGAAGTGAACCAGAGGGATGGTCTCTGTTACAGGATGTTGTGTGCAGCCCCTCATTCGTATACTGGGGTCCTCACCCCCCAGTTTCTTAGAGTGTGACTACATTTGAGATGGGGTCTTTACGGAGGATTAAATGAAAATGGGACATTTAATGTGGGCTCTAATCCAGTATGGCTGGTATCCTTAGAAAAAGAGGAAATTAGGGCAGAGAGATACCACATGGAGGGAGAGGATGTGGAGACACAGAGAGAAGATGACCGTCTACAAGCCAAGGAGAGAGTCCTGGGACAGTCCTTTCCTCCCTGTCCTCAGAAGGAGCCAATCCTGCCAGTACCTTGATCTTATCATCTTGATCTTTAAAAAAAAATAATTTTAAAGGATTAGTTGCTTTATAGTGTTGTGTTAGTTTCTGCTGTGCAGCAAAGTAAATCAGTCATATATATATACATATATCCACTCAGTTTTAGATTTCTTTCCCATGTAGGTCGCCACTGAGCACTGAGTAGAGTTCCCTGAGTTATCCAGTGTTTTCTCATTAGTTATCTATCTTATACATAGTAGTGTATATATGTCAGTTGACATCTTGATCACTCGCCTCCAGAGCTGGGAGATGATGCGTTTCTGTTGTTTAAGCCACCTGATCTGTCTGTGGTCCGTCCTATGTTACGGCAGCCCTCGT
>NW_011495070.1:6264011-6264326 GCF_000754665.1 Bison bison bison | reverse complement strand
GCCCTCGTAGCCCCACAACATCCCAGGAACAGTTCTCAGGTGGGGCCTGAGAGGCCGACTCTGCCTGCAGGGATGGAGCAAGCCACCCTGCGTGCTGTGGGTTGTTCTGAGAAGCACCAGTGTGAAGGCCAGCCAGCAAGAGGTGACCAGCGGTGTTCTTGTGGGGAGGTGCAGCCCAGGAGTGAGGAGTCTGGAAGAGGCAAGATGGGACTTCCCTGGTGGTCCAGAGGTCAGGACTCTGGGCTCTTACTGCAGGGGGTGTGGATTCGATCCCTGGTTGAGGAACTAAGATCCTACATGCCATGCCGTATAGCT
>NW_011495070.1:6261214-6263911 GCF_000754665.1 Bison bison bison | reverse complement strand
AAAAAAAAAAAAAAAATGTGATACAGACCGGAAGAGCCAAGATGCCTAGACTCAGGAAGATGTTCATCATTGTCAAGAAGTCTGTCGAGCCCAGACTGAATGACAAAGAAAACGATAGGACTCTGGTTTGGGGAAAAACCGAGGATGAGCAAGGCTAGGATTTAGTGTCTGGACACTGAGGGAATGTGGGTACCGTTATGGGAGGAGGGTCAGGTCCTGTCACTAGAATCTGACCCTAAAATCAGATGGGACTACCAAGGTCATTTTCCATCCCAAACACTTATATTTCTGACCTGTCTGTCCTTAAATCACCCCTGACTGGTGATATATAGGGTCCTAGTGTCTAAAGCAAGCTAAACCTATAAGAAATAATGTGAAATGCCTTCAGTGCTAAAGTGGTGGCCCAGGGAGGCAGTGGGGTCATTGCACAGCCACTACAGTTCTGCTGAATGAACAAGGGTACATCTTCCACAGGAGCCATTTGCTTGGTATGCTTATTAATTTTCAATGTGCCATTCTGGGATCTTTCTCAGAAATGTCATCCGTGACTCCTGGGAGGAATTTTTCCAAGCAGGTGTCCCTGTTTTGCTGCTAGTAGCGGGAGCTTCTGAAGCAACATGAGTTGCCTTTCATGTACCACATACCCCAGGCAGAAGCAAAAATGCCCAGCGCAGGAGAGACTGTAGACAGTGTAACTAGGGTTTCAGTTTAGTTTTGCCTGCAAATGGAAAACAATTTAAGCTGCTGCTCTACTGGTTCATGAAAGTGGTCAGAGCTACTAGCACAGAACATAGTCTCAGATTTGCTGGGTCTAAGACTCTAGAACAGCATTTTTCAGACATTTTGTAATAGAATCCTTTGTTCAGATGGATTCTTAAGGAGAGCTCATGACAACAGAGGGAAGAGGAGCAGCTTTAGTTGAAACAGAGAGGGGAGGCCTGCCTGCTGCTCATCCCCCAACCAGAGAGAGTTTTTGATGAAGGGCAGTTTAAAAGCCACCCTCAGATTTTAATTCACTCAGAAAGAGTAGCTCATTCATTAACTGGCCAGGCTGATATATTATGAATATATTACGAATATTTAAAAACCTAAGAAACTTTTAGATTTTCAAAATATGAGACTACAACCTTAAAAGATGAAAAGAAAGTTAGCTAAGCAGTTGTCCCAATTATTTGCTGTTCTTTTGACAAGTGATCCCAATACTTTAATGGCTTGAGATAACAACATGCATTTAATTTGTTTCTGAATTGCAATTTGGATGGGCACTGCTCTGCTCCAGTGGCCTCAGGCTGGGGCAACTTAACAAGGACTGGAACATTCACTTCCAAGATGGTTTACTCAGATGGCTGGCAGGTTGGTGCGCTATTAGCTGGGAGCTCAGTTGGGGCTCTTGGATTGGAGCCTTGATTAGTTTTCACAGAAATCTCTCCTTGGGCTGCTGAAGATTCCACTGCATGGCAACTGCCTTCCAACAAAGTAGAGATCCAGACAGGCAGTGAAAGCTGCCAGTCTTGTAAGAGTTTCCCCTGGAAACTGAGATGGTGTCATTTTTCCTTCATTTCATTGGTCAAAGCTGCTACAGAGCCCACCCACATTCGGGGCCATAGATCACACCTCTTCATGGGGGGAGCGTCAAAGAATTTATGGCTATCTGTAAACCATGGCAGTGGTTTCTTTCTTTCTTTTTCTTTCTCTTCATTCTGTCATCATCCTGTTCTTCCTCCACCAGTGATAAAAATGTATGGAATCATTACTGTGTACCAGACACTTTGCTTAGTGTTCCAGCAGCATATAAGAGAGAGAAGTTCAATTCAGTTCAGTTCAGTCGCTCAGTCGTGTCCGACCCTTTGCGACCCCATGAATCGCAGCACGCCAGGCCTCCCTGTCCATCACCAACTCCCGGAGTTCACTCAGACTCATGTCCACTGAGTCAGTGATGCCATCCAGCCATCTCATCCTCTGTCGTCCCCTTCTCCTCCTGCCCCCAATCCCTCCCAGCATCAGAGTCTTCCAATGAGTCAGCTCTTCGCATGAGATGGGCAAAGTATTGGAGTTTCAGCTTCAGGGTCAGTCCTTCCAATGAACACCCAGGACTGATCTCCTTTAGAATGGACTGGTTGGATCTCCTTGCAGTCCAAGGGACTCCCAAAGAGACAATCCCATATTCACAAGAGAAGATTTGTTTCCTCCACAAACTATCACTAAAGAGAAGCAGTCACAATTTATGATCACTTACATGTAACAAATATTTAGAGATTGCCTATTGTATGTGCCAGATGCTGGAGGGACTACCAGAATCACTAAGACCCAGGACTTGCCTTCATTGAGTTTACAGTCAACAACGATCAGACAAGACGGCACACGGCCATTTTTATTATAGACCTATAAGCAGTGTGTTGGGAGAGCACAGGGCCGGAGAGACTGATTTTGGCTGAGGGGTGGGGAATGGTTCATGGTGGAGGCAGGAGTTGAAGACACTTCAGATGGAGGCTGAGAATGAGGCACATTCCAAGATAGGAATCCGAAGAGAAGATGCTCAGAGGTTGGAAAATGCTGGTTTGATTAGGAAACGATGCTTCAGGTGTTTTGGTAGGAGTTTGATGTCTGCGTAGGGGAGCTTGGGGAAGATAATGCTGGGAAGATGGCTTGGGGGCCTTGTTGGGAAGGCCCCAGAATTGTATTTTTAAAGCTCTGGTT
>NW_011495070.1:6260454-6261114 GCF_000754665.1 Bison bison bison | reverse complement strand
GTTTTATTTGAGAATAAAAATTTTTTTTGAGTTCACAAAGATGCACAGTTCTGAAGTGCCAACCACAGCTGCTGTGAAAGGAGGTATGGCCTTACAGCAGAGGATGGCTAGAGACATGGGCCGTTTATTCCTACCATCCTCGATTCAGCATCAGCATCAGTTCAGTTCAGTTGCTCAGTTATGTCCGACTCTTTGCAACCCCATGAATTGCAGCATGCCAGGCCACCCTGTCCATCACCAACTCTTGGAGTTTATTCAAACTCATGTCCATCGAGTCAGTGATGCCATCCAGCCATCTCATCCTCTGTCATCCCCTTCTCCTCCTGCCCCCAATCCCTCCCAGCATCAGAGTCTTTTCCAAGGAGTCAACCCTTCGCATGAGGTGGCCAAAGTATTGGAGTTTCAGCTTCATCATCAGTCCTTCCAATGAACACCCAGGACTGACTTCCTTTAGAATGGACTGGTTGGATCTCCTACACCACAGTTTAAAAGTATCAATTCTTTGGTGCTCAGCCTTCCTCACAGTCCAACTCTCACACCTATACATGACCACTGGAAGAACCATAGCCTTGACTAGATGGACCTTTGTTGGCAAAGTAATGTCTCTGCTTTTGAATATGCTATCTAGGTTGGTCATAACTTTCCTTCCAAGAAGTAAGC
>NW_011495070.1:6259642-6260354 GCF_000754665.1 Bison bison bison | reverse complement strand
AGCTTTAAGCCAACTTTTTCACTCTCCTCTTTCACTTTCATCAAGAGGCTTTTGAGTTCCTCTTCACCTTCTGCCATAAGGGTGGTGTCATCTGCATATCTGAGGTTATTGATAATTCTCCTGGCAACTTTGATTCCAGCTTGTGCTTCATCCAGCCCAGCGTTTCTCATGATGTACTCTGCATATAAGTTAAATAAGCAGGGTGACAATATACAGGCTTGATGTACTCCGTTTCCTATTTGGAACCAGTCTGTTGTTCCATGTCCAGTTCTAACTATTGCTTCCTGACCTGCATACAAATTTCTCAAGAGGCAGATCAGGTGGTCTGGTATTCCCATCTCTTTCAGAATTTTCCACAGATTATTGTGATCCACAGAGTCAAAGGCTTTGGCATAGTCAATAAAGCAGAAATAGATGTTTTTCTGGAACTCTCTTCCTTTTTCCATGATCCAGCGGATGTTGGCAATTTGGTCTCTGATTCCTCTGCCTTTTCCAAAACAAGCTTGAACCTCTGGAAGTTCACAGTTCACGTATTGCTGAAGCCTGGCTTGGAGAATTTTGAGCATTACTTTACTAGCATGTGAGATGAGTGCAATTGTGGGGTAGTTTGAGCATTCTTTGGCATTGCCTTTCTTTGGGATTGGAATGAAAACTGATCTTTTCCAGTCCTGTGGCCACTGCTGAGTTTTCCAAATTTGATGACATATTGAGT
>NW_011495070.1:6259237-6259542 GCF_000754665.1 Bison bison bison | reverse complement strand
GATGGACCTTTGTTGGCAAAGTAATGTCTCTGCTTTTGAATATGCTATCTAGGTTGGTCATAACTTTCCTTCCAAGAAGTAAGCGTCTTTTAATTTTTTGGCTGTAGTCACCATCTGCAGTGATTTTGGAGCCCAAAAAAATAAAGTCTCTCACTTTTTCCACTGTTTCCCCATCTATTTCCCATGAAGTGATGGGACCAGATGCCATGATCTTCATTTTCTGAATGTTGAGCTTTAAGCCAACTTTTTCACTCTCCTCTTTCACTTCATCAAGAGGCTTTTGAGTTCCTCTTCACCTTCTGCCA
>NW_011495070.1:6245869-6259137 GCF_000754665.1 Bison bison bison | reverse complement strand
CTTGAACCTCTGGAAGTTCACAGTTCACGTATTGCTGAAGCCTGGCTTGGAGAATTTTGAGCATTACTTTACTAGCATGTGAGATGAGTGCAATTGTGGGGTAGTTTGAGCATTCTTTGGCATTGCCTTTCTTTGGGATTGGAATGAAAACTGATCTTTTCCAGTCCTGTGGCCACTGCTGAGTTTTCCAAATTTGATGACATATTGAGTGCAGCACTTTCACAGCATCATCTTTCAGGATTTGAAATAGCTCCACTGGAATTCCATCACCTCCACTAGCTTTGTTCGCAGTGATGCTTTCTAAGGCCCACTTGACTTCACATTCCAGGATGTCTGGCTCTAGGTCAGTGATCACACCATCGTGATTATCTTGGTTGTGAAGATCTTTTTTGTACAGTTCTGTGTATTCTTGCCATCTCTTCTTAATATCTTCTGCTTCTGTTAGATCCATACCATTTCTGTCCTTTATCGAGCCCATCTTTGCATGAAATGTTCCCTTGGTATCTCTAATTTTCTTAAAGAGATCTATAGTCTTTCCCATTGTTTTCACTATTTCTTTGCATCGATCACTGAGGAAGGGTTTCTTATCTCTCCTTGTTATTCTTTGGAACTGTGCATTCAGATGCTTATATCTTTCCTTTTCTCCTTTGCTTTTCGCTTCTCTTCTTTTCACAGCTATTTGTAAGGCCCCCTCAGACAGCCATTTTGCTTTTTTGCATTTCTTTTCCGTGGGAATGGTCTTGATCCCTGTCTCCTGTACAATGTCACGAACCTCATTCCATAGTTCATCAGGCACTCTATCCATCAGATCTAGTCCCTTAAATCTATTTCTCACTTCCACTGTATAATCATAAGGGATTTGATTTAGGTCATACCTGAATGGTCTAGTGGTTTTCCCTACTTTCTTCAATTTAAGTCTGAATTTGACAGTAAGGAGTTCATGATCTGAGCCGCAGTCAGCTCCCCGTCTTGTTTTTGCTGACTGTATAGAGCTTCTCCATCTTTGGTTGCAGAGAACATAATCAGTCTGATTTCGGTGTTGACCATCCTGTGATGTCCATGTGTAGAGTCTTCTGTTGTGTTGCTAGAAGAGGGTGTTTGCTATGACCAGTGTGTTCTCTTGGCTAAACTCTATCTGCTTTTGGAGATACTCTATTTCCTGTTGAAAACCTTTGAGTGAGGATCATCACGTGTTCCTGGGCTTTCCTTTTGGAGTCTCAAAGGCCTGGCTGCTGGCGTGGAAAAGCTTTCCAGAATAGCTGTTGCTCCCTTTGGGTGAGATGCCTATGGTCAGCTGGAGAAGAGCAAGCAGGATCTGGAGCTGAGGACCTGGAAAAGTGGCTGCTGTTGCCGCTTCTGTTGCCAGTTGACAGCAGGATCTTGGAGAAGAACAAAGCAGCAGATATAATCTATTCTGAGGATAACAGAGAAAAGTAGTTTTCAAATTAGAGGTCAGGGTAGTGGGGGTTTCTTTGTGGTTTAGGGGCTGTGGGTGGAGGAAGAGTGTTAGTGATTATTTCTTGTTTCAAGTGAGAAGATAATGCCATAACCCGAGGAATCGTGATAAAGAAGGTAGGAAGATCACTTCAAAGAGAAATAAGAGGGTCAGAATTAGCTCGTTTGTGGATGATAGCAAGGCCTGGAAACATTTTGAAGGAAGAGATAAAATGATTTGAGAGTTATAAAGACATAGAAAACTAAGTAAAATAGAAACAACTCTTCAGATTTTTATTTTGATGTCCCTGAAGTCTGATAGAAAAGCTGGGAAGATCTTTAGGAATGAGGATAGAATCGTGAAAGTAGGAGAAAAAATGCATTTTTAAATCGTTATGAGTTTCTTGGCCCATATGCTTGTGGGTGAACACAAATATAATTAAAAGAATATGCTCGCCCCTATTTGGGGGCATTCTACATACAAGGAGAGAGGTCACTTCACTAGCCAGCATAGCTCCCAGCCTACTGGATGATGGAATCACAAGCAGGACATTCCTCTGCCTATCACAAAAGAACCCACACAATCACTTTCTGAGAAGTGGAAGGGTTACTGCACGTTAACCGTAGAATCTGTTGCCCTCTCCCCGAAGCGGTGTCAGATTTGGGGCTTGTGTTGGAAGTCTACTTTGAGGGCCCATCAGTGTGTAGTCATCCAGCTTATTTTTATTTCCTTTTCAGCCCTCTATTTGTCCTCTGGCCTCCCCTCAATTAGGATGTATGTTGTATGAGAGCGGGACCTTGCCTGTTGTCCACTGCTGTATCTCTAGTATACAGTGTGGTAGAGAGTGGTTTAATGAGTGAACAGAACTGCTGTCCCTTGGAGCTGTCTTTTCAAAAATTTTGGAGGAAACATTTTCCCTCTTGCTAGTCATGCGATATCACTTTTTAAAAGAAATTGTGTCTGAATTTAGAGGAGTATCCAAGTCCAGAGAATGAAAAGACAGGAGAGTATTGTGGCAGTAGAGCCTCAAGCATCCAGTAGGAAATGGTAGTTGGACACTAAGAATTGTGACCAGCCTGAGTGGACCAGAGGATGGGAAACACCACACATTTGCATGATGCTGCCCATGCTTCAGGGTCCCCAGGAGGAAACGGGAGGACAGGTGGGCAACAGTCCTAGCTGGTGTGGGAGGCCAGGTTGCTAAGCGTCATGAGGAGCTGTCAGTGGAGCTGGAGTCAGGGTTATACTCACCAACTGTGGGGCTGCCAGGGGTCAACATTCATTTCCGGGATATGATAACCTCATGTCTGCAAGATGAACAGTGAGAATTTGAAAGGATGGTTTTGTGGAAGAAGGGAGGATGTTCCAGTGGGAACGTGATGGGACATGGTGTGTGTGATGGGACAGTTTGTGGTTACCAAGAGAGAGGGCTAAAGGGGTGAATAACTAGAGTTTCAAGGCAACTTCTAGCTTTCAGACTGAGCTCAATTCAGACAAGTGAGTAGATGCCATAGAAACATGGACCACTCTCTCTAACTTTAAAAATGTATCCAAGGAGCTGAGCACCTGGGAGGCAGGGGGCCATTTGGTTTGTTGTCATCTAAGGCAGGGGTCCCCACTCCCACGGCAGAGGTCCAGTACCGATCCTTGGCCGGTTCGGAACTGGGCCGCACAGCAGGAGGTGAGTGGTTGGCACGTGAGTGAAGCTTCATCTACTACTCCCCATCACTTGCATTGCCTGAACCATTGCTAATATTACCACCTGCACCATCTCCCCAGCCCCATCCATGGAAAAATTTGTCTCCATGAAATTGGTCCCTAGTACCAAAAAGGTTGAGGATCAATGATTTTAAGGCCATTTCCTTTACAAATATGAAACACCCAAGCATGTGATGCCACAGTCATTCTGTAAACTCAAGGTCATGATGTCTGGGGATGGGAAAGAAATGTTTCTCTCAGTTAAGCCAAATACACACCCAGAAAGTATGTCTGAATATTGTTTCTCTTCCCTTCTAGTCACTAGCAGCCTAGAAGAATCCTTGGCAGGAACATAGGGATATCTAATTTATGTGAAGAAAGTTTATACAGTGGTGGCCTTGTAGCTAGTGGGACTATTCTGAGAAGTTGTGTTCTATTTTAACTTTTGAACAAAAACAATGTCAGTTAAGATGAGGTCTTTTGAATATTGTTGGTTTGCATGGTCACTTTGTGCCATGTCCCCATATGAAATATGGTAGGGCATTCTCTGACCCACATTTTAATTAATCTTTCAACTCTATCTGTTAAAGAGCAGAGATTCTCAATTGCTTTGAATAGAAGGCAACATTAAAACCCTGAGTAGGTCAGCAAAGTGTGTGTTTCACTTCAAATGAGGTTGTTTAGGATTTTAAAGTTCTCTAACTTCTCATCTACTAATGTCTTTTGAAGATGAAGTATGGGATGCCAGTGTAATAGGGTCAGTACTCAACTCTCCATGGGTAATTGAAGTCCACAGACAACAGTTCCATTTCCTCTGTATCTAGAAGTTGTAATCCCTCCATCCACCCCTCCACCACCTAACATTTGTGTGAACTCCTTAACAGGAAGCAAAATAACGTTTTTTGAGTTTCCTGATTAGGTTGTCTTTAGTCTGCTCAGGTTGTGAAAACAGAATACCATAGACCAGTGACTTGTAAACAACTTAAACTGATTTCTCATAGGAGGCTGGAAAGCTCAAGATCAAGATGTGGGCAGATTCAGTGTTCAGTGAGAGCACACTTTCTCGTTCATAAACGCCCAGGCAGCCTCGGTGGGGCACTTGAGGGTTGCCCCTGCTAGAATGAGCAGAAGTCAAGGTCAGCACATGGCAGAAGGCGTGAGGGAGCCCTGTAGAGTCTGTCTTATAAGGGCACTAATTCTGCTCACGTGAGCTCCACCCTCATGACCTAATTACCTCCCTGAAATTACCTCCTGAAATTGCCTCCTGAAATTACCTCCCACCTTCTAATACCCTCATATTGGAGCTTAGTTTCAACATATGAATTTGCGGGAGGACAGACTTAGTCTGTAGCAAGAATTGTTCTCAAATGTGTAATGAAAAAAAAAAAAGGGTAAATGATAGAAGGGAGGAGAGAAAAGAGGGATGATGAGACATAATATAAGTGGTTGTGTTACAGGAAGGCAGAAATGAATTGTCTGAGAGGACATAACGTGGTGCTGGGGTGGAGAGCAGCAGGGTAAGGGAACTCAGGAGGACTGCTCTGCCGCATGGCTCACAGGTTTTATGGTAATGGGGTGAGTTTCTGGTTTGTCTCTGGCTGATCATTCTGACACAGCATCCTTCCTGGTGGTGCATGCATTGCTCAGCCAAGATGTAGTCTAGCGTGAGGGTTTCTGGGAGATTGTCAGGACCCATTCTGTCTTCCCTCTTCCTTTTGACCCCTCCCAAACTCTCCTGGTTAGTTTCAGTGGGGACAGCACTGAGCTCTTTACTGGGACCTCCTGTTGCGAGCTGTTGTCATCGTGCCTGGCCAAGGTGAGCAGTTTTGGTCACCCAATTCCCTAACAGTTGAACTGTCTACACTGCCCCAGTCACTACAGTGTTCTATCCTGATCAGAACTCCCTAGGCCCTGGGGCTTTTCCTGCTTTGTCCACAGATTTCCTCAACTGAGAGGGAAGTCTGCTTGTTCTAGCAGGGCAGCCCTCGAGTGCCCCACATATGCTGACTGGTTCTCAGATGGACTCACGGATTCTGGATGCTCTCAGCTCAAGGCCTTTGATATTTGGAACTTTTGTGGAATCTGATGAATCAATCAACCTCCACCTTGGTGCCTGCCGAGCCCATCTCTCTGCTGTTGCCTTCTCTGGTAGGAAAGATAAACGAAAATCCCATTATTCAACCCATGGTATTGCAATGGCAGTTTCCTTTGAGCCTCTTGGCAAAACCCTGCCTGCTTTAGAACTGTACATCATATTGGATCCATTGAGAGCCATTATTTATCTGACAGGATATTTATAAAAGCCAGCATTAGCTGCAGCTCCGAGTCAATATGTTTCTTTCTTGCTGACACATATCACACCAACAGGCTTGAAATATTTAAATACAATAGTCCCTTCAAGAAATCATTAATTTTTCTATCACTGCTAGAAATGATAATTTGATGGATATGGATTCAGTTGGAATAGCTGAGCTGACTAGAATGGATACTTTCAAGTGTCTGGGCAGAGAAGCCTGTGTAGGATCCAGTGAGGGACCAGTGAGAACCGGAACCCAGTGCCCTTTGCTCAGCCCCCAGTGCCATCCCGCCCACTTCAGCCAGGAAGGCGAGTGCTCCGGGGGAAAATGCTTAAATATCAAGAAGAGGAAATGAAACAGGACAAACCACCTCATTACTGGTCTGTCTCTTTCTGTCCCAGCCTGTCTCCTTCCTCTTTCTTTCCCTGGCTCTCCTTTGCCCTCATTTCTCTTTTATCCCCCTCTCTCTTTTTCTCTGCCTCTTCCCCTGGTTTCATCTCCTGCTCTTTGATCTTTGCCTTCTCATTCACATTCCCTGCTTCATGTGGCTGTGCTGAAATTGATGACAGTCATAAGTGCCTCCCCCAGGGTCACTGCTCCAGAGAGGGGAGGGGAGGGGAGGGGCCAAGAAATAGCACGTGTTTATTTGGCTGTTGGCTCAGTCTGTCCTCAGGGGTCCTCATGCATAATTAATGCAGAAAGTTTCCCTGGCCCTTCACAGTACAGATCGGGGAGTCTAAAGTGCGAGACTTTTTGGATGGATGAAGGACTTGGACCTTTTAAGAATGTACGGTACCTTGTATTCTGGAGTCTGTTTCTTGACCAGACGAAAGGGGTCTGTGCAACTGTGTGATCATGGGCCTAGCATTATGTTACATTCTTTACAATAGCAGCTTCGTAGCCTTTCTGTCCCAGAAATGGCTCATCTGCTTTGAAGATGAGGCAGACAGTAAGGTAGGGGACACATTTTCCTGTGTGGTTCTTGATGACAAATCATGAATCAACCAGGAAAAAGAAAAAGGCCAAACATTTCAGCGCAGCCTTAGATTGTCACCTTGGGACAACCTTGGCCTTTCCACTCAGCCAAATTTGCAGGGAAAAAGGAAGTCAGAAGCTCAGAGAGCTGTTGGCAGGATGGTGAGGAGGGTTCCCTGTTGCCTTCTGTAGTTCTGTCCACCCTGGTGGCAGTGACCACCCAGCCCTGCTTCTCCCTGTTTGCTCCCTTATCAAAACAATCATCTCTTGTATCACATTCCTTCTCTTGTCACTTTCGACCTAATGTCTGAAAAAGTTGTGATTAACTTTTAGCTCTAGGATATTTTAAAAAAAAAAAAAAAAGAATAATGATTTAAACTCTGTTTGAAGACCTTAAAGCGTATTTGAGATTCAGCTGGAGAGAGAGAGAGAAGTTAACAACTATAAACAGTATGTGATTAAAAGCATAAGAAGTAAGCCAAGAGGGAGGTTCACTCTCAAATGCAGTGGGAAAGGTCCTGGTAGGAGGTGAGCATTTAAGCAGAACCCTGGAGGGTCTACTGGATGAAATTCAGAGCACAGGAGAGTGCAGGGTATTGTGGGAATGATGTGGTGAAGCGGCAGAGCACTAACAATGGTTTGACAATGGGAAGTGGCTAATATTTTGTGGAAGTGTCATCCCTCCACAGGGTATTTGTTTACAAGGAAGAATTGGAAATGGAATAATCAATTTTTTTTTATGGTGTGAATTTCAGGCTCTAGGACAGGTGGGTGGGAGCTATTTGCATGGGCATCCTGTCCTCGTTTCCATGGTAGATTCTCCCCTAGAGCCTGCAGTGAGTCCTGCAGAAAAGCCTGACTGGTCAGCCAGTTCCCAGGGCCCCCTAAGAACAAAGTCTTATATGTGGAAGCGTCCCTCCCTCTCATCGCCCTAGAAACATGTCATTGTGAAATGCCATGGAGTTCACTTAGTGCCAGTTGTGAGATGTATCTCTTGTTATTTCTGCTGAGAAAGCTGTTTAATCTTTGGATTCAGCCTCAGAGTCCGTGAAGAAAAGTGATTTAAAGTTTAAGAGAGTCGACAGTGGCATTCAGGCATCAAACCACCTTTCTGGGTTGACTTACCTCAGTTCACTGGGAGACAAAGAATGTCTGAGCTGGCAAGGACCTCAGAGACCCTCGAACTCATAATTTCTCAAGTTAACCACACAGTCTTGAGAATTTGTGAGTGATAAACTCGAATTTTTTGAATTTTGATTTTTTACTTAGATAATAACCTAAAAAGAGAGTCAGGCTGCACTCTGAGTGATCACCTCATTACCAAATCCTGCTCTTTCAGTGCCTGATAGTATTGATGACCAAGTGGACAGTAAGCATTATGACTTTAATTATGCAGACTGGGGAATAAAGAAGAGAGGTAGCTTTCATGTGGAAAAGAAGCCCTTAGATCACTTGAAGCCTGGATAGTATTACAAAGCCATATGTGAACAAGATTTCATGAAGTTTCAATAAATATGCCCCCTCCCCAAATCCCCAGGTCAACTTTGGAGACATCTGTTTAGTATTACACCCTGCCTTCTATTATGTAGATTGAGCTTAACAGCTGGGTGAAGTGAAAAAAAAAAGATTCCAAAATGGCAGACTTGTGTTGGAGAGTACTCATTGCACTTGATTGGTCCAGTTGGGAAGAAAAGAGGAGAGGGTGGAAGGAGCAGGGAGAAAATAAAGGAGTCTTCATAATCTCTGGGAGAGTTTAGGTAGGAAATTATGGAAGAAGATGAGAGAAAGAGAGGACTTAAACCAGTTTTGGTATGAAAAATACAAAAAAATAAAAGGAAGAAAGGAAATGGGATTTTACACAGAGCTGTTTCACAGTTAAAAATGGGATCTTCTTGTGCCTCCTGGGACCCCAGATGAATTGAAACTCACAGCTAGAAATTTAGCTCCACCAGGAATTAAGTAGTGGCTGTGTTGGTGAACATCTTTTTCTCATACTATCCATGTGACATTTTCATTAAGGCTGAGTGTTTACAGTTTCTAAATGGCTTTGAATAGTGTGCTTACATTGCAGAAGAATAAGGGGTGAGGTGAGAAAGGGTAAGGCTGTATACCAAAGAAACCTGTTGTTGTTCAGTTGCTCAGTCATGTCTGACTCTTTGTGACCCCATGGACTGCAGCACACCAGGCTTTTCTGTCCTTCACCATCTCCTGGAGTTTGCTCAAACTGATGTCCATTGAGTCAGGGATGCCATCCAACCATCTCATCCGCTGTCGTCCCCTTCTCCTCCTACCTTCAGTCTTTCCCAGCATCAGGGTCTTTTCTATGAGTCAGCTCTTTGCATCAAGTTTCCAAAGTATTGGAGCTTCAGCTTCAGCATCAGTCCTGCCAATGAATACAGGACTGATTTCCTTTAGGATTGACTGGTTTGATTTCCTTGCAGTCCAAGGAACTCTCAAGAGTCTTCTCCAACACCACAGTTCAAAAGCATCAATTCTTTGATGCTCAGCCTCCTTTATGGTCCAACTCTCACATCTGTACATCACTACTGGAAAAACCATAGCTTGGACTAAACGGACCTTTATCAGCAAAGTAACGTCTCTGCTTTTTAATACACTGTCTAGGTTTCTCATAGCTTTTCTTCCAAGGAGCAAACGTCTTTGAATTTCATGGGTGCAGTCACCATCTGCAGTGATTTGGAAGCCAAAGAAAATAAAGACTGTTAATGTTTCCATTGTTTCCCCATCTGTTTGCCATGAAGTGATGGGACCGGATGCCATGATCTTAGTTTTTTGAATGTTGAGTTTTAAGCCAGCTTTTCCACTCCCCTCTTTCACTTTCATCAAGAGGCTCTTTAGTTCCTCTTCGCTTTCTGCCATTAGGGTAGTGTCAAGTGGTGTCATCTGCATATCTGAGGTTATTAATATTTCTCCTGGCAATCTTGATTCCAGCTTGTGCTTCATCCAGCCTGGCATTTCGCATCATGTACTTTGCATATAAGTTAAATAAGCAGGGTGACAACATACAGCCTTGATGTACTCCTTTCCCAATTTTGACCCAGTCTCTTCTCCCACGTCCGGTTTTAACTGTTGCTTCTTGACCTCCAAACAGGTTTCTCAGGAAGCAGGTTAAGGTGGCCTACTATTCCTATGTCTTTAAGAATTTTCCACAGTTTTTTGTGATCCACACAGTCAAAAACTCTAGTATAGTCAATAAAGCAGAAAAAGCCTATGGCAGGGCACAACTCATGAGCATTTATCCGAGAAAAAGATAAAGATATAACTCAAATGGGATTCCCTGATGGCTCAGTGATAAAGGATATGCCTGCAATGTGGGAAACTCAAGAGGCGTGGATTCTATCCCTGGGTCAGAAAAATCCTCTGGAGGAGGAAATAGCAACCCATTCCAGAATTCCTGCCTGAAAAATCCCATGGACAGAGGAGCCTGGTGGGCTATAGTCCAAAGGGTTGCAAGGAGTCAGACATGACTGAATGACTGAACACATATAGCTTAAGTGGAAAGAAAAGTCTGACTGCCTTGGGGGGATTTTGAACATGGTTTGGGGCTCATTAAGTAGATGACCCTTAAATGGAAAAATCTGCCATTTCATGTTCATTTTGAAACCTCGTGCTTGTCATGGTCCCACTGATGGTGGCTAGTTCCTTATATAATGGCATTTTCCCATTTTCGAGGCTTTAAAGAGAAGAGAAGAATGTTCAAAACCACTGAAACTGCTCCAGGAGGCTGTAGAGCTTTCAAAGAATGGCCTTCTCCAAAGGGAGGAAATAAAAGGAAGCCCTTCCTTTCCTAGATTTTAAAAATTGAAGCCAATATGCTTTGTATTATACTTTTGGAAACTCGTGTCAGTGTCCATTGTTATCCGATTGTTTAGCAATCCAGGCAGGTTGACACAGTTAGTTTGATTCCACAGGCTATCTTGGTCAGAGTAATAAAATGCTTGGCACTGATGCCTGTAGCAGTTCTGTTTACCATGGAAGGGAAAATGCTTTGAGATTGGGCAAGATCTCAGTCACAACACAATGCCATCCTTCTTGGCCAGCAAGATGGAAGCTCATCAGATTTCTCAGCCATATTTGAAATGACTTTAAAGCCAGTGATTTTTTTTTCTTTTTATTTATGGTTGATAATTTTTTTTTTCTAAGAAGTCATTATGAAATTAAATTAAGAAGCTACAGAAGAAAGTTGTTCTTGCTAGACACAGTAATGTGCATATGCCTGCTTTTCTTTTCTTTCCTTTTTTTTTTTTACAGCTTCTGTATTATGGTTTTGGAATAGTAACATACCCATTTGTTAATCAAATGCCTAAGTTAGGGGGCTAGTGCCATTTTTAGTGGATGGTTCTTCTGCCTTCCTAGATTCCAAACACTGGAAGCAATAATAAAATGGTTCCAAATACCTTTGTGTCTTTGCTTGGAAATATACATTTTCAAGAGATTCACCAAAGACCAAGTCTTGTCTAATGATGTTGCAAACTGCTTTATCTACTTTTTCTAACAGTATAGCATGCCCTAATGTCCTTTAATCTTATTTTGTTCAACCATATCACTTATGTATTGTTCACCTCCTGTTTTTTGACTTTTCTCATTAGGTCATGACAGTTAAAGTAATGATATTTGGCATAGTTCCACCATATATACAGATTTAAACATGGGTAAAATCACACTTCAGTTCTGGCTCAAATAACTGTAAGGTGGTCTTCTAGCTTAACATTTAAAGTAGTAACTTATAATCAATATGAAAACCTAAAAAGTAAAGTGTAAAAGTTCTTGAGGAAAAATTGCAAACCACTGAGAATGAATTTATAAAATCTAATGTTAGTTGCCTACCCAATATCCATCTATCTTTCTTCCATAAGGACTTAAAAAAAATTACCCTCCCATATTACTTACATTAAGGGGTACCTGTTGGCGTAATTTTGACTAATAAGATGCAAGCAGAAACATATTAGAGATTTCAGAGAAAGTTTTACAGTTCTTTCATCCTTCAATCCATTTTTTCTTGTTTGGAACTTGAATATGATGCCTGGAGGCCATGTTGCAACCGTGAGGCAACAAGTATGAGACCAAAGGCTCACATGCTAGGGTGGTAGAGCGGAAAGATCGGTGAGTGGTTGGTTCCCGATGATATCACTGAGCCACTTTATCAGCCTTGGTTTATCTACTCCTGGGCTGTAGTTGTGGAGACCTCTATCTGTTTAAGTTAATATAGCAGGTTTTTTCTGCTATTTGCAGAAGTATATGATTCTAGGTGAAATTCTCAGATTGTTTGAATCTGTTTACAGTTATTCTTTCTTTCATAAACCATGAAAATAATTGATGAGCAGCTTCTATGTTTGGCCTTTCTATAAGATTATATACTCGTAACAGCTACTCCCAGCACCGTTTCTCTGAGTTAACTGATCTCAGTATCCCTCTGATTTCCTGTTCTTCAAATCAGCCAAGAATTTTGACTAGTAAGAATTAGGCAAAATTATGCCACCTGAAGTGTTCAAACTACATGGAACAAGAATCAAGATTCAGGTTGGGGCTCTCTAAAGTTAAGCATAATGGATGGTTGTAATTTTAACATGTTAACAGTCTAGTTAGACACCTGGAATCATTGCTATTTTATCAAAAGAAGCATTTTGTGACTGCTTGTATGTAGTCAGCTAAATGATTTTATGGCATATCCACATGCCATGCTCCATTTGATTTGTATAGAACAGTTTTCCTCTCTCAATATAGTCATTATTTATACATTTAATATTTTATTAACATGTCCTCAAAATAACCTGAATGGGCATAAATACTGATGAGTTAAATGAGATTTAATCATAGTGATTTAAGGCTGTAGTTGTTCATTTTGAATGAACTATTATTGTCTTCTTTGATTATATCATTATCATATGTATTAGGCACCCCTGTAACTATTGCATGATAATCTTTCATGTTTTGAACTTTTAAAAAATCTAAGATAACCTTATTGGACATGCATGCCTTGAAACTACAACAGACACACTTCATTTTAATATGAAAATTTTGTTATTGAGTTAAAAGACCCACAAGACTTAGAAGTGAAATCTAACAATTTTTATTTCCTGTTTTTAAAAGGGGGACATATTAGTGACTGTTGGGGTATAAAGAAGTTTCCAGCAGAACCTTTGTAATCAGAATGCATTGATGAGGAGAGCTCAGGGCTGAGGCAGGAATTGTAGATAGTGGATCTGGTCTCCATGGCAAGGTGAGGGTAATTATTTTTCTATTGCTGTGGAGGAAGAAGAGAGGGAAAGAGAGGACTAAGCAAATTAATGCATGTCTGGGACCTCACTTGTGGAAACATCTGAGAACTCTTTTTTTTATCTAATGGTCTTTCAGTTCAGTTCAGTCGCTCAGTCGTGTCCGACTCTTTGCGACCCCATGAATCGCAGCACGCCAGGCCTCCCTGTCCATCACCAACTCCAGGAGTTCACCCAGACTCACGTCCATCGAGTCAGTGATGCCATCCAGCCATCTCATCCTCTGTCGTCCCCTTCTCCTCCTGCCCCCAATCCCTCCCAGCATCAGGATCTTTTCCAATGAGTCAACTCTTTGCATGAGGTGGCCAAAGTACTGGCGTTTTAGCCCTAGCATCACTCCTTCCAAAGAACACCCAGGACTGATCTCCTTCAGAATGGACTGGTTGGATATCCCTGCAGTCCAAGGGACTCTCAAGAGTCTCCTTCAACACCACCGTTCAAAAGCATCAATTCTTTGGTGCTCAGCTTTCTTCACAGTCCAACTCTCACATCAATACATGACTGAAAAACCATAGCCTTGACTAGATGGACCTTTGTTGGCAAAGTGATATCTCTGCTTTTTAATATGCT
>NW_011495070.1:6224936-6245769 GCF_000754665.1 Bison bison bison | reverse complement strand
TGGTCATAACGGAGTAAGCGTCTTTTAATTTCATGGCTGCAGTCACCATCTGCAGTGATTTTGGAGTCCCCCAAAATAAAGTCTGCCACTGTTTCCACTGTGTCCCCATCTATTTCCCATGAAGTGATGGGACCAGATGCCATGATCTTAGTTTTCTGAATGTTGAGCTTTAAGCCAACTTTTTCACTCTCCTCTTTCACTTTCATCAAGAGACTTTTTAGTTCCCCTTCACTTTCTGCCATAAGGGTGGTGTCATCTGCGTATCTGAGGTTAATGATATTTCTCCCAGCAATCTTGATCTAATGGTCTTATTGAGGTATAATTCACATACCATAAAATTCACTTTTTTGAAAGCATGCAATTCAGGGTTTTTAGTATATTTATAGTGTTAGGCAACTGTCACCACTGTGTAATCTTAGAGCATTTTCAGTACCCTCAAAGAAACCCTGAACCCATCACCAGTGACTCCACACTCTCCCTTTCTCCTGAGTCTGACAATCACTCATTTAGTTTTTGTTTCTATGGAGTTGCCTTTCCTGCCCATCTCAAATAAATGGGAACATACAATATGTGGTCTTTTGTAACTGGCTTCTTAGCATCATGTTTCAAGTTTCACCAATGTTGTCGCACATATTAATACTTCATTTTTTAAAAAATTGTGGAATAACATTCCATTGTGTGAATAAACCACATTTTGTTTATCCATTCATCAGTTAATGGACACTTGGGTTGTCTGCATATTGGCCAGAATAAATAATGCTCATATGAACACTAGTGTACAAGTTTTTGTGTGCACTGATAAACGTTCTCTCCTTGACCAAACTTTAGTCAGGCTCCTCTGATCCCCTTCTTAACTAAGCCTTGACCTTAGCCCTGTCCTTGCCAGACCTGCATAGCCCAGTTTTAGCAAGTATCTTGCTAAGTCGAGTCCTCCAACCCTTGATAGCTGATAACCCTAGGATCTGATCAAGTTCCTCAACCTCCCTTTTGATGGATAAATCCTTGATCTGCTGGCAGCAAGAAATCCTGATAAGTTGGTTTAGCAAAATTCCTTCTATCCTTCATGTCTTCTTTTAATAATTTTCCATCCACTGACCCCTCACTTTGGTTTTCCTGTTCTCAAAGGACAAAGAAGGAAATAAGAAAACAAAGCCTGTAAGAATGAGTGTCTTCCCTTCCAAATACCCTAATACTTTACCAAACGTGTTTGTACGTGTATGCGTGTGTGTGCAGACACTGGAATGTATTCTCTAAGGAGGGTGAGTACACGATTATGAAGACTCTTCATAGCCTCCACTATATTCTCTGCCACAGTGGGGTTGGGCACACAGCAAACACAGCGGATTGATTTTCCCAGCTTCTGCTTGCTCAGTTATTAAAAGCCTCGATAACTAAACAGCTTTTCTTCTGTGAAAGTGCAAGTCACTCAGTTGTGTCCAACTCTTTGCAACCCCATGGACTATACAGTCCATGGAATTCTCCAGACCAGAATACCGGAGTGGGCCTTTCCCTTCTTCAGGGGATTTTCCCAACTCAGGGATTGAACCCAGGTCTCCTGCATTGCAGGCGGATTCTTTACCAGCTGAGCCACAAGGGAAGACCATCCTTCTGTAATATGTATTTTTTTAGAAGTCAAACATGGACCATTCATTTTCTTTTGAAATAGGCTCTTTTACAGACAAAATGTTGTAGGTTAATTACTTCATTTAAAAGATTTGTCTTGCCAGAAGTGAAACAACAACAACAGCAAAAGAACCTATAATCCCATTGATTAGAAATTTTAACTGAAGTAAATTTTTTATAGTGCTGTAACTCAGTGCCTTTGATGTAGGAAGTAGATGGTTTTCCATGAAGACAAAGAGCTCTTAATTAATATTCTTAGCAATTGATGTATAATTTTGGTCACTGGAGGACGATTATGGTTTTCCATTGATGCAATAGAAATATCTTGAGGCCAACAGAAAAGTAATTAACAATTGAATATGAGAGTCATACAGTTAAATTATTCCCTATTTCATAGTAAGCTCTACATGCATACATAATTATTTTCTGAAAGTCAGATAATACAGAATATCATATTTTTCTTCTTCTCTAAATTGTGTGTTTTATGTTTTTTCTTAGGCACAGATGACTTTCGGTGCACTTTGGATAATTAAATGCTAAGCAGATCAAACTTAAGTGTGGAGAAGAATTTAGGAATAACGATAAGAGATATAATAATAGATAAAAGAAAAATTCTGCTGTATTTAAATTTCTTACATCTGAAATGTGGAAAGTGTTATTTAAACTCAGAAATTTGGAGTGTTTTAGTGTTTGAAATAGTCACATGGAAATCTGTGTTCTGATCTTCTTTCTAACACTGAATTAACTGGTGAAGATCGATAAGCTATTTATGTGTTTATTGGCCAGCAAACGCTCATTCCATTCAATTTAGTTCAGACCCACGTAGCTACCTAGCACCTTGTTTTGCCAAGGTTTCTGGTGGTACCAAAAGACTCAGTCCTTTTCCTCTGGAAGCTTCAGAAGAAAACTGCATATGTGATTGTGGAAAGCTGTGGTTTATGGTGCCAAAAGTACTTGGCATTTTTTTTTTTGCTCCGTTGTTTTTAATGAGTTTAATATACTTTTCAGAATAGTTTTTCTGGATAACAGCAAAGCTGACCGATAAAATATAATGTGACGTATGTAGCAATGTCCATTCAGGAATGTGTTCCTTTTAGATGCAGTCCGAACTTTTCTGTCCCCACAGTAGGCTAATTACATAATAAAATAAAATAATAAAAAATAATTAAAAAAGGGCATGATCACCCTAGACATTAGGTGCCACACTGGAGGCTGGCTGGACAGAGATGTTATTATATTAATTCCAATGTGCTTTCGGTCAAACTGTAGCTTTGGAAGATTACTATCTAAGAGGACTCACAAATATGGAAACTTTGTTTTGCAATGTAATTCTATAATGATCCTCGTATGTCTCTCCGAGAGATGACATGCTGTGTTTTACTGAACTCCCTGTCTACTGCCTGGGAGAGGGGTGATGTAGGCTTTGAGTGGAGGCAGAGGAAATGTGCTATTGAAAGAAGTCTCTGTACTTTAATCTTGCAGACTCTGTGTGCTTGTTGGGGAATGGGATGGGCAGCAAGGGGATGCTGGTGGGATTAAGTAGAAGGGACAAAAGGTGCCTGAAAGACCTATACTTCTCACCCCCATCCCCGTCATCTGTATGTTCTACTAGTGCATCATTGTAGTTATCCAGCTTCTCTTAAATGCTGTTTATTCTGGGTGAGGAAGGCTGGTTATTCCAGTAATCATATCAGCAAGACAAGGGACATATAAGAGACAAAGAACATGGGTTTGGGAAATGAAAGATGGGTAAGCGAGATGTTCCAGGTGTGGAAAGTGGATGGTGAGCTTTAAAACTGGAGGAGAGGAGAGGGTGCTGGGTTGGGGGCCTTGGGGTCAGAGCGTGGGTGCTAGAGGCTAAGCAGTATCCGCCCAGATTCATATATTGAAGTCCTAACCAGGATCTCACCATGTGACTGTATTTGGAGATAGAACTTTTAAAGAAGTAATTAAGGTTAAATGAGATCATACGGATGGGTCCTAACTGGTATCCTTATAAGAAGCAGAAATTAGGATGCACACATACACACATGCACACACACACACACACACACACACACAGGGAGGCCCATGTGAAGACAGAGAGGGAAACCATCATCTGTGATCCAGGGAGAGAAACCTCAGAAGAAACAGCCCTGTTAACACCTGAATCTCGCACTTCTAGACTCCGGAAGTGTGACAGAATGAATTTCTGTTATTTGAGCCACCTGTCCTGGGTATTATATTATGGCACTCCTAGCAAATTGATACAATAGGACCTGGGGAGACAAATTCATAAGGAAGCAGGGGGTTGATAGAGTTGGCCTTCTTTGAAGTTTGTCCAAGGCCCTTGCCGCAGGTGGCCGGTGGCTGCGTGCTGGTGGTTGGCTGCAGTCTGGACACGAAGGCTATCAGGCTCATTTGGAAGGCTGCACAAACTCATCTCTGACTCCGCAGGCTGGGCTTCCCTGGCTCTGTTCTCCAGGAGAGCCTTGATCCTTCCTGTCCTCTGCCTGCTCCTCGCTGTGCTCAGAAGGAAGTGGGGAGAGGCCGTAATGCCCAGAGGCAAGGGGGAAGGAGATATTTCCTGAAGTCTTCCTGGGGGGAGCCAATAAAAGGATGTTTTGCCTACTGAGAATTGAAAAGCAGTAATAAAACTGTGAGTTGGTGTGCTTCTCATTGTCACCAAGCTCCAGCAATTTTAACAATGCCAGGCCCCAGCACCACTGCCTCCACCTCCAGCCAAATCATACATTTTGTTGGCCTAAGTACTCACAAATTGCTGGGGTTACTGTTGAGTTTTATGGATATATATCTAAGCTTCCCATTGCACTTGTTTTTATTCCCTTTCCTTTAATAAAAATTGTGTTCTGTGTGGAAGAAAATTTGGAGAAGTCCAGATCATACAGTTGGCCCTGACATAGGCCAAGTCAGCGATATGCATTGGTTTGGAGAGTAAGTTCTCTAGGGTTGGGAATTGTTCGCGCTCCCGTGGAGCACAGTTTCTGTCTCCCAGCTCATGGTACATCATATTCTTGCTTTTAAACCATAGGTTAGACTCAGACATAGAGAACAAATTTATGGTTACCAAAGGGGAAAGATGAGGGAGAGATAAATTAGGAGGTTGGGATTAACAGATACACACTAATATATATATACAGTAGGTCCTTGTTGTTAATTATATATATATATAATTAACAACAAGGACCTACTGTATAGCTCAGGGGACTATACTCAATATCTTCTAATAACCTATAATGGAAAAGAACCTGAAAAAGAACACTATATATTAAATATATATATATATGTGTGTGTGTGTGTGTGTGTGTGTGTATCCCACTCCAGTACTCTTGCCTGGCAAATCCCATGGACAGAGGAGCCTAGTAGGCTGCAATCCATGGGGTCGCTAGGAGTCGGACACGACTGAGTGACTTCACTTTCACTTTTCACTTTCATGCAATGGGGAAGGAAATGGCAACCCACTCCAGTATTCTTGCCTGGAGAATCCCAGAGATGGAGGAGCCTGGTGGGCTGCCGTCTATGGGGTCTCACAGAGTTGGACACAACTGAAGTGACTTAGCAAAGCATACACACACATACCTGAAACTCACACAACATTGTAAATCAACTATTTACATTGTAAATCAATCTTTTCTTTAATTAAAAAACCCCCCAAAACCCAGTAGGTTAGAAATTAACCATGGCGACATGTGACCGTAAAGATGAAAGAGGGGAACTCGAGTTACTTGAATTCTGTCACACTGTGACTGTTTGGAGTTTCTGTTTGTGTTTAATATTTTAAAGAGAAAACTGAGCACAAATGGATTGCAGGGTGTAATCTTTTGTTTGGCAAGTGTACCTTCTAGTTCATTCATGAGATATTTTACTGAATTTGAATCCTACCAGGAAAATTAAAAGTAAGATTTATTCATTTTAAATTGATAATTAGAGCACTTCAAGGAAATAATGCTTATGACAGAAAATAATTTTGTTGTGTGAAGGAGAGGGATATTAAGAAATGACCGGCTCCAAGTGATACATGTACTAGCTTCATCACTGTGCTATATTCTTTCTTCTCTCTTATCTCTAAGGGGAGAAGAGTATTGATATGGTTCCAGCGTTTGAGGGGATATTTAGACCTCATGCCCTGGGAACTTAGATGTTAGCCAATGTAAACTGGGGAATGTAAGTCATAGCTTCTCACATTGGCATTATATAGACATTCAAACATAAGGTGTAAACCAGGCCCAGATTAATGTGAATTTAATTCACTTCCTGCTGGTATATTCCACCAGCTCCCCCTGAGGGCTGTGTGTCTGACACTTTGCTTGGTACTGAGGATACAAAGATGATTAAACCTGATCCCTGCTCTTCAGAACTCCTAGTCTAGGAGGGGAGACAGATATTGAAGTGAACAATTGCAACACAAGATATGTCTGTGTGTGCTTAGTCGCTCAGTCATGTCCTACTCTTTGTGACCCCATGGACTGCAGCCCTCCAGGCTCCTCTGTCCATGCCGATTCTCCAGGCAAGAATACTGGAGTGGGTTACCATGCCCTACTCCAGGGAATCTTCCCAACCCAGGGATCAAACCCAAGTCTTCTGCATTGCAGGTGGATTCGTTACCGTCTGAGCCACCAGTGAAGTGGGTAGCCTATCCCTTCTCCAGGGGATCTTCCTGACCCAAGAATTGAAGTGGGGTCTCCTGCATTGCAGGTGGATTCTTTACCAGCTGAAGTACCAGGGAAGCCCAACTCAGGGTATAAAAGTAGTGAATATAGAATAATGAGCAAGTATTTCGCTCTGTTGGGTTGAAACTGGATGATGATTTTTAAATTAGTGTTTTCAAGGAGTGAGTCTTTGCCAGGAAAGACAGAGCAGAACACTGTAGAGAGGGGAAGAGCTTCCATGAGGTAGGGAGACATGAAAACACATGGAAAGTTGAGGGGGCGGTGAGTAGTTTCTGATGAGTGTGCACAGTGGGTAAGGAGGCTGGTGACTGGCTGGATGGGCGGGACCATCAAAGGATTTATAGAAGAAGGGCGACTCCATCAGACCCACACTTTGGAAATAGCTTGGGTAGGATGAATCAGGAGGAGAGGCAGGAGGAAGGGGCTAAAGACAATGGGCAGGTTCTCTGTAAACAAGGCAGTTCAGATAGCTGGCACCAGGGCCATCTAGGGGGTGGACCCCAGAATACCCACGTGTGCCTGCGTGCTCAGTCACTTCAGTCGTGTCTAGCTCTTTGCGACCCCATGGACTGTAGCCCACCAGGCTCCTCTGTCCCTGGGATTTCCCTGGCAAGAATACTGGACTGGGTTGCCATTTCCTTCCCCAGAGAATCTTCCTGACCCAGGGATCTAACCCATGTCTCTTACATCTTCTGCATTGGCAGGTGGGCTCTTTACCACTCATGCCACCTGGGAAGGCCAGAATACCCATGCCTCTCCCTCTAAGACACTCTTTCTACAAGTAATAGACTATCAAGCAAATGCTCTCAAACACATGTGACTCTGCTCTGACTGGGCTGACTCAGCCTAAAAATTTTCTAACTTGCATGTGTCATTTTGTGTAATTTTATTACAGTCCCCATCTGTTAGATTTAATCGTGTTTTGCTAATAAGATCAAAAGTGGGGAATATATCAACTCCTAAGAGCCTATACTTTGGTTTCTTTGAAAGGTAAATCTTTAAAGAAGTATTTAAAGAAAGTTCAGATTAATACATTTTCTGTGATTTATTAGTATTCAAGAATTTTACTGTCAATATAGGGGTTCCCAGTCCTGTTAGGCAACCACTTTTCATGCTTTTGGCTAGTCTTCTGGTATTTACCACCATGGTTTTGAATCACGAGTTAAATACATAAGTAGGATATATTTTATGCTTGTATTCATGGAATATGTCAGGTGGTTGAGAATTTTTGGAATGAAGCCGAAGGGTGAATCTCGATGTTCAGTACTTGTTGTTGTTCAGTCTCTAAGTAGTGTCTGGCTTTTTTGTGACCCCACGGAGTGCAGCATGCCAGGCTTCCCTGTCTTTTACTATCACCCAAAGTTTGCTCAGACTCAAGTCTATTGAGTTGATGATGCCATCCAACTATCTCATCCTCTGTCAATCCCTTGTCTTCCTGCCTTCTGCCCTTTCCCAACATCAGGGTCTTTTCTAATGAGTCAGCTCTTCCCATCAGGTGGCCAAAGTATTGGAGCTTCAGTTTCAGCATCGGTCCTTCCAGTGAATATTCAGGGTTGACTTCTTTTAGGATTGACTGGTTTGATCTCCTTTCAGTCCAAGAGACTCTCTAGAGTCTTCTCCAGCACCACAGTTCAAAAGCGTCAGTTCTTTGGCACTAAGCCTTCTTTATGGTCCAACTCTCACATACATACACGACTACTGGAAAAACCATAACTTTGGCTGCACAAAACTTTGTTGGCAAATTACGTCTCTGCTTTTTAATATGCTGTCTAGGTTTGTTAAAGCTTTTCTTCCAAGGAGCAAGTGTCTTTTAATTTCATGGCTGCAGTCAACATTGACAGCAATTTTTCATAGCCAAGAAAATGAAGTCTGTCCCTGTTTCTATTTTTTCCCAATCTATTTGCCATGAAGTGATGGGACCAGGTGCCATGATCTTTATTTTTTGAATGTTCAATTTCAAGCCCGCTTTTTCATTCTCCTCTTTCACCCTTATCAAGAGACTCTTTAGTTTCTTTTCACCTTCTGCCATTAGACTGGTATCATATGCATAGCTGAAGCTGTTGATATTTCTCCCAGCAATCTTGATTCCAGCTTGTGATTCATCCATCTGGGCATTTTGCCTGATATACTCTGCATATAAGTTAAATAAGAGGGTGATAATATACAGCCTTGATGTATTCCTTTTCCAATTTTGAACCAGTCCATTGTTCCATGTTTGGTTCTAACTGTTGCTTCTTCACCTGCATACAGATTTCTCAGGAGGCAGGTAAGATGGTCTGGTATTCCCATGTCTTTAAGAATTTCCACAGTTTGTTGTGATCCACACAGTCAAAGGCTTTAGTGTAGTCAATGAAACATAGTAGATGTTTTTCTGGATGTCCCTTGCTTTCTCTCTGATCCAACAGATGTTGGCAATTTGATCTCTGGTTCCTCTGCTTTTTCTAAATCCAGCTTGTTCAGTACTTAGCCCTACACTTAACTCTCTTGATTTCTGTGTAATGTCTCTCTCTCTATATATATATTGTTCCTGTTACCATGAAACAGGATCTTCTCCATACATATAAGAAGTGACTCTAGAAGTTCTAACTACTCTTGATCCTCAGATTTCCTTTTAATTTTTTTTATTGAAATATAGCTGATTTAGAATGTTGTAATAGTTTTCAGGGGGCTTCCCAGGTGGTGCTAGTGGTTAAGAACCCATTTACCAATACAGAAGACATAAGAGATGTGGGTTCAATCCCTTAATTGGGAAGATTCCCCTGAAGGAGGGCATGGGAATCCACTCCAATATTCTTGCCTAGGGAATCCCCATGGACAAAGGAGCCTGGCAGGCTGTAGTCCGTCAACTGAAGTGACTTAACACACTCATACACATTATATTCAGGAGGTGTAAAGCAAAGTGATTTAGTTATATACACACAGACATACACACATTCTTTTTCAGATTATTTTCCCTTATAGGTGATTACAAGGTATTGATTATAGTTCCCTGTGCTATACAATAGGTCCTTGTTATTAGTCTGTTTTATATGTAATAGTGTGTATCTGTTAATCCCCAAATCCTAATTTATCCTTCCCCTCATTTTCCCTTTTGGTAACCATAAGTTTGTTTTCTATATCTGAGTCTCTCTGTTTTGTAAGTATCTTGTATCATTAAAATGTTTTTATATCAAATTTTTAAGATTTCACATATCATTGATATCATATTCAACTCCCTTAGTAGAGCACCCACCTCACTCACACCTCCTGAAATGACTGATGCCTCTAACTTCTGAGCATTTGCTAGTTTGGGGTATGAATTGATTCTGTCTCTAGCCACTTGGCACTCAGCTTTCTCCTCACTCTTGTTCTTTGATTCATTTTACCTTTTCCAAACATGTTAATTATTTCTCATCTCCTGTTGTTTGTGCTTCGTGGATTTGTATCTGTTAAACAGTATTATTCATATTTTGCTTCCCTTTTAGGGAGCAAAGGGAAATGTGTGTGTTGTTTCACCATGGTGAACTAAAAAGCAAATGGCATAATGATAACAACCACCATCTCAATCAATTACTGTTTTAAACTAATGAATGCACTTTAACATTTCATTTGTTGCTTAGAACTCCCTGTGAGGTGGTATGAAGGATTTATATACCTGTTACATGGACTCCCACAAACAGGTAAAGTAACTGGTCCAATTTCATAGGATGCATTGGTAGAAGCATTAGGATTAGAACCTGGTTTTCTGACTCCCAGCCAAGGTTCCTTCCATTAACCTGTGAGGTTTTCTGGAGGTTAATATTAGGAATAAAGCACTTTTAGATATGAAACTGCAGATAA
Organism: Bison bison bison; assembly: GCF_000754665.1. Taxonomy (NCBI): domain Eukaryota; kingdom Metazoa; phylum Chordata; class Mammalia; order Artiodactyla; family Bovidae; genus Bison; species Bison bison. Next base: position 6,235,657 of record NW_011495070.1, on the reverse strand, counting down.
TTTTAACAAGAAATGTCAGTCCTTTTCCTCCATGACTTTTATAACTTTACATGATTGCATATTTCTAAAGATAAGCTTTTTTTTTTTTTTTTGCATGTGTAATATACTACTCACCTAATGGATCTTGAAAGCATGAATTCTCCCTTATGGGCTTATGATCTAATGAGACATATAAGACTTAAGGGCAGAACATGAATAAGGAGAAGTGGGGTAATTCTCCTTCGGTAGACATATTTGGCATCTGGCTTTGTGTTCAGAGGGATTTTTCTCGGTTGAATCTTCAGGCACCCCCAACCCCAGCCCCATTTAAGAAGGGGGCAGGACTTCTGAGGAGAAATTTAAAGAAAAGAAACAAAAGTAATCACTATAGATTTTGGATATAGAGCAGAATCTTAGGTTTACAGTATGTGAAATAAAACATAACATTTTCCTGGTTTATGCACAACAAAATAGCCTGCCTAGAAATAAAAGCTCAATGAACACAGAGCAAGTGATCGCAAATATTTTATAAGTGTTTGCTCCCAGATTGTTCTTCTCTCTATTTGTTATCTCTAGAGTGTTAGTCTGAAGACATCTCCTATCTAGCCCAAGGACATTTTCAAACAAGGATGGAAAAACATTACAAACCTGATTGCCTTATTGAGAGACTCTCAAAATAATCACACTAATTTTACATTAAGATTTTAATTTTATTTGTCTTCCTAGTCCCTCCTTTGATCTGCAGTTTAGTACAAGGATAAAAAAGACCAAGGTGAGTATAGGCTCCAATGGCATTTTCAGGGTGTTTTTTGAGTTTTTTCTCAAGGAAAGGGATAGGGGAGGTGGCTGGGGCTTAAACCAGGGGACCCTAGAGAAGGAGGAGCAGATTTCATCACACCTAGTGTTCCAAGCCATGAATCTGAAAAGGGCAAGGGATTTCTTGTATTCCCAAACACCTGGGTACATAATGGCTGTCCCCCAAACTTCCCCCTGCCTTTACTCCGTTTTTCTAATCAATAAGAGATATTTTTCTTGGGACTTTCTAGGGCACAGCCTGTGATGTCAGCCCACTCCAGTCTACTTTCTTTTGTGGAGTCTCCACCCAGCCATCATAATTCTCCCTCTAAAGCAGTTGATGAGGTTACAGTGGGACAGAGTTGAGAGAGTATGGGTACCAGTATCAGATTACCTTGCTTTGATGCCTGACAGGTCCACATAGCCAGCCCTATGATCTGGGACTGATTACTTCTCTGAGACTCAACTTCTTTATATGTAAAATGGATATAAAATTGTATCTGCTGTACTCTACAGGTTTCTTTGGCAGATGAAATGATACAATGAGTGCATTATGCTAAATCAGTACTTGGCGTACAGTAGATACTCAATAAAAGGCAACTAGAGCCAAATTTATGAGTAAAATGTTCATAAATTCTGCTCCCTTTCCTTTCAAATTAAGAATAAAACTCAAAAATGCACTTAAACTTTTAATTGTAATATTTTTATGTAAAGCTTAGAAATTAAAGCAGTCAAAATAGAAAATAATACTAACAATATCAGATAACTAACTTTGGTGCTGATATAAGTGATTGTCCCCAGCTCATCAGAATAAACATTGATTCAGCAACTAGTATATGCCACATATTTTTCATGTGAAAAGAATGCACACATAAATAAATTTAGTTCTGGTTTCAAAAAGCTCACAGTCTTGAGGGAAGTAAGGCTTAAACCTAAGTATGCTATCAGTTCAGTTCAGTTCGGTCGCTCAGTAGTGTCCGACTCTTTGCGACCCCATGAATCGCAGCACGCCAGGCCTCCCTGTCCATAACCAACTCCCAGAGTTCACCCAGACTCACGTCCATCGAGTCGGTGATGCCATCCAGCCATCTCATCCTCTGTCGTCCCCTTCTCCTCCTGCCCCCAGTCCCTCCCTGTATCAGAGTCTTTTCCAATGAATCAACTCTTCGCATGAGGTGGCCAAAGTACTGGCGTTTCAGCTTTAGCATCATTCCTTCCAAAGAAATCCCAGGGCTGATCTCCTTTAGAATGGACTGGTTGGATCTCCTTGCAGTCCAAGAGACTCTCAAGAGTCTTCTCCAACACCACAGTTCAAAAGCATCAATTCTTCGGTGCTCAGCCTTCTTCACAGTCCAACTCTTACATCCATACATGATGACAGAAAAAACCATAGCCTTGACTAGATGGACCTTTGTTAGCAAAGTAATGTCTCTGCTTTTGAATATGCTATCTAGGTTGGTCATAACTTTCCTTCCAAGGAGTAAGTGTCTTTTAATTTCATGGCTGCAGTCACCATCTGTAGTGATTTTGGAGCCCCCAAAATAAAGTCTGACACTGTTTCCACTGTTTCCCCATCTATTTCCCATGAAGTGGTGGGACCAGATGCCATGATCTTAGTTTTCTGAGTGTTGAGCTTTAAGCCAACTTTTTTACTCTCCTCTTTCACCTTCATCAAGAGGCTTTTTAGTTCCTCTTCACTTTCTGCTATAAGGGTGGTGTCATCTGCATATCTGAGGTGATTGATATTTCTCCCGGCAATCTTGATTCCAGCTTGTGCTTCTTCCAGTCCAGCATTTCTCATGATGTACTCTGCATATAAGTTAAATAAGCAGTGTGACAACATACAGCCTTGACGTACTCCTTTTCCTATTTGGAACCAGTCTGTTGTTCCATGTCCAGTTCGAACTGTTGCTTCCTGAGCTGCATATAGATTTCTCAAGAGGCAAATCAGGTGGTCTGGTATTCCCATCTCTTTTAGAATTTTCCACAGTTTATTGTGATCCACACAGTCAAAGGCTTTGGCATAGTCAATAAGGCAGAAATAGATGTTTTTCTGGAACTCTCTTGCTTTTTCCATGATCCAGCGGATGTTGGCAATTTGATCTCTGGTTCCTCTGCCTTTTCTAAAACCAGCTTGAACATCAGGAAGTTCACGGTTCACATATTGCTGAAGCCTGGCTTGGAGACTTTTGAGCATTACTTTACTAGAGTAAATTCAGTGTTGGAGACAGGATGCCATTGGAGAACAAAGAAGCAATGACTGATCCTAATGAGTGGGTGGCATGAGTGTAGCTTCACAGGGTAATGGGTGTGGTTTGGATGAGTAGGATTTGGATGTAGTCAGAAGTGAAGAGGAAGGGAGCTCTAGATTAGGAAGAAACTCTAGCAAATTATTAAGTGGTGGAAGCTCATGTTCAAAGGTGAGCTCTAGTCTTGCTACCCATGAAGTTTTATAAAAGGAGATAAATGGAGATGAAAAGATGTTTGGGGTATATTTTCAAGGCTTTATATACCTTGTAAGAAGCCTCTGTTTTAGTGTTTAGGTGATGGGAAACCAGTGAAGGTACTTGAGCCTAAATAATGACATTGCCCAGTTAGAATGTTAGAAGAGATAGCTCTGTGGAAGGAGAATTGCAAAGGGTGGAAATAGAGTCAGGAAGCTCAGTCAAGCAGTGAGCTCCTGGGCTATTATGTTAATACCTGAGACACTCAGAGAATTGGCAGGGGTGAGGACAATGTGAGGGAATGGTTAGATTTGAACATCATCTCAAAAGTAGTGTCTGTAGCATTGGATGGCTAGTTGACGCAGGTGAAGAGTTGTTCCTCAAAAAATCCATATTGTTTTTCTTAAAAAAGTAATAAATCCTGGATGTAAAAATTCAAATACCATCAAATAAAATGAGAGATGTTAAAGTCCCTCAGAGATAACAGCTGTGTGCTTGGTAATATTTTTGGGGAGAAACTTTGGAAAAAGGGTATGTGGATTATGCATTTGTATATTGTATGATGGTTGCTCAAAGATATGTTCCCAGGAACAGAACTGTTGGGCTAAGGAGTAACTTCCATTTTGTGAAGAAGTAGGAAACAGAGGCTCTGCCTCAGAGACAGAGTATGGAAAAGAAAAATGGATTGACTGATGGCACCTTATCCTGGGTGAGCCAGGAAAGCTAGGACTGCCATACAGAGTGTGGAGTTAGTTAGGAAAGGGATTGGCTCCTGTTTCCTCTAAAGTCAGAGAGGAGGAGGAAATGATGGATGAAGGAAGGTGATGAGGGGCTAGAAGGTGAGTGATTCTGATATTCTCAATTATTTCAGTGAATTAATCATCAAAATAGTCATTAGTAGGGTCAGAAATGTGGAAAAAAGGGAAAAGGCTTGAAAAACACATTTTGGAAGATAGAAAAGAGAATCCATTGGGAGAAAAGTGAAATGTTTTCAAGCAACAGTTAGCTGGGACCCAACTGAGGTTGTGATTCATGAATTTGTATTAGAACATCCAACATGCATATAAAATTGCATCAAAATGGGCTATCATTTTCAATCTTACCCCGTAAAACCTTGGAAAGTAATGCAAGATTATCCTGAAGGTCTCCTGCAAATGCAGAAAGGAAGCAATTATATCATACAATATATAATAAAACTTCTTGAAAGTAAATTTTAATGTTTCCCTTCCATCGTGTCACTTATCATGGCGGCTGTTACCGCACATCTCTCTTTTCTCTTTCATAGAGCTCTACCCAGTGTTGCCTTATCCTCATTCTCTGTCCCTTCTTTCCCCACTGCCTCCTCGAGGCTCTTAGATTTTTCACTTTACTTTTGAGGATAATTCTGTGGCCTATTTTATATAAATCAATTTTACCTTTCTGGACTTTCTCCAACTCCCTGCTCTACTCATTGTCTTGATCATTTCTGCAAATGGCCAGGACTTGAGTGTCACCAGCAGATAATTCTCTTGAGAAGAAAGGACAGAGGGAAAGATAGCAGATACATATTTTCACCTGTCAGACAGCAGTTCTCAGCAACTTTGGCGTAGCAGCAGAGAAAACTGGTGTTTGAGTCGGTCCAATGAACTATCAACCCAACTATTAAACATGTAATTATCAAAGATAGATTTGAAGTTGTAGAGTCATGTATGAATAACATTTATTGGTATGCAAGTTGTTATAGTTAATATATATATGGATGATTCTGATAACATAACTCTCAAATATTTCTTTCACTGTGCTTTTATTTTATATCAGCTTCCTTGGTATGTTTTGAGGCTTACTTACAGGTATTTCTAATATTTTGAATTCCTGAATTTTTGCTTTATTTTCTGAACAGGTTTGCTTTGACTGATGCTCTTGTTCCTTTTGAACATCTTTGGGATGTTGCCCAAGACTGTTCCTTTCCCTGAATTGCTTTTCCCCCCAGATCTTTGTATAACTGGACCATTCTCATGCTTTAGGTTCTAATTCAAATATCAGTTTTCTGGAAGGTCTTCCTTGACTGACTTATCTAAAAGAGTGCTATCTTTATTCTCAATCTGTTTCATTTGATGGTTTATTTATTTACTTATTCTTGCATATCTTTTCTCTAGAATATAAATTCCATTAGGAAAGGTTTTTTTTTTTTTTCTGTCTCTTTTACCACTGTAATCCCTACAGGGTGAAGGACACAGATTTCAATTTGATAGATTCTTTCTGGATGCTGAGGTTGTTTGTTTGGCAATTAGGATTTTCCTAGGGTGATACTTTCTATATTAATATGTACATATACTTATGATCCTTTTATTCTCCTTCTTAATTAAGTGCCAGTGGATTTATGGTTGATAATAACTTATAATAATATTTGAAATTACTTTTATATTACTGCTATTAAATTTTTTTCCTGAATTCTGTGACCCTTTGATAGTATTCTCTAGTAAGGCAAAAAGCTCAGGCATATGTCAAGCAGGTAATTGTTTTACAAGAGAAAGGTGACTCCGAAAGGGAAGAAAGTTCAAGAGGGATGGGGGCTCTTGGGATGAAATTTGGAATGCTCAATTATGGAAAGTGTGGGTGCAGAAAATGTTGGTTCTTTGAATGTAGATTTTAAAGGAGCAGATATAGGTGGAAAAGAGGAAAATACGACAAATACAAACACCCTCACAAGGTTTATGAAAAATGTAAAAACAACAAAGGGATGCTTTTAGAGTTATAGTAATAAAAGGATAGTCAAGAATTTTCTCAAAATTTGAAACCCCATTTCAAATCATGCCAACCTTAGTTCAAAACCTCCAAAGGGATCATTCTTAGAATTGTTGATGATTTGTTAAAATGGCAAATCCTTTCATTTGTATTAAAAAGAAAATATCCAAAAAGAGGGAGGGAGCCCTTTTGCCTTGAGAAAAACACCCTTGGCATTTTCCAGCTACATTATTAATGTAGAAATAATGTTCCTATGATGACATATTTTCAAAGAAACACTTTCTTATTTACTGCATGGTGTAAAATGTTGCTAAATGTGTTTTAGCGTTATGATGTCACTGCTGAAAGTTATTTGCACTATAATAAAGGAATTTTCTACAAAAAAAAAAAATAAAAGGAATTTTCTCCTAGTTGTAGATGGTGTGATGCAAACAGAAGGGAGACGGCAGAGACTGTTCAAATTCAATTCTGATTTTGTTTCCTCAGGGAGAATGGTGCTCAGACTGGGCAGATGAGAGCACAAGTATTTGGTATGTGATTGAAACATGAGATGAATAGTCTCACTCATTGGGTAGTCTCTAACTATTAAAAAACAAAACTTCAAGTTTTTTGATGGATGACATGATCCCAGGCCACTAAAGGACTCAGTGCGTGTAATATTGGGTTTTTGTTTTGGGCAGTTATTTTAAAATCATGGAAAAATGAAGATCTAAATGATCAAACATGAAAAAAGGGTGTCTGTATTATGAAAACGGGAAAACCTGTCAGACACGTGGAAGTTCAGCACAGTTCTAGAAATATACCAGAACATAAGGAGGGAGATTCATGGCTAGTTCATATCCATTCCCAAAGAATTTAGTCTAATGAGTGACTTTTCCACCTGGAAAGCAGTATTTAGACACTCTTTAAACAGAGGTTTAAATCTAGTTAAATTTGTTCAAAATCTGTCTTGGATTTTTTTTTTTTTTTACCCATGATTTGTATAAAGACATAAAAGTTGTGCTTATCAAATTTGTGGATGACAGAACCTGGGAGAGAAAGATAATATGATGGATGAGAATCATCATTCAAGATGACTTCATCATATTGGAAAGATAGGTAGAACTCAAAAAAATCATATTTCAGGTGGATAAAAGTGACATCCTGTATTTAGGATTAAAAAAAGGGTTTTGTAAGTGTTGTTAGGCAAATACATATGATGAAGACACCTGGGATATTCAGTACATTCCAACAAAAGGCAATGAAAGTTTGCATTTTATGAAAGTATATAACCTAGATCAAAGTTGGCAGTAATTCCTATGGTCTTCTGACTGTGTCTGAAACATTATATTCACTGTAAGTAGGGCACTGACAAAACTCAGTGAAAAGACAAAGATGATAAAGGTCTTGTGAATTCTAGCCCATGTGGAATAATTGGGAAAACTCTAGACATTCAACCAAGAGAAGACAAGACTTAGGAGAACTTGAAGGCTGTCTCTCAATGTGTAAGAGGATGCTACATGAAAGATGTGAAACAGGAAACCAGAAGTCTACAAACCTTTTTTTGGCTGCGCTTCAGGGCCTGCAGGATCTTCCCTGATCGGAGATCAAAAATGCCTACTGTGCAGTGGAAATGCAGTCTTTTTTCAAAACTTTTTTATTTTGTGTTGGGGTATAGCCGATTAACAATGTTGTGAGAGTTTCAAGTGAACTGTAAAGGGACTCAGCCATACATGTATCCATTCATGAATCCGCCCGCCAGTGCAGGAGATGCAGGAGATGAGGGTTTAATCCCTGGGTTGGGAAGATCCCCTGGAGTAGGAAATGGCAACCCGCTCCAGTATTCTTGCCTTGAAAATTCCATGGACCAGAATACAGTCCAGGGCATCTGGAAGCACAGAGTCTTAACCGCTGGACCACCAGGGAAGTCCTAAAATGTTGTTACATGTAAGATTGAGTAGTAGGTATGATTCTACAGAGTAATAGTTTATGGCTATCACTAATATTTCACTTTCCCAGGAGAGACATGTTATAATTGCTTATGACTCTCTTGATACATTTTCACCCCATTTTTACTTCTTATACTTTTCAGTATATCATCATTATAGTACTATCTTACATTGTATAAGTAGTTATACCTTATATTTTATAAATATGGTTCACATTGCACTGATTGGATCTTTATAACAAGTGTGGAAGATAGTGAGGGGATTATTATGGTTCCCATCCTGTAGAGGAGGAAGTTGAGTCTAAAGAGGAGGAAGCTGAGTCTAAAGAAGCTGGTGACAAATTTTCCCCAAGGTGTGCTGTCTTTTGAGTGGTGGAAACACACTTGGCTGGGCAATCCCATGGACAGAGGAACCTGGCAGTCTACAGTCCATGGAGTCTCAAAAGAGTCAGACACGACTTAGCATCTGAACAACAACAATTCTAGACACAATTTTTGATTTTTAGGGCTTGTGCTATTTCCACTAATACTTGCTTCTTTTAAAGGTAAAACCTTTCCAATTAATTAGGACTCAAAACAGTATATATATATATATATATATTTTTTTTTTTATTTTACAAGAAAAATGGTCGGTTCATGCTCTTTCCAACGAGTCCTTCCGTTCATCACCTTGGGCATGTGGCATGGCACAAACCCTAATAGTGCTTATCAACTGAAGTGACACAAGGCCTTGGGTGAAATGTACAAGAAAAACAATGAGCCAGTACAGATTTTAAGGGAATGGGAAAGAGTTCCTCTTTAAAAAATTGGGTCAATTTTGAGAGCAGAAAGAGCTTGAGGATGATTAGTTTGCATGTTTTTCCTATTATACAATTTTGTTTTTGGCTTCAGCACCTTTTCCCTTCTTTCAGCAAATTTTTTAAAGTGATTAATCTTTAGATTAATCACTTTAGAGCATGTAAAGACTCTTAGAGCATATAAATATTCTAGCAAAGATGGAGATAAATGTTTAAATTGTTGCGAGTTGCCTATGTTTATAAATTGTAACAGGCTATTGTACAGCTTCCAAAGCATTCGCATTCACTAATATTATAGTGGTTAGGAGGGTGGCCTCTGGCATATTGTTGTATGACTCCTCCATTTTTGGCCTGTGTGGCCTTAAGCAAGCTATTCAACTTTTCCAAGTCACAGTGTCCTCATCTGCAAATGGATACGATATTGACAGAATAGAGATGTTGTGACAATTAAATGAGATAATCCTTTTAAAAATGCCTAGAACAGAATAAATGATCTATACATAGTAGCCATTTCTATTGTTCACTATGTAGTTCTTAATTAAGGTTGGGATGACACTAAGGGAGAAGAATGATTAAGAAATTTGCTCCTTCTCTCTTTGTGTATGGGAATGGGGAGAATTAGTGATACTAGACATGTGTCTGGATCTGTCAGCTGATGTTTGTTTTTCTCTGGCAGAGGCAGAATATGTGATGTGGAATGTTGGCTTTTTGCATCCTGGAGTTTGTGCAGTTTTTGGTAGAAGCGGGGTCACCAAGGCAAATGCATATTTCTGACTCATTTTGAAGTAAAGGGGTGGATTCTCCCATTCCGAGATTCCACAGCAACTTCTTTTTCCAGAATGCACTGATATTATTTATGGCTTTATTTGATCTTCATAAAGCATAGGCTGCTTCAGTGCCTTAGATTTATATGAAGGGAAAGAGCTGAAGACCTCTGTTAGTTGACTTGCTGAGATTACCTAGAAAATCAAATTTTAGAGCTTTTCCCAGAAACTTTTCAGTAAAGTTCAGCATTCTAATCGTCAGAGGGACTATGAAAATCAGAGCTACCCTGAGTGTGATTAGTAAAAACAGAGCAAGGACCATCCTGAAATGTCAGGCATTAGTGATGAACTTAAACAGTTTTTTCATAATGGAGTTATATTTTCAACATGACATTTGCAAATGAGCTCCCAGCCCAAGATGATTACTTGAATCTTTTCCCCTGAACTATGATTTTTCTAATAGCAGACAGTGATATTCTGGGTATCCTTGTTGCCTGGCTTCTGACACAGTGACATATTTAATATGTTTTAGTGCTGGAATAAATCCTCTTTATCCATTTGCATGGACCCACTGCCCATGCTGCTCAGCTCTCTGTGACCCACGGGCTCACAGTACATGGAACACTGAAACATTTTCCTGCAAAAAGCCCAACAATTTAAAAGATTTTAACATTTCAACATACTGTTTTATGAACTTACTCAGTTTTCTACTTTATGATTTTTTAGTATAATTCACATTTTCCTAGAAAATTATTCATATCATACAATCTTTCAAATATACTATTGTAAAATTTGACATATGTTCTAACATTTACTCTCTTCTCAATTGGTGTTTGTGACCCTACCTCTTTTCTAATGACGTTTCAATTGTATTTTTATTCTTGGTAAGATTTTCTAAAAGGTTATAGTAATTATCGTTTTCATTTTTTTGGATTAGAAAAAGATTTTAACAAATTCTGATGCAGTGTTGGTAAAAGTGGTTGCCTACTTCCTTGCTTTCCTAAATAGGATATGCAGAACAGAATTTGAACATTTGCTTAGAATCATTGGAAGCCGAGTCACTGTGTGGAACGTATGAATGGGATGGTGTTAGGGTTTATTCACTGGTGCAGGCTGTATGCCTATGACATAATTGCCGCCACTCTGAGAACATTTGCTTTTGTTTATTTATATATATATTTTTTTTATTGAAGTATAGTTGATTTATAATATTGCATTTTAGGTGTATAGCAAAGTGAATCAGTTATATATTATATATACACAATCTATTATATATTAATATATAATATAT
>NW_011495070.1:6207477-6224836 GCF_000754665.1 Bison bison bison | reverse complement strand
AAATATATTATATATATATGTATATATCTATATCTCCACTCCTTTTAAAATTCTTTTTCCATATAGGTTGAATAGAGTTCCCTGTGCATACAGTAGGTCCTTATTAATGATCGATTTTGTATTTAATAGTGTGGAAAGGGTACATATGAACTTGTCTACAAAACAGAAACAGAGTTATATGTGTAGAAAACAAACTTATGGTTACCAGGGATAAGAGGGGGAGGGATAAATTGGGAGATTAAGAGTGTTTGCTTTTGATTGTCTTTTGTTCCTTCTGCTCTTGCCAAACTACATACTATTTATTTTTGTTATTGGTGTGACTGTCTTTAGCAGTTTCTTCCAATTTTCTCTCTTTAATCATCTGTGGGCCAGGATAAAAAGTAAGTGGTGGTACACAGAATATGGGAAAGTGGGTACTGAGTTAAGGTGGATGAGACATACTTGACATACAAAATACTTGAGTTTCAGTGTTTGGAATTTGCTTTGTATCTTTTGACCGTGAGGTATGTTCTTCTTTTTCTGTTTTAACTTCTCATTCTTGTCTGTTTGGGAAGTATGTACTGGGTTTTGGAGCAGTGGCCCGTTTCGTTTCACTGTCACTTTGACGACTGTCTTTTCACTGTTACTGTTGTTTGCAGCTCTTTTATAGAGCTCTTGTTTCTGTCTTGCACTCGAGTTAAGTGTATGTCCGATGTAAGCTACATGTTCAGTAAATATTTGTGGAATAAACGAATGTTCCTCCTATTTTATGTCATATTAATTTGTGAACTTTGAGATTTGTCTGTGCTTCCACCCAGCACCATGTATATGTTCGAAGTTTGCCAAGTGACTGAGTAAAGTTATTAAACTACACAGCGTTGTTGGTAATAAAGAACTCCTGAGGATTCTGAAACATATTTTTATTATAGAACTTGATTACTAGGGGTTGAAACATATAGGAGAGAGGAATCCATGGGGAACATGATAAACGAGAGAGTTTACAGTAAAATAAATGTTAAATGCTTACTAAATTCTGTTTTATATTCTAGAAATGTGTTTCACTTTTTCTTGGGTCAAAGAATGATTGGGAATGTGTGAATGATTGAGGCTGGAGGTACTGAGGAACAGAGGGAGCCTGAGCTTAAAGGGAGTATGGAGAGGAAGTGGATTTTCCAGGGGGAACCATCCTAGGACAGGGTAGACTCCAGGTCCTGAAAAGGTTGCTTTTGATGTCATTCTAATTCATTCTTTCTTAATTGTTAGAAAGTTAGAGAACTGTCACAAATCATTTTTTTAACGTCTGTGTGGTTACTGTTTTCAGAAGTATCACTGTATTAGTTTCCTAAAGCTGTTGTAACAAATGAGCTGCTGCTGCTGCTGCTAAGTCCCTTCAGTCGTGTCCAACTCTGTGTGACCCCATAGACGGCAGCCCACCAGGCTCTGCCGTCCCTGGGATTCTCCAGACAAGAACACTGGAGTGGGTTGCCATTTCCTTCTCCAATGCATGAAAGTGAAAAGTGAAAGTGAAGTCGCTCAGTCGTGTCCGACTCTTCCATGGACTGCAGCCAACCAGGCTCCTCTGTCCGTGGAATTTTCCAGGCAAGAGTACTGGAGTGGGGTGCCATCTCCTTCTCTGAACAAATGAGTACAGGTGGCTTAAAACGACATAAGGTTATTATCTATAGTTCTGCAGGTTACAAGAATACTACAGGTTTCCGTGGGCTTCAAATCAGGATGTGGGCAGGACTACATTCCTTTCTGTGGTCTCTTGGGACAAATGTATTTCCTTGTACTTTCTAGTTTCTCGATGCTGCCTGTGTTCCTTGTCTTGTGGCCTCCTCCTGTTTTCTAAGCCAGCAAAGGAGGGTCGATTCTTTCTCCCATTGTATCATTCAGACACTAAATCTTCTGTCTTTCATATCCATGTTTAAGGGACTCTTGTGATTACATTGGTATCCTCTAGCTAGTCCAGGATAATACCCTTATTTTAAGGTCAGCTGATTAGCAACCTTAATTCCATTTTACCACACAGCCTAACAGATGGGTTCTGGGAATTAGGATGTGGACGTCGTTGTTGTTTAGTTGCGAAATTGTGTCTCTTTTGTGACCCCATGGACTGCAGCCCACCAGGCTCATCTGAAGTGAAATAAGAGAAGAAAATTAGTGGTGAATTGAGATATAGAACCTAAGAATCATGTTTTCCATATACCATCCAGGTCTCTTTCCATGGTAAGTGGAAAGAATGAGTCACTTATCCACAGGCTTGATTCAAATAGAAGGATGGATTGTGGTACAGATAATAGCTAATGTAATGCCAGACCTCTCTCAGGAACTGTGGAGACTTCAGATCGATGTGTAGTCAAAGAGTACATGGTGATGACTTTCTGAAAACTTGATCAATAAGTATACATCACCAAGATCAGAATTTATTTAAAATTACGAACAGCCTGGAAGACTGCCAGTGCCTGAGTAATAACTCCAGGCAGTCCAAATCCATGCCAGCTTCCTCCGTTTATATAAATTGTTGGACTCTCTCATGCCTGACCCCTCTGATGTATCAGCTTTGTTATGTCAGTTTAGATATAGGTAAATTTCCTATGGGCATTTATTAGCTTTATTAAAAAAGAGGCAATTGTCCAAAGGCCTCTAGGCATATGCACCCAAAACATAAAATAAAAGAATGAAATTAAATACATAGGCTGCCAAACAACTTGTAAAAAAAGTCAGGCCGGTTTAGCCTACTGAGCCTGTCAGACTGGCAGGCTCAGGCTTGTGTTTTACCCCTGAAGGTTCACACACTCTTCTACTGGCTGGTTGGATGGAGAAATAAATTGCAAAGGCAAAGGCCATCAGCAACCGTGTTTGGGGGATTCAGATCTGGAGTCCTTTATTAGAAGTAGGATGGTTGATTTTAATATATTTGAATGAGCCAGTGGATGGGAGAAACCCTCACAGGAAATCTCTTTCTTTATTACAACATACCTACCCAACATTCTCTGACTTCCTGTACCAGTTTGATTGATGGCTTTCAACCCTCAGAATTCTTCACCTTGTCACTTCCAAAAAGCCCAACATTATTCCCTGTCTGCCTTCTGACTAAAACAATTATTCAGAAACCTTATGCTCTAATCAGTGATTTTCCACCCATAGCAATTCTTCCTCCGGGGGGATATTTGGGATCATCTGGAGACATTTTTGGTGTCATGACAATGAAAGGAGGGAAGCTTTGGCTTCCAGTGGATAGAGGCCAGTGAGCATGGTAGCATTTCTACGATTTTCACTACTTTTGTCAAATCCACATACAACCTGCATTGTTTTTGGCATAGTGTTTTCCCCAAATGGAACTCACTTGAAAAAATTAAGTATATTTATTTTAAGTTGAAATGTTGTATTACTATCATAAACAGAACAACAATCATAGCTTTCATAAAAGTAAAGCCATCGTAAAAAAGTACATCCAATAAAGACAAAACAGTATCATTAAATTATAAGTTGATACCTGATGGCTGCTGTCTTTTTGATTAAATGAGAAAGTAGCAAGTTTTAGGGAAGTGCTAAAGAGAAGCATCAAATTTAAATAAAGTTAAATGGAATGGGTTGATGGATTGAAAAGAGAATAGCTTTCTCATTCTGCACTTCATTGGTGTTTAATTCTGTGTCTTATATTCATTTAATACTGAAAAACTGTCTTCCCCACTGATTAAAGTTATCGTGAACACATCTCACATTTTGTGAAATGCTGAATTATGTTATTCCTTACGTATATAGTCTTCTGCCTTGATTCTTGGTTTTCTGTTAGTTTGCCATATGTTGAACTACTGCTCTGGGCCCATTTTTTAGGGTGTGGATTTTTAAGTGGTGCACCCAGATAATGGCTACCTATAACTGGGGCTGTTGCTCTGAATCCAAAAAAATCAGAGGAATCTTAAATTGCAAAATAAAAACCTGAAGCCTATTATTCCCAACCAGTGGCAAATCCCCTCATGGAGCTTTATTGCCCACTCCCAGCCCATTACAAAGGCCATTTAAAATGAACTTGTAATTCTTTCTGTAGTATTACAGTGACTCTGCTTCAGAATGCTTATTAGAATAATTATCCTGGGTCATAATATTCTAAAGAGAAGGACTACATTCTTTGATATTAGCTGATTGCCCATTGAATGTTCCAGTGCTTGAGGATGAGTCAGTATCATTATTCACGATCTCCACTTTTTGTTCTAATTTTTATCATGTGAATCAGTTTACAGGTAACGTCATGTTGTAAACTGCAGGACATACTGCAGGGGTCTGCTATCTTTTCTGTTTGCTGGCTGGAGGACCTGAAGCAAAATGAGTGAGATGGCATCCTGGCTGCTGTGGCAAAAGGATGGAAAATGGCAACGGGCATGCACGTAGAGCTTTTGAGTTCCCACTTGCTGCCTGGTGCTTTAAGTCAGAGCCTCTCATCCAGGAGACTGACATTATGAGAATTTCGCCCCCTCGGGGAAAACCAGTTAGTGTTTCATGTTAAAAGGCAGCTCTATTGCGTTATGAAAACAGTCTGGGCTTGGCTAAATTATTTTCTCTTTCTGGAATTGGTTTCTAACCCTATAATTATCTTCAAGCACCACCAAAAAAGCCCTCCAATCTTTACCTCACGTTGTTCTTCCCTCGGGGCATGGGCTCTGGACCCATCCAACTTTTCTACCAAGCTATAATTAGTAGAATTATAACTAATAATTCCTCCCTTATTCTGAAGGGAGCAGAGCGGCATCCACAGGGGCAGATAATGAGGGTTACAGAGGTTCTGCCTGAACTGTATCACCATAGTCCTAAGCCAGCAGTATGCTGCCACTGTCACAGAGCGTCAGCCTCAACCACCCAGCAGCCTCTGCATCGGTGACAGGTCCAAACCAGGGAGAGACACATGCTACCCACGTTTTATTTCTCCTCCTGTTGACTAAAAAAGCCATCTCCTTAAAACAGCATGCACAGTACTGCTCTGTTCATAGCTCCGAGATTTTGCCAGGTGTGGAAAAAGGTATTTCCAAATTTCCTTCAATGTAGGATTAGGTATTGCATTATTGATTCATTTCACCAGTGGGATTCAGGCCCACTAAAAGATACGTGATTTTAGAGTGAGATGAACAGAACAAGATCTCACTCACTGGAGAGTTTATTTTACTCTTAATGTGAACCATCATGTATGTTACTCCAAATGCTTATTAGAACCTCTTTTTGTGAGAAGTCGACAGTATGAAATAATTTTCCCAACAGTAAAAATTATATATGAAAGGGCACAAATACTCCATGTTTTTGTTCTTTCAGAAAACAGACTCCTTTTCCAGACACTTGTTTTGTTTCTATTTGTTCTAAAAGGATCCTAAGTAAAATGGTTTTGCTTTTAGATTTAGAGGAGGTCCCGCCTGACATGAGCTCAGATAAAAGAAAAGCATTTATGTGTAATCTCTAGAAGATAGTGAAACTGGTTTTTATATAGAGTCATAAATTTTACTGCTGGGAAGGACCTTAAGGAACATTTAGTTCAACCCCTTGTGGGTGGTAAATGGAGGTAACAGTGTGATACCATTAAGATTGAAGTGGAAGTTACTCTCTGAAAAGAAACTTAGGGAAAACAAAACAAACAACCAAAGCATGGAAAGAAGGTGATCAGTCATTTATAGAAGCAGTTGATCGAAAGACATAACCTGTAAAAGACCAGTCCCCAAACCCAATTCTGAAGACTTGGTATTATATGAGGTTTGCGTGACTTCCTCTTCATGGATCACAGCTTTGTTGTGGCGAATGGGCTTATGGAACCCAGGGAAGCTGTGAGCCATGCTGTGCAGAGCCACCCAAGATGGACAGGTCATGGAGGAGAGTTCTCACAAAACATGGTCCACTGGAGGAGGGAATGGCAAACCAATCCAGAATTCTTGCTGTGAGAACCCCATGAACAATATGGAAAGGCAAAAAGACGTGACACTGGAGGAAGAGCCGCCCAGGTTGGAAGGTGTCCATTATGCTACTGGGGAAGAGCAGAGGACAATTACTAATAGCTCCAGAAACAGTGAAGCAGCTGGGCCAAGGCAGAAATGATGCTCACTTGTGGCTATGTCTGGTGATAAAAGTAAAGTCCAATGCTATAAACAACAATATTGCATAGGAACCTGGAATGTTAGGTCCATGAATCAAGGTAAATTGGATGTGGTCAAGCAGGAGATAGAAAGAGTGAACATTGACATTTTAGGAAGCAGTGAAATAAAATGGATGAGAGCAGGTGAATTTAATTCAGATGACCATTGTATATGTACTACTGTGGGCAATACTCCCCTAGAAGGAATGAAATAGCCCTCATAGTTAGCAAGAGTCTAAAATGTAGTACTTAGTGACAATTTCAAAAACAACGAATGACCTCCATTCGTTTCCAAGGCAAATCATTCAACATCATAGTAATCCAAGTCTATGTCTTAACCACTAATGCCAAAGAAGCTGAAGTGAAGACCTACAAGACATTCTAGAACTAACACCAGAAAAAGATGTTCTTTTCATCATAGGGGATTGGAATGCAAACGTAGGAAGTCAAGAGGTATCTAGAGTAATGGGCAAGTTTGGCCTTGGAGTGAAAAATTTAGCAAGACAAAGGTTAACAGTTTTTTCAAGAGAACACATTGATCATAGCAAACACCCTATATCCACAGCAGAAGAGATGACTCTGCGAATGGAGATCACCAAATGGTCAATACCAAAGTCAGATTGATTATATTCTACGCAGCTGAAGATGGAGAAGCTGTATACCGTCAGCAAAAAACAAGACCTGGAGCTTACTGTGGCTCAGATCATCAGCTTTCCATTGCAAAATTCAGGATTGAATTCAAGAAACTAGGAAAAACTACTAGGCCATTCTGATATGACCTAAACCAAATCCTTTGTGATTATGCACTGGATTAGACTAAACAAATAGATTCAAGGTATTAGATCTGGTAGACAGAATGCCTGAAGAACTATGGACAGAGGTTTGTAACACTGTACAGGAGGTGATAACCAAAGCCATCCCAAACAAAAAGAAATGTAAGAAGGTAAAGTGGTTGTCTGAGGAGGTTTTACACATAGCTGAGGAAAGAAGAGAAGCAAAAAGCAAAGGAGAATGGGAAAGATATACCCAGCTAAATGCAGAGTTCCAGAGAATAGCAAGGGGAGATAAGAAAGCCTTTTTAAGTGAACAATGCAAAAAAATAGAGGGAAACAATAGAATGGGAAAGACTAGAGATCTCTTCAAGAAAGTTGGAGAGATCAAGGGAACATTTCATGCAAAAATGGGCACAGTTAAGGATGGAAATGGCAAGGACTTAACAGAAGCAGAAGAAATTAAAAAGAGGTGGCAAGAATATACAGAAGAACTATACAAAAAATGTCTTAATGACTTGGATAACCATGATGGTGTGTTCACTCACCTACAGCATGGCATTATGCAGTCTGAAGTCAAATGGACCTTAGGAAGCATTACGGCAAACAAGACTAGTGGAGGGGATGGAATTCCAGTTGAGCTATTTCAAATCCTAAAAGATGGTGCTGTTAAAGTGCTGCATTCAATATGTCAGCAAATTTGAAAAACTCAGCAGTGGTCATAGGACTGGAGAAGTTCAGTTTTCATTCTAATCCCAAAGAAGGGCAGTGCCAAAGAATGTACAAACTACTATACAGTTGGGGAGTTCCTGGTAGCTCAGCTGGTAGAGAATCTGCCTGCAATGCTGGAGATCCTGGGTTGGAAGATATGCTGGGTTCAATTCCGGGGTTGGGAAGATCTGCTGGAGAAGGGATAGGCTACCCACTCCAGTGTTCTTGGGCTTCCCTGATGGCTCAGCTGGTAAAGAATCCACCTGCAATGTGGGAGACCTGGATTCTATCCCTGGGTTGGGAAGATCACCTAAAGAATGGAAAGGCTACCCACTCCACTATTCTGGCCTGGAGAATTCCATGGACTGTGTAGTCCATGGGGTCACAAAGAGTCATACACAACTGAGTGACTTTCATTTCACTTCACTTCACCATGTAATTATACTCATTTCACATGTTAGTAATGTTATGCCCCAAATCCTTCAAGCCAGGCTTCAACAGTATGGGAACCGAGAACTTTCAGATCTACAAGCTGGATTTAGAAAAGTCACAGGAACCAAAGATCAAATTGCCAATATTCACTGGATCATAAAGAAAACAGGAGAATTCCAGAAAAACATCTACTTCTGCTTCATTGACTACCTGAAAGCCTTTGACTGTGTGGATCACAACAAACTGTGGAACATTCTTAACAACATTGGAATACCAGAGTACCTTACCTGTCTCCTGAGAAACCTGTATGCAGATCAAGAAGCAACAGTCAGAACCTTACATGGAACAATGGGCTGGTTCAAAATTGGAAAAAGAGTATGACAAGGCTGTATATTGTCACCCAGTTTACTTAACTTATATTCAGGGTACATCATGCCAAATGCCAAGTTGGATAAATCACAAGCTGGAATTAAGATTGCTGGGAGAAATATCAACAACCTCAGATATCCAGATACCACTCTAATGGCAGAAAGTGAAGAGGAACTAAAGAGCCTCTTGATGAAGGTAAAAGAGGAGAGTGAAAAAGCTGGCTTAAAACTCAACGTTCAAAAGATGAAGATCATGGTATCTGGTCCCATCACTTCATGGCAAATAAAAAGGAAAAAAGTGGAAACAGTGACAGATTTTATTTTCTTGGGTTTCAAAATCACTGTGGACGGTGACTGCAACAATGAAATTAAAAGATACTTGCTGTTTCGAAGGAAAGCAATGACAAACCTCGACAGCGTATTAAAAAGCAGAAACATCACTTTGCTGACTAAGGTCCATATAGTTAAAGCTATGGTTTTTCCAGCAGTCATGTATGGATGTGACAGTTGGACCATAAAGAAGGCTGAGTGCGGAAGAATTTCTGCCTTCGAATTGTAGTGCTGGAGAAGACTTTAGAGTTCCTTGGACTGCAAGGAGATCAAACCAGTCAATCCTAAAGGAAATCAACCCTGAATATTCATTGGAAGGACTGATGCTGAAGCTGAAGCTCCAATACTTTGGCCACCTAATGCGAAGAGCCTACTTATTTGAAAAGACCCTGACGCTGGAAAGATTGACGGCAAGAGAAGAGGGTGGCAGAGAATGAGCATCACCAACTCAGCGGACATTAATCTGAGCAAACTCCGGGAGATAGTGAAGGACATGGGGCCTGGCTTGCTGCAGTACATGGGGTCACAGCTACTAAAGAACAACAAATATGCACAGCTTTGGATGGTCCACCTAACTAATTGTATTGTGCTTGTGTTACAGACGTGAATGACATGTGGATGTGGACAACCTGCCACAGAATAAAGAAAAGTCAAAGAGAATTTCCATTACTGTTACAGCCAGACATTTGCCTGTATGGTGAGAAGGTGTGATACTCATCTAGCGAGGGGCACAGGGTCACGGCAGGCTTCACACACAGGGCCTCAGGCTCCACATCTTGTTCCTTCTCTTCTCACCCAGTCTTTAGGTGGCTTCATCCTGAGGCTAGCAGGGGAAGGCTGCAGTGGCCTCACATAAATACATCATGGAAAATTTTGTTGTTTTCAGTGAAAATCAAGAAAATTTAACCATAGTATGGACTGGTGAAGTCATGTATAAATTGCCTGCTTTGGAAGTAAAATCTTGGAGCCAGGGTTTGCTGAGACATGTTCACCCCTTGAGACTTTGCCTCGATCATGGCATTGGTGTTTTCTCTGGAGAAGTAATACAGGCTTGAGCCCAGTTTATCTTATTTTATCCTTGTCCATGGCGCTGTATGGCCCCAGATGGCATCTTGAATACAAAAAAAAAAAAAAAGCCTGTACATTAGCTTTTTGGGGAGGGTTAAGAAAACTCCTTTTGCCATATTGTGAACATTAGTCTTATACTTTTTTGGTCTCAAGATCAGATGTCTGCAATATTTTGTGGCAGTTAAAGTACAGGGAGCTTACAGGATATGGAGCACAGCTTGGGGTCAAGGAGGGGCTCTAAGTTTAGATGAAAAATAATGACCTAGAACAAGTTGTTTAGAACATAATTTTTTTTTTCTTCCAGATTCCTGGGTCAGGGACCTGTCTAAGCAGGGTGAGAAATTCTGCACAGCTTGTATAAATAAGTACAGTTTTCAGCATATGCTAGTAGTTACAGGAAGTGAAATTTGTAGCAGCTGGGAATGTTTGATAAATTACCAGGTTAGGCCAAGGAGAAAATGTGAATGAAACTTGCTGGATTCAGAGTAATAAAGACTGATGGAATTGGAAAAAAGTATAGGATAGATCCTTTCTTTAAAAGGACAGGAGGAAAGATGGAAGGAGGGTTTATGAACCAACATGAAAGAAAAGAATGCTAAGAAACTGCTCATGCAGTGTTAGGAATGCTGAGCTTCAGAAAGACATAGGGCAATTCTAAATAAAGCTTATACAACAGGACCAAATGAGAAAGCTGCTCCAATGTAACCTGAATCAGAATGTTTGGTTCATCCAGACCTCTCACGGGTGGACTGTCCTGCTTTGCCTGGAGTGAGGATATTGTGGTAGAGCAGCCAGAATGCCTGGGGCAAATACTGCAGTGTTGATCTGATGACCGAAGGGAATGCACAACTGTATGATTCTGAATTTTCTCCTCTCCTTTCCATGAAGGTGATTGATTTTAGAACTGGAAGGGTAGGGAAATGTTGGAAAGAGGTAACTCAAGAAATAGTGAGAGAATCTCTATTTGTGTTAAGTGAGTTAAGGTTTTGGGGGAATCCACATGCCATGATGCAGAGAATTCATGAAGAAATGAAGAGTTCATGAAGAAGTGTAGTGAAACACACTATTGGTAGCCCTGGAGGAGGGGCACCAGAAGATAGAAAATGTGCTGACTTTGAGAAAATGGAAAGATGCAGGTCCCCAGAGCTTCTATTGGTAGCTTGATGTTAATTGCCAAACAGTTTAATAGATGAATTTGAAAGGATACATGTGTTCACCCAAAACAAGTCATGTTTAAACTAACCTTGAATACTGTTTGATAGACTTAGATCATTACACACCACAACAAATGATTCTGTGGGGCTTTTCAGGATACCTCATAAATATGCACTGTAACCAGGAAGTTAAAAAAATTTACCCCAAGAATGAGGATTAGTTGATTAGTGTTAATCTAGAAACAGTTTTTAGTGGCATCCTTCAAGATTTCATTCCTAGTTTTTTTGTTTGTTTGTTTTTTCTAAAAACTTGGATTAATACATAAAATAAATTCTTACCTAACATGCTAATGTATTCAATTGAGATTAACAATAACATATTGAATGAGAGATTCAGAATCCAAGATAGAATTATGGGTCTAAATTAATAGGGTTTACTAATGGTCCAAAATAAAAGTATCAAACTAACAAAAAAAGGCAAGGAACAAGAGAGTTGAAAAATGAATTTCATAAATTGATTACCAAAAGGCAGGAGCCAAACCAAAGAAAACCAACCATTTTATTTGACATTAGATATGAGCCTTGCATTGTGGCTCCCAAAATATTGAACCACAGGGGGTTGGCTAATACTGCTGGCTGAACTACTGTGTAATATTATGCTTAGTTCTAATTACCCCATATATATAATGAGATTACAAAACATCCAGTGAGCTACAAGAAGGGGACGCAAGAGTGTGGAAACCATGTTGATGAAAAATGGCATCTTTGTTCATCAAGCATTTCTTGAGTGCCTGATATGTGCCAGGTACTGTGCTAGGCGTGTATTAATAATGCAGATCATCTGCTGGTTAAAGAAAGAGTCTAGTCAGGGCAACTGACATGTGGGCCAACAACAAGCTACATGGGGCCCAATGTGGGGAGACAGCACAGAAAAGAGGTTAACCCTTGGTATATTCTTGGTGGATAAGAGTAGTAGACCAGGTAGAGACAGATGGAGAGAATGGTTTCCATGGAGACGGAAAAACACATGGAAAAACATAGTGATGCAGAAGATAGGGGTGCACTTGGGAGTGGGAAGTAGTTTGGTGTGTCTGGAATGGGGTGTGTGTGTGTGTGTGTGCATCTGTGAATGGCATAAGACAATGCTAGAAGTAGATTGGAGCCACTGTTGGCCAAAGAAAGGGGATTAGCTTCATCCTTGAAGCACTGAGAAGCAGGGAAGGGCTTCAGTAGGTGAGATGATTAATAATGTAATTTAGAATGATCACTCTGGCTTCAGTTTGGAAGATGAATTAGAAGTGATAGGTCAAGCCAGAGAAATGACTGATAACAGTTGTCCAGGTGAAAAGTTATAAGGGCCTGAACTGAGGCAGTAAATATAGGAAGATGCTGTCAGATTCTCAAGTTACTAAGGAACTGACATCAATAGCACTTTGCTTGGGGAGGAGGAAGGTGCCATATGGGAGGAGTCCAGTTTGATTTCCAGAATTCTTATCAGTTTGACTTGGTAAGTTATAATTTGATGAGAGAGAAGACTGAGGAGGCGGAACATGTTTGAGAAATAGGTCCAGTTTGAGTTTCCCTGGGAAGATCTCATTGTTGTTCAGTCACTAAGTTGTGTCTGACTCTACCATCCCGTGGACTGTAGCACGTCAGACTCCTCTGTCCTCCACTATCTCCCATAGTTTGCTCAGATTCATGTCCACTGGGTCAGTGATGCTATCTAACCATCTCATCCTCTGCCACCCCATTCTCCTTTTGCTTCAGTCTTTCCCAGCATCAGTGTCTTTTCTAATGAGTCAGCACTTTCCATCAAGTAGACAAAGTATTGGAGCTTCAGCACCAGTCCTCCAATGAATATTCAGGGTTGATTTCCATTAGAATTGACTGGTTTGATCTCCCTGGTATCCAAGGGATTCTCGAGGGTCTTCTCCAGCACCACAATTCAAAGGCATCAATTCTTCAGCTCTCAGTCTTCTTTATGATCCAACTCTTGTGTCTGTAATCTGTATATAACTACTGGAAACACCATAGCTTTGCCTATACAGATCTTTGCTGGCCAAGTGATGTCTCTGCTTTTAATATACTGTCTAGGTTTGTCATATCTTTTCTTCCAAGGAGCAAGTGTCTTAATTTCATGCCTACATGGGAAAATCTCTATTGATATTCAATTGGAAGTTGGCTTTATGGGTCTGGAGCCCCAGAATTGGCCTGTGATATATTTCCAAGGGCAGAGGCAGGTTCCTCTGTACTTGGATGATTTGTGCAAGTGAGGAAAGAATAGGGGTCAGATACAGAAGCTAGAAACAGCAGCAGTGATAGGACACACATCAGAGTAGCCACAGGACTGTTTGCAAAGAGATTAAGGAGACAGAAGCCAAGGAGACAAAGCAAAATTTCAAGAGCATATACATTAGAAACACGAGAAATACAAGGATAGGGAGCCAGTATTTGGCAACCTGGAGCTCACAGGGGCACATGCAGAACAAACTGATTGTGTGGTAGTGGTGGGGGTATCCTCAACGGTTGAGAAGTTGATGAAAGCTGATTAAATGGTGGCCTGGAGGCTGACTACTCTGCTGAACCCAGAGTAGAGGTGACAGGTCCTATCAGGCTTTGCTCATGCTCTTTCTTTCATGGTTAGCTCCTGCTCTTTGGCCACTTCTGCCTGCTCAACTCCTGGTAGATCTTCAAAACTCAGATGAAAGAGTAGAGAAAATGTATGCCAGTGTGGTGTCTATTTCAAGATGTCTCTGAATGTTGCGTTTTCTTTTTCTTCTCACATTCTGACAGGGTCACAGACAAACTCAGTGTGGAAAATGATCCTGAACTTGACTGTTGCCCTAGTCATAGCCCACCTCTCATTGCATCATCAGAGTTTCTTTTCCTTCTTTCTTCACACTGTGAATGTTGTACAAGTAAGGATCATTCTTGTTCCATTATCACCATCATCATCACCATTGACTTCTTTATTTACTGCTGAGGCCCAGTTCAGTTCAGTTCAGTCACTCAGTTGTGTCTGACTCTTTGCGACCCCATGAATCGCAGCACACCAGGCCTCCCTGTCCATCACCAACTCCCGGAGTTCACTCAGACTCACGTCCATCGAGTCAGTGATGCCATCCAGCCATCTCATCCTCTGTCGTCCCCTTCTCCTCTTGCCCCCAATCCCTCCCAGCATCAGAGTCTTTTCCAATGAGTCAATTCTTCGCATGAGGTGGCTAAAGTACTGGAGTTTCAGCTTCAGCATCACTCCTTCCAAAGAAATCCCAGGGCTGATCTCCTTCAGAATGGACTGGTTGGATCTCCTTGCAGTCCAAGGGACTCTCAGGAGTCTTCTCCAACACCACAGTTCAAAAGCATCAATTCTTCGGCGCTCAGCCTTCTTCACAGTCCAACTCTCACATCCACACATGACCACTGGAAAAACCATAGCCTTGACTAGACGAACCTTTGTTGGCAAAGTAATGTCTCTGCTTTTCAATATGCTATCTAGGTTGGTCATAACTTTCCTTCCAAGGAGTAAGCGTCTTTTACTTTCATGGCTGCTGTCACCATCTGCAGTAATTTTGGAGTCCCCCAAAACTTGTCTGACACTGTTTCTACTGTTTCCCCATCTGTTTCCCATGAAGTGATGGGACCAGATGCCATGATCTTTGTTTTCTGAATGTTGAGTTTTAAGCCACCTTTTTCACTCTCCTCTTTCACCTTCATCAAGAGGCTTTTGAGTTCCTCTTCACTTTCTGCCATAAGGGTGGTGTCATCTGCATATCTGAGGTTATTGATATTTCTCCTGGCAATCTCGATTCCAGCTTGTGCTTCAGTGTTTCTCAAATGCATTAATATGTATGTATCATTGAAGGAACTGGGGATATTTATTCTGGAAAGTCTACAGATGTAGTTTCACACCATGAACGTGTTCTCCTGAGGCAGTGCTTTTTCAGGTCATGAGATAAGATATAGGTAAGATGTGTACAGATTGTGTGAAGATGGCACATTCCTACTGGCCTGGTGGATCCTGACTTGGCTTGTGGCCTTGGCCTTACAATGCTTGCTCTTGTCATCTGAGCACTGTTTATACATCCTGTAGGGTAAGTTTATTGAAAGCAAGGGGCCACATTCACAAATTTGCAAATCTCTTTATATTCTTCATGAAAAAAGTAGTGTTAGTCACTCAGTTGTATCTGACTCTTTGTGACCCCCTTAGCCTGCCAGGCTCCTCTGTCCATGGAATTCTCCAGGCAAGAATACTGGAGTGGGTAGCCGTTCTCTTCTTCAGGGGATCTTCCCAACCCAGAGTTTGAACCTGGGTCTCCTGCATTGTAGGCAGATTCTTTACCATCTGAGCCACCAGGGAAACCCATATTCTTCTTTGTACTTAGATTACCAACAGAGCATATAGTAGATGAAGTGAAAGTGTTAGTCGACAGTTGATAACTATTTGTTAGGCTGAATCTGAATAGGTTGCAGGGAACCACTCCATGAGGAGCGGCGGCCGAGAGGAGATACCCCACAACCAAGGTAAGAGAAACCCCAGTAAGACAGTAGGCGCTGAGAGAGGGCATTGCAGTGCAGACAGACACAGACAACTAGCCAGTCTAATCACACTAGGACCACAGCCTTGTCTAACTCAATGAAACTAAGCCATGCCATGTAGGGCCACCCAAGAAGGATGGGTCATGGTGGAGAGTTCTGACAAAATGTGGTCCACTGGAGAAGGGAATGGCAAACCACTTCAGTATTCTTGCCTTGAGAACCCCATGAACAGTATGAAAAGGCAAAAAGATAGGATACTGAAAGAGAAACTTCCCAGGTCAGTAGGTGCCAAATATGCTACTGGAGATCAGTGGAGAAATAGCTCCAGAAAGAGAAGAAATGGAGCCAAAGTGAAAACAATGTGCAGTTGTGGATGTGACTGGTGATAGAGGCAAGGTCTGATGCTGTAAAGAACAATATTGCATAGGAACCTGGAATGTTATGTCCATGAATCAAGGCAAATTGGAAATGGTCAAACAGGAGATGGCAAGAGTGAATGACGACATTCCAAAAATCAGCGAACTAAAATGGACTGGAATGGGTAGATTTAACTCAGATGACCATTATATCTACTACTGTGGGCAGGAATCCCTTAGAAGAAATGGAGTAGCCATCATTGTCAAAAAAAGGGTCCAAAATGCAGTACGTAGATGCAATCTCAAAAATGACAGAATGATCTCTGTTCGTTTCCAAGGCAAACCATTCAATATCACGGTAATCCAAGTCTATGCCCTGACCAGTGACTCTGAAGAAGCTGAAGTTGAATGGTTCTATGAAGACCTACAAGACCTCTTAGAACTAACACCCAAAAAACTTGTCCTTTTCATTATGGGGGACTGGAATGCAAAAGTAGGAAGTCAAGAAACACCTGGAGTAACAGGCTAATTTGGCCTTGGAGTACAGAATGAAGCAGGGCAAAGGCTAATAGAGTTTTTTAAGAGAATGCACTGATCATAGCAAACACCTTTTTCCAACAATACAAGAGAAGACTCTACACATGGACATCACCAGATGGTCAATGACGAAATCAGATTGATTATATTCTTTGCAGCCAAGGATGGAGAAGCTCTATACAGTCAGCAAAAACAAGACTGGGAGCTGACTGTGGCTCAGATCATGAACTCCTTATTGCCAAAGTCATACTTAAATTGAAGACAGTAGGGAAAGCCACTAGACCATTCAGGTATGACCCAAGTCAAATCCCTTGTGATTATACAGTGGAAGTGAGAAATAGATTTAAGGGACTAGGTCTGATAGACAGGGTGCCTGATGAATTATGGATGGAGGTTCGTGACATTGTACAGGAGACAGGGATCAAGACCATCCCCAAGAAAAAGAAATGCAAAAAAGCAAAATGGCTGTCTGAGGGGGCCTTACAAATAGCTGAGAAAAAAAGAGAAGCAAAAGGCAAAGGAGAAAAGGAAAGATATACCCATTTGAATGTAGAGTTCCAAAGAATGGCAAGGAGAGATAAGAAAGCCTTCTTCAGTGATCAGTGCAAAGAAACAGAGGAAAACAATAGAATGGGAAAGATTAGAGATCTCTTTAAGAAAATTA
This sequence comes from Bison bison bison, assembly GCF_000754665.1. Classification (NCBI taxonomy): domain Eukaryota; kingdom Metazoa; phylum Chordata; class Mammalia; order Artiodactyla; family Bovidae; genus Bison; species Bison bison. The sequence goes on along the minus strand of NW_011495070.1, from coordinate 6,207,816 downwards.
GAGATACCAAGGAAACATTTCATGCAAAGATAGGTTCAATAAAGGACAGAAATGGTATGGACCTAATAGAAGCAGAAGACATTAAAAAGAAGTGGCAAGAATACACAGAAGAACTGCACAAAAAAGATCTTCACAACCCAGATAATCACAATGGTGTGATCACTCACCTAGAGCCAGACATCCTGGAATATGAAGTCAAGTGGGCCTTAGGAAGCATCACTACAAACAAAGCTAGTGGAGGTGATGGAATTCCAGTTGAGCTAATTCAAATCCTGAAAGATGATGCTGTGAAAGTGCTGCACTCAATATGCCAGCCAATTTGGAAAACTCAGCAGTGGC
>NW_011495070.1:6200920-6207377 GCF_000754665.1 Bison bison bison | reverse complement strand
CCAAAGAATGCTCAAACTACCGCACAATTTCACTCATCTCACATGCTAGTAAAGTAATGCTCAAAATTCTCCAAGCCAGGCTTCAGCAATATGTGAACCGTGAACTTCCAGATGTTCAAGCTGGTTTTAGAAAAGGCAGAGGAACCAGAGATCAAATTGCCAACATCCGCTGGATCATGGAAAAAGCAAGAGAGTTCCAGAAAAACATCTATTTCTGCTTTATTGACTTTGCCAAAGCCTTTGACTCTGTGGATCACAATAAACTGTGGAAAATTCTGAAATAGATGGGAATATCAGACCACCTGACCTGCCTCTTGAGAAATCTGTATGCAGGTCAGGAAGCTACAGTTAGAACTAGACGTGAAACAACAGACTGGTTCCAAATAGGAAAAGGAGTACGTCAAGGCTGTTTATTGTCAACCCTGCTCATTTAACTTATATGCAGAGTACATCATGAGAAACGCTGGGCTGGAACAAGTACAAGCTGGAATCAAGATTGCTGGGAGAAATATCAATCACCTCAGATATGCAGATGACACCACCCTTATGGCAGAAAGTGAAGAGGAACTAAAAAGCCTCTTGATGAAAGTGAAAGAGGAGAGTGAAAAAGTTGGCTTAAAGCTCAACATTCAGAAAACTAAGATCATGGCATCTGGTCCCATCACTTCATGGCAAATAGATGGGGAAACAGTGGAAACAGTGGTTAACTTTATTTTTGGGGACTCCAAAATCACTGCAGATAGTGACTGCAGCCATGAAATAAAAAGACACTTGCTCCTTGGAAGGAAACTTATGACCAACCTAGACAGCATATTCAAAAGCAGAGACATTACTTTGCCAACAAATGTCCATCTAGTCAAGGCTATGGTTTTTTCAGTAGTCATGTATGGATGTGAGAGTTGGACTGTAAAGAAAGCTGAGTGCCAAAGAATTGATGTTTTTGAACTGTGGTGTTGGATAAGATTCTTGAGAGTCCCTTGGACTGCAAGGAGATCCAACCAGTCCATCCTAAAGGAGATCAGTCCTGGGTGTTCATTGGAGGGACTGATGTTGAAGCTGAAATTCAAATACTTTGGCCACCCAATGCGAAGACCTGACTCATTTGAAAAGACCCTGACACTGAGAAGGATTGAAGGTAGGAGGAGAAGGGGATGATAGAGGATAAGATGGTTGGATGGCATCACTGATTCAATGGACATAAGTTTGGGTAAACCCTTGGAGATGGTGATGGACAGGGAGGCCTGTGGTGCTGCAGTCCATGGGGTCGCGAAGAGTTGGACCCGACTGACCGACTGAACTGAACTGAACCACAGGGAATCTAGCTTCATTAAAATTAGCACTAAAACTACATTATACACCTGAAAAATCAAATACTGCATAGATCTTAAATTTTGTTCTTGTTCTCAGTAGATTACATATTACTTTTGTCATTTGTTTTATTCGAGAACTCCGGTGGTTTCTTTGTCATGTCCCAGGAAGAGTACATTGAAAATGGAGAGGAAACCAATAGAAGAAGAGGAAGAAGGGCAGTTCGTTGCTTTAGCACTGACAGTTGTCTGACTTCGTAGAAATGTAAAAGTTAGACTGACTTATCCTTCCCTCCTTCTTCCCTTTCCTTCCTCTCTCTCCTCCCTCCCCTTCTCCTCCTCTTTCTTCTTCTTCTTCTTCTATTGGTTCACAGGGAAAAGCATTTCCATCAACAGGGAATCCCATAGGCCTGAATTGGGCAGTTCTTTAAATTTGGATCTCTGAACTGAATTTTTGAGTGTACACTTGAAAGAATTTGTATTTGGAACTTGAGGTCTTTAGATCAATTTCAGGAGAAGTTGTCCAGCCCAGTAGTTTAACATATATATAGGCTTTGATTGTTAGTAAACTCAGAACTGGAGTATTGCTAACAAATTTACCTAGAAGCCTCAGTTTCTTTACCTACAAAGTGTCTGATAACTATACCTAGTTGCAGCTAAGAGGGTTAACCATGATGATATATTTACTATGCTTATCAAAGAGGTAATATATAGTAAACACTTAATAAATGGGCTTCCCTGGTGTCTCAGATGGTAAAGAATCCACCTGCAATGCAGAAGACCTGGGTTCGATCCGTAGGTTGGGAAGATCCCCTGGAGAAGGGAATGGCAACCCATTCCAGTATTCTTGCCTGGAGAATCCCATGGACAGAGGAGCCTGACAGCTATAGTCCATGAAGTCAAAAAGAATCAGACATGACTGAGAGACTAACACTTTTCACTTTTCACAAGCACTTAATGAAGAACACCTATTTTTGTCCTGATGAGATGTCAGGGGATTTGCCTCAGTTTGTAGGTTTACATCAGGTTGACAGGACAATCTGACAAAGCTCAGGTGCAGGCTGTGGGAGCCAGATGTATAAAGACAATTTCTGACTAATGAGTTTCCAAATTGTGTGGTCGTATTTCAGCATAGCTGGCATTCCATCTGCCCTTGCCTTTGTGTGCTTTCTTTGCATGCATGCTCTCCTGACCACATCTAGGCCCTGGTAACCCTTGTTCTTGGAAATATTTTGTAACTGCACTTCCCTAATTCACTTTTGGGAAGATGACTCTTTTATAAATCCAGATTTGATATTAACACTCCTTTGTTTAAAACCTCCAATGACTTTCCATTATCCGTTTAATCTCTGTAAATGGTCATTTGAGGCCGTCGGGGCTCTTCTTTCTGTGGCTTACTGAAGTACACTTGGGCTTTGGTACTTTAGAAGCTCGTGTTTAAACATGACTCTGGCACAAGTATTTGACCTTAGTCCTTATTTAAATTACCTGAGCCTCTGTTTTCTCATTGGTAAAATGGAGATTATGTTATTTGCCTTGTGGGTTGATATAAGGCTTAGAGATGATGGAAGTATAGTTGTTGGCTCAGAAAGTGACAGCAGTTATCCTGCTAAAGTGCTTCAGCTCTTCCTTGTTCTTTCTTACCCCAGTGTCTTTTCTCAAATCCACAGCACAGATCATTCCTCTTTGCCTCAATTCTATATCTTTACCACCCTTGCCCATCCCATGCCTTTTAAACATCCCTTACTTTAAGAATTGAACATGATCATACTTTATAGATTTTTACCCAGATTGTTATAAGATGTAAGCATACATATTAATGAAGTCATCTTCTTGGGTTTTAAAGAAACCAACAACTTTTTCACTTTAAAACTTGACTTTAACAGATGTACTTCCCTATGTCAGAGACCCATAGGAGATATAAAAATGGGCAGTTAAATACTGAATTTAGGAAAAGCAAACATGGACAGGGTTTCTACATAGTGATTGCCACGGAGACAACAGAGGGTCAGGTTTTTTCCTACATCTTGGCTTGACATTTTTTTCAGCATACTAGGTGCTCAAATTAGTACCTATTCACATTTACTGATTCCACTGTACATTTGATCTCCCTCAGAATCATGTGCAGAATATACCTGAAATGAGTATATTTTTGGCAAGAATGATGAATTACAGAATATCTGAGCCATAACAAATATATCTGAATTTTAAGTTTCAAGTGGTTTATTTTGTTAAGTAGAAAAGGCATGAATTCATTTGGAATTAAACATTTGAAATTTTTCTTACTGTATTTTCAGTTCTTGTGGGGACAAAACAGTGTATTAGAGAGAGTACATGAGTGTAGGTTTAAGCTGTTTCTTCCCAAGAGGTCCAGGCAGGATCAATTTATTGATAATTTCTACCTCTTTATGAAAAGGGGCCAATAATTAGAGTCTTCCCAACATATAGTAAAGAATTAGAATGAAATGTAATCAAAAGGCATTTAAGAAACCTATGGACTTTCCTGGTGGTCCAGTGGTTAAGACTTCACCTTCCAATGCAGGGGGTACAGGTTCGATCCCTAATTGGGGTGATAAGATCCCACATGCCTTGTTGCCAAAACATAAAAAAGAAGTAATATTATTACAAATTAAATAAAGAATTTAAACATGGTTCACATAAAAAAAAAATCTACAAACAAAACAAAACAAAACAAAAACCTGAGAGAGCAGATAATTAGTTTCATTTGGCAATTGAATGGTGATGGTTTTATTCCCGCTACCCATCTGTGCTCATCTACAGGCAATGCTTGAACCTGAATCTTCCCATATTCCTTAAAACTTTTAGCTCTGCTGCAGGGTCAAGGCCTGTCACACACACAGTGGATTCTGTAGCACTGAAGATCAACATGAAGAAATGAGATTGGTTCTGTTATTATTCAAAGCCGGAATTTTGTTTGTGAAATAAAACAGGTGTTCACAGGCTCAGATGATAAATTGGCCTCATCATCTAAGTTTCCTCTGTATATTTCTCCAGTATTCTTGCCTGGAGAATTCCATGGACAGAGGAACCTGGCAGGCTGCAGTCCATGGGGTCACAAAGAGTTGGACACAACTGAATGACTTTTCACTTTTCACTTTTTTTTCATGAATCTGCTTAATGACACATCAGTTCACTTTACCATTTTTTAATTCCTTGCATCTACAGTCAAGATTCTAGACTTTATCCCCTTGTCCTGTCCTCACTTGTCTTCAAATTTAGACATGCAGGGGTCTCATGCCCTGACTCCTACTTTGCCTCTAACCTAGACCACATCCAACTGATGCTACCATGTTATATCCTCCCCTTGGCTTTCATTCCCTATTTGCCCAACTTTATAAACCTTTACTCATAAAAGAAAGAAAGAAACTATTTATATGAACCATAGGCACTTCTTTTGAATACTTATGCATTTAGTTTTTCTTATGGCACTTCACCCATAGAGCTGAATTTCCTCAAAATATAACTTGACAAAAATCTTTGAGTAAGGTAACTGATGTTCCGTAATCTAGCATAATAAAGCAATGTAATTTGGTTAAATGATAGTTCTGTATGAGAAGAAAGGAGTGGGAAGGAAAATAGAATGAGCTTAAATAATTATTTTCTCTTCAATTTACCTTTGTAGGAATCTGTCTTTGTATATAGAGCCTTTTATTTGGAATACAGCTTGGAGTCACTGAAGCAAACATTGCTTTATATACACTATGATACCAGATCAATAATGCAGTTGGTGCATTGAGCAAAAGGAGCTCAAGATTATGTTGCTGTTTTCTTTTACTGTTCAGTCAACAGAAAAAGAGCCAAAAGAAAAGAAATAAAATACAAAGAAAGACATTTTCATCTCCTGTTTTCAGAGATTTCATTCTCCTTTAACTCCCAGGGAACTAGTATGCAACATCATGTAATTACCATTTTAAAAGGCAATTACAGAACTTAAAAAAAAAATCTAGGATATTATGTTTTCACATGTATGGATGAAAAGGGCTTCCTTTTAAAATTTATTGAAGCATAGTTAATTTACAATTCTTTGTTAATTTCTGCTGTACAACAAAATGTTTCAGTTATACATATATACTCTTTTCCATTATGGTTTGTTACAGGATGTTGAATATAGTTCCCTGTGATATACATTAAGACCTTATTGTTTATCCATTCTATAATGGAATCTGCTAGTCCCGAACTCCCAATGCATCCCTCCTCGACCCCCTTTGGCAAATACAAGTCTGTTCCTTATATCTGTGTGTCTGTTTCTGTTTTGTTAGATACGTTCGTTTGTGTCATACTTTATTTATTTTTTTTCTTTTCATACATGATATTATACATGTTTCAATGCCATTCTCCCAAATCTCCCCTCCCTCTCCCTCTCCCACAGAGTCCATAAGACTGATCTATACATCAGTGTCTCTTTTGCTGTCTCGTACACAGGGTTATTGTTACCATCTTTCTAGATTCCACATGTAACTGATACCATATGGTGTTTGTCTTTGATCAGATCAGTTCAGTCGCTCAGTCGTGTCCGACTCTTTGTGACCCCATGAATCGCAGCACGCCAGGCCTCCCTGTCCATCACCAACTCCCGGAGTTCACCCAGACTCACGGCCATCGAGTCAGTGATGCCATCCAGCCATCTCATCCTCTGTCGTCCCCTTCTCCTCCTGCCCCCAATCCCTCCCAGCATCAGAGTCTTTTCCAATGAATCAATTCTTCGGATGAGGTGGCCAAAGTACTGGAGTTTCAGCTTTAGCATCATTCCTTCCAAAGAAATCCCAGGGCTGATCTCCTTCAGAAAGGACTGGTTGGATCTCCTTGCAGTCCAAGGGACTCTCAAGTCTTCTCCAACACCACAGTTCAAAAGCATCAATTCTTCGGTGCTCAGCCTTCTTCACAGTCCAACTCTCACATCCATACATGACCACAGGAAAAACCATAGCCTTGACTAGATGGACCTTTGTTGGCAAAGTAATGTCTCTGCTTTTGAATATGCTATCTAGGTTGGTCATAACTTTCCTTCCAAGGAGTAAGCATCTTTTAATTTCATGGCTGCAGTCACCATCTGTAGTGATTTTGGAGCCCAGAAAAATAAAGTCTGACACTGTTTCCACTGTTTCCCCATCTATTTCCCATGAAGTCCC
>NW_011495070.1:6200221-6200646 GCF_000754665.1 Bison bison bison | reverse complement strand
GGATGCCATGATCTTTGTTTTCTGAATGTTGAGCTTTAAGCCAGCTTTTTCACTCTCCACTTTCACTTTCATCAAGAGGCTTTTGAGTTCCTCTTCACTTTCTGCCATAAGGGTGGTGTCATCTGCATATCTGAGGTTATTGATATTTCTCCCAGCAATCTTGATTCCAGCTTGTGCTTCTTCCTGACCAGCGTTTCTCATGATGTACTCCGCATGTAAGTTAAATAAACAGGGTGACAATATACAGCCTTGATGAACTCCTTTTCCTATTTGGAACCAGTCTGTTGTTCCATGTCCAGTTCGAACTGTTGCTTCCTGACCTGCATACAAATTCTCAAGAGGCAGATCAGGTGGTTTGGTATTCCCATCTCTTTCAGAATTTTCCACAGTTTATTGTAATCCACAGAGTCAAAGGCTTTGGCATA
>NW_011495070.1:6195250-6200121 GCF_000754665.1 Bison bison bison | reverse complement strand
GGCATAGTCAATAAAGCAGAAATAGATGTTTTTCTGGAACTCTCTTGCTTTTTCCATGATCCAGCGGATGTTGGCAATTTGATCTCTGGTTCCTCTGCCTTTTCTAAAACCAGCTTGCACATCAGGAAGTTCACGGTTCACATATTGCTGAAGCCTGGCTTGGAGAATTTTGAGCATTACTTTACTAGAGTGTGAGATGAGTGCAATTGTGCGGTAGTTTGAGCATTCTTTGGCATTGCCTTTCTTTGGGATTGGAATGAAAACTGACCTTTTCCAGTCCTGTGGCCACTGCTGAGTTTTCCAAATTGGCTGGCATATTGAGTGCAGCACTTTCACAGCATCATCTTTCAGGATTTGAATTAGCTCAACTGGAATTCCATCACCTCCACTAGCTTTGTTCACAGTGATGCTTTCTAAGGCCCACTTGACTTCACATTCCAGGATGTCTGGCTCTAGGTGAGTGATCACAGCATCGTGATTATCTGGGTCGTGAAGCTCTTTGATATTGTATGGTATTTGTCTTCACTTATGGTAATTTCTAGGTCCATCCATGTTACTGCAAATGGCATTATTTCATTAAAGGTTTTTTTTTTTTTCCTTGCTGTTCTTTTTTATGGCTGAATAGTATTCCATTGTTTATAGGTACCACATCTTCTTTATCCATTCATCTGTTGATGGACATTTAGTTTGTTTGCATGTCTTGGCTTTTGTAAGCAGTGCAGCTATGAATGTAGGGGTACATGTATCGATTTGAATTGTAGTTTTGCTCAGTTAAATGCCCAGGAGGGGGACAGCTGGATGATGTGGCAACTCTATTTTTAGTTTTTTGATGATGTTCCATACTGTTTCTTTACCTACCCTTGTAGGAAGTTTCCCTTTTTTCCGCACACCCTCTCCAGCTTTTGTTATTTGCCATTTTTACTAGTGTAAGGTGGTACCTCCTTATAGTTCTGATTTGTACTTCTCTAGTAGTTAGTAATTCATGTAATTAGTAATTGGTAATCACCTCAGATATGCAGATGACACCACCCTTATGGCAGAAACTGAGGAAGAACTAAAGAGCCTCTTGGTGAAAGTGAAAAAGGAGAGTAAAAAAGTTGGCTTAAAGCTCAACATTCAGAAAACTAAGATCATGACATCCGGTCCCATCACTTAATGGCAAATAGATGGGGAAGCAGTGGACACAGGGAAACAGAGGCTGACTTTATTTTTCTGGGCTCCAAAATCACTGCAGATGGTGACTGCAGCCATGAAAGTAAAAGACGCTTACTCCTTGGAAGGAAAGTTATGACCAACCTAGACAGCATATTCAAAAGCAGAGACATTACTTTGTCAACAAATGTTCGTCTGGTCAAGGCTATGGTTTTTCCAGTGGTCATGTATGGATGTGAGAGTTGGACTATAAAGAAGGCTGAGCGCAGAAGAATTGATGCTTTTGAAGTGTGGTGTTGGAGAAGACTCTTGAGAGTCCCTTGGACTTCAAGGAGATCCAACCAGTCCATCCTAAAGGAGATCAGTCCTGGGTGTTCATTGGAGGGACTGATGTTGAAGCTGAAACTCTAGTACTTTGGCCACCTGATGAGAAGAGCTGACTCATTTGAAAGCCCCTGATGCTGGGAAAGATTAAGGGCAGGAGTAGAAGGAGATGACAGAGGATGAGATGTTTAGATGGCATCACTGACTCAATGGACATGGGTTTGGGTGGACTCCGGGAGTTGGTGATGGACAGGGAGGCCTGGCATGCTGCAGTTCATGGGGTCGCAAAGAGTCGGACACGACTGAGTGACTGAACTGAACTGAACTGAATCATGTAATTATTAATTAGTGATCATGTAATTAGAAATCATGTAATTAGTAATTCTAGTAATTAATAATTCATGGCAAATAGATGAGGAAACAATGGAAACAGTAATAGGTTTTATTTTCTTGGGCTCCAAAATCACTGCATATGGTGACTGCAGCCTTGAAATTAAAAGATGCTCGCTCCTTGGAAGAAAAGCTATGACCAACCTAGACAGCATATTAAAGAGCAGAGACATTACGTTGCCGACAAAAGTCCATCTAGTCAAAGCTGTGATTTTTCCAGTAGTCATGTTTGAATGTGAAAGTTGAACCATAAAGAAGGCTGTGTACTGAAGAATTGATGTTTTGGAACTGTGAGAGTCTCTTGGACTGCAAGGATATCAAACCAGTCAATTCTAAAGGAAATCAGTCCTGAATATTCATTGGACGGACAGATGTTGAAGGTGAAACTCCAATACTTTGGCCACCTCATGTGAAGAAATGAGTCATTAGAAAAGACCCTGATGCTGGGAAAGATTGAAGGCAGGAGAAGGGAGTGACAGAGGATGAGATTGTTGAATGGCATCACTGACTCAATGGACATGAGTTTGAGAAAACTCTGGGAGTTGGTGCTGGACAGGAGGCCTGGCGTGCTGCAGTCCATGGGGTCACAGAGTCAGACATGGCTGTGCGACTGAACAGCAACAATCATTAGTAATGATGAGCATCCTTTCATATGTCTATTGGTCATCTGTATGCCTTCTTTGGAGAAATGTCAATTTAGGTTTTCTGCTCATTTTTTTGATTGGGGTTTTTTTTGGTATTGTTGAGTTGTATAAGCTGTTTGTATAATTTGGAAATTAAGCTTAAGAAGGGTTTTCTAATAAAGTTTCAGTTAGGCTGCTAATAATATTAGACAACCATTAATACAGTATACATTTTCCCATTCTTTTAACCCATTTGTGTTCTTATTTTTAAATGTAGGTTTCTTACAGTAATCATATATAGTTGAGTTTTGCTTTTTTGGGGGGTCCAATCTGAACAATTCTGCTTTTCATTTGGGGTGTTTAAACCATTTACATTTAATATGACTATTGATATAGTTGGCTTGCAATCTATATCCTGATATTTATTTTCTATTTATCCCATATCTTTGTTCTTTTCTCTCTTTTGGGTTACTTTTAATTTTTCTATTTTATCTCTTTTGTCTGGTAGTGTATTAGTCTAACTCTTTGTTTTGCATTTTTAGTGGTCATTTCACAGTTTATAGTATACATCTTTAACTTGTCTTAATCTATGTTCAGAGATAGTATACCACTTAATGTGTGTAATTAAACCTTACATAATAATTCCATTTCCTGTATACTGGACATTGTATTATTATTGTTATACATTTTGCTTCTACATACATTATAAACCCCACACAACATTATTTCTGTTCTAACAAGTTGGTTTTTAAAAGGTATATAAAATTTAAGAACAAAGATTATATTTACTCATGTATTTCCCATTTCTGGCACTCTGTTTCTTTTTGTATATGTAGATTTCTATGTGGTTTTCTTTCCACCTAAGTGGCTTTCTTAAATATTTCATGTACAGCAGGAAAGCTGGTGACTAATTCTTTAAGATTTTATATGTCTGAAATGTTTCTAATTTGACTATTTCGCAGTATGAAATTCAAGGCTGACTCTCCTGCCCTCCTTCCGTACTTTTAATATGTTGTTCTGGCTTGCATTGTTTCCAAAGACAAGTTCACTCTCATTCTTATTTTGTTCTGTCCATGATGTTTCTTTTTATCCTGGCTGCTTTTAAGGTATTTTTCTTTTATCATTGGTTTTAAACAATTCTATTATGATGTGTCTTAGTTTACTTTTCTCCATGCCTCTAGGCTTGAGGTTCTTGGAACTTTTTGGAGCTCTGTTATAATTTTATAAAATTATAAAAAGTTTATTATTTTCATCAAATGTGGAAAAAAATTGGCCACTACTTTCTCAAATGCTCCTTTTCCTCTCCCTTGAATGTAGTTCTTTCACAGATCATTGTTGCTTCATTCATTTTTTAAAAATTTCTTCTTACTCTTTGTTTCATTCCTGAGCGTCTTTATTGCTATGGATCCATTTTCACTCATGTTTTATTTCTACAGTATCTAATCTGCTAGTAAGACAGATATCTTCTGACACCCAAGATATTTCTTTCATCTCAGTCATATTTATTTTTAATCTCTGGAAGCTTGGTTTGATCTTTTGAAGAATTTTTCTTATGTCTTTACTTAACATGTTCAACTTTTCATCTAGCTTTTTGAAAATATGGAATAAAGTTACAATAATCATTTTAATATCTTTGTTAATTCTACCAATTGTGTCATTTCTGGGTGATTTTTGCTTGATTTATTTTTATACATATTATGGGTCATATTTTCCTACCTCTTTTCATGCTTGGTAATTTGTGATTAGATGCTAGACATTGAGATTTTATCTTGTTGAGTACTAGATATTTTTGAAATCTTTATAAATGTCCTGAGCTTTGTTTAGGGTTACAGTTAAATACCTTGAATAGTTTGATTTCCTAGGCTTGCTTTTAAGCCTTGTTGCTGCTGCTGCTGCTAAGTCGCTTCAGTGTCTGACTCTGTGCGACCCCATAGATGGTAGCCCACCAGGCTCCCCGTCCCTGGAATTCTCCAGAGAAGAACACTGGAGTGGGTTGCCGTTTCCTTCTCCAGTGCATGAAAGTGAAAAGTGAAAGTGAAGTTGCTCAGTTGTCTCCAACTCTTAGCGACCCCATGGACTGTAGCCCACCAGGCTCCTTTGTCCTTGGGATTTTCCAGGCAAGAGGACTGAAGTGGGGTGCCATTCCTTGTTAGGCAGGACTAAAGCAGCATTTAGCTTGCATCTAATATTGTCCCAATACTGAGGCAGTACATTCTGGACACTCTATTTGATATCTCATGAATTTAATGATTTTCCACTTTGACTAGGGGAAACAGACACTATTTTTGATCTATATGAATTCCAGAGATTTTTTTCCTCTGCTTTTTTTTGTGTTCCACTTCTTTCCTGAGTCACAGGTAGTTTCCTTTTTTTTTTTTTTTT
>NW_011495070.1:6169631-6195150 GCF_000754665.1 Bison bison bison | reverse complement strand
TTTGCCAAATATCAAAATGAATCCGCCACAGGTATACATGTGTTCCCCATCCTGAACCCTCCCCCCTCCTCCCTCCCCATACCATCCCTCTGGGTCGTCCCAGTGCACATGTGCTGACAAATATTACCCTGAAATTTCTACTGGGATTTTCTGTAATTTCTGTAGCTGTCTCCTCTCTCTACTCTGCCCTACAAAGTCTAGGGTCTTGTCCTCCCTGCACTCTCAGCTTTATTCTTTCAACTCAGAGATACTTCTCTGTCTCTCCTGGATCCCTCCTCTATGTGCTACACCTTAGAAATTCTCTCCAGTCGGTTAGCTGAGGTATTATAGGACTTGTTTTCTTTTCCCTCTCTTAGTAATCACTGTCCTGTGTTGCCTGATGTTCAATGTCCTAAAACTATTTCCCCACCATATATTTTGCCTGCTTTTCAATTCCTTTAGGTGGGAGGATAAATCATTTCTCATCTCTATTGTGATTGATAGCAGAAATCTCTGTTAATTGTATTTATTTAAAGCTTGTCAACCTATCAAAGTACACTTCCAGAACTGAAAAAGTTTCACCTGCCTTTGAAGGAAATATATTGAATCTGATCAAGTTTTTCTATTACTTGAGTTGTCAGTGGTTAATATGTCATTTGCTAACAAAAATATAGTGATATCTTCTATCATCAATTTATTAGTCAGTTATTTTATATGCAAAATTGATACAATACTATCAGCTTTTAATTTTCATAGAGGGATATATACCTCTTTCATAAAGGTACATAGAAATATTCAATATCGGGCAATGATTGAAAAATCTTTGAAAATGGAACTTTATGAATGCAAGCTATATCAGTATATATTTCATGGCTAAAACCTGAAGTATACTAGATCTTTCCATTTCTAGAATTCTCTAATTTGATGATATTCTCAAAGTGGGACAAATTTAGAATTATTGTCTTTAATATTTGCTAATAGAACTCTTAAAAAATAAATCTACCATGTTCAGCATAAATGGAATATCAAAGGCTTTTAAAAAAATGAAATGAAAGATTTAGGGATATAAATATTTTTTGAATAATTAGCTTTGGGAATGAAAGGCCAAGAGAACTAACAACAAATAAATTCCTTAATTATGCTCTTTTCTTGAAGATGCTATTGATTTTTGTGAGTTTCTTTCTCTTTCCCTGTCTACATGCATGTTTATACATATGTATATCTGTGTTTGTGTGTGCATGTGTGTGTATGTGTGTGTGATTTTATTACAACTGGAAGAACTGTATGCATTATCTACTACCACTCTGATCACTTAGAGGAACCTGTACCTATGTAATGTTTCTGGCACAGTAGGACTGAATACACATCTCCTAACTCCCAACCCAGCAAAATTCCCTCTTTGCTTGTTTCTGTATTTTTCCTTCATTTTTGCAATGGAAAGATAAAGGAAAATATCTAGAAAGATTTGATATTATCTTACATCACAACTCATTTTTTTCTCATTGAAATGATTTTTTCCCCCTACCCATTAAAAACAACTTATGTGAGCAACAGGTTATTTGATAGTTGGGCATGGTTATTTAGGCCATGGATTCATCATATCCTATATTCAATGTTGAATTACAAAACCATTTTATCTTAGATGTTAGTATCTGTATCGTATTTGTTCATCTATCAATTTATATTAATTATTAAAGATAGAGGGAAGAGTTTCTTATAGTTTTTGGTACTTTTTACCAAAATAATTTACCAAATGGACCCAGCATTTATCAAACATTCCATCTGTCCTTCTGCACTTTTGATCCCTAAAATACCATAACTCAAGAAACAATTATAAACCACTTTTATGGCACTAATCACTCTTCAGCACTCAGGTCAATAGTGTTAATGAAGTGCAGCCTCTTCTCCAGATAAAAAAGTCTAGTGTTACATGAAGTACAGTTTTACAGAATAGTATCTTTGGTAGATAAATATGGCCACAAATGCTTTATAATTTTTCCTATCAAGAGGTGGGCTGATGGCCTCACTATTTGTGTCTGGGGTACCTTGAGACTTACTTTGATAAATATGTTATGGTGGAAGTGACATAATGTGAGATCTGAGGCGAGGTCTTGCAAGGCTTTGAAGTTTTTGTTTTAGGTCTCCTGGAACCCTGTCTCCTGAGGGTGAGAGAGACCCAGGGACCCCAGTTATCTTGGCCATTCTTCATCCCAGCTGGGACGCCAGACATATGAGCGAGCCCAACTCAACCACATGGAACAGAGAAGAAATCGTTTCAGCTGCATCTGTTGCAAATTGCTGACCCACATACTTAAAAACAAATTTTTATTTTAAGGCACTAAGTTTTGGAAATTCTTTGGTGTTCCAGTTGCTGGGACTCTGCTTCTACCTGGGGTGCGGGTTGGTCTCTGCTCTTAGAATTAAGATCCCACTGCTGCTGCTGCTGCTGCTAAGTCGCTTCAGTCGTGTCCGACTCTGTGTGAACCCATAGATGGCAGCCCACCAGGCTCCCTGTCCCTGGGATTCTCCAGGCAAGAACACTGGAATGGGTTGCCATTTCCTTCTCCAATTAAGATCCCACAAGCCAAGCCAAAAAAAAAAAAAACAAAGAAAAGAAAAAAGCTTCTGCCTTGCGGTAGTCTCTTACACAGTGAGAGGTAAGTGTCTACTGTCCAGGTGAATCTTCCTCCACCTCTGCCTTCCTTTCACCTTCCTTTAATCAGCCCTTCTAACGACTTCAATTTCTCTTCTCTAGGCCCTTTAAAAACTATCTTGTTTGTCATAATATATTCTGTGCAATCCATTTGCTATTAACTATATAATATTTTATATGAATACAATCTTTAAAAAAGTCTTAGTTTATTAATTCTAGAACTTATATGAAATAAACAGATGGCAGCAGTATTCCATTTTATGATGATAAAACAGTGTTTTGGATTAATACTTTTTTTTAAGAGAGGCTCACTTAGCTTTGTAGACATGATCTCACCATTCCTTTCAATGTGCAGTGAGAAAGATAAAGTGTGATGAGCAAACTGAATATCTTCATGGAATTTCTGGCAGTGCTTAGACCTTGCTACTGTTCCCTTCTTTTGTTGAATTATTATATATGAGATAGTAGGTAGTCCATGTGGGAAATAATCACAAAGACATAACAGAATGCTCTACTCTGTTTATACAGAACCAAAAAAATAGGCAAAATTATAGATTTTTGAGCTTGTTTGGGGAAGATAAAAAAATTTACCCTCTTTTTATTCCATTCCTAACATTTTCCTTCTTAAATTTTTATACTTTAAGACTTAAAATGATCTAATTTGGCTTTTTTTTAAATGGAGTCTGCGAATTGGTTATGTCCTAAATTTTATTTTTTATTAGAAAGTTTGTAAATGGAATGTCTGTAGACAAGCGTCCTGTATTTCTTGGAATTGAAAGACCTGCCTCATGCTTCAAAAACACTTTAAATGTAGCCACCACCTCATCACAGGGCATAGTGCCTTCACATTCCTAAGCTCAAGTAAAGATTTGACCTTAAATTTGTGATGTGGAAACACATTAGTTTATGATGAAAATCTCTATCCTCAGGTCTGTAAAACAACTAAAATGATATGAGATGTGTGTGGATGTGCCTTTTTCCTACTACTGGAAAAACCATAGCTTTGACTATGTGGACCTTTGTCAGCAAAGTGGTGTCTCTGCTTTTTAATACCCTGTCTAGGTTTGTCATAGCTTTTCTTCCAAGGAGCAGCCCAGTCAATAATGTTCTGTTATAGCAATAGTTTTCATCAGCTTTTCAACAAACCTGTTGGTCCCCAGTGTTTGAAGCAGTATCCCAGGAGTTTAGCTTTTATAACATTTCTCTATTCCTCCTTCAATTCCACCAAGAATTATGGCCCCAAAGCACCATTCATGTAATCCAAATATGTAATTTCCTTCAAAAGAGTAGTCCATTCAAGGGCACATGAAGAGCAACAGTTAGTGTTAGGAAATGAACAATGAAATCATGTCATAGAGGAAATTCTTGTAACGGTATTATCTTAGTTTGAGCTGCTATAACAGAACATTATAGACTTGGCTGCTCCTTGGAAGAAAAGCCCTGACAAACTTAGACAGTGTATTAAAAAGCAGAGACATCACTTTGCTGACAAGGATCCATCTAGTCAAAGCTATGGTTTTTCCAGTAGTCATGTATGGCTATGAGAGTTGGACCATCAAGAAAGCTGAGCACCAAAGAATTAATACTTTTGAATTGTGGTGCTGGAGAAGTATCTTGAGAGTCCCTTGGACAGCAAGGAGATCAAACCAGTCAATCCTAAAGGAAATCAACCCTGAATATTCATTGGAAGGACTGATGCTGAAGCTGAAGCTCCAATATTTTGGCCACCTAATATGAAGAGTCGACTTATCGGAAAAGACCCCGATGCTGGGAAAGACTGAAGGCCGGAGGAGAAGTGGGTGACAGAGGATGAGATGATTGGATGGCATCATTGACTCAAGGGACATGAACCTGAGCAAACTTCTGGAGATAGTGAAGGACAGGGAAGACTGGTGTGCTGCAGCCCATGGGGTGGCAACAAATCGGATACAAGTTAGCGACTGAACAACAACAATAGACTGGGTTGTTTAAACAGCAAGCATTTATTTCTCTGGAGACTGGAAGCTGTGCAGTTCTGGAGTCTGCAGGTCTGAGAGTAGGATGCTAGCACCACGGGTTTCTTGGTTTGTACTCTCATGTGGAAGAGAGGAAAGGAGCTAACTTTTTCATCTGGGCACTGTGCCCACTATAGGGGATATACCCTTATGACCTAATTACCTCCCAAAGACCCTGCCTCCAAATACCATCACAGTCAGGCTTCAACATACAACTTTTGGGGGACACAAATGTTGTCTAAAAACAAGTATTAAGCCACATTATATGTTATTAGAATTAGAGTGGAGTGTTGTTCAAACTGTGCTATAGGAAAATCAGAATTACCTGGTCCGTCACCAAACAAATGAATAGGAGCTTTAAGAAGCAAGGAATTGGAATCTGTTTTTAGACAAATTTCTTTGATGATTTTTAACATACACTGAAATTTTAGACCACCAATAGGGTCGATCCCTGGGTCAGGAAGATCCCCTGTAGAGGAGATTGGCAACCCAGTCTAGTATTCTTGCCTGGAAAATTCCATGGACAGAGGAGCCTGGTGGGTTACAGTCCTTGGGGTCACAAAGAGTTGGACATGACTGAGTTGTGCGCGCACACACACACACACACACACGACAGTATACTGGAAAACTACAATCTATTTTTCTCTTTTAATGAAAATGAATTCAAATACACAGAGAATATAAATCTCTTTCAAAATGCAGCAGGAGTTATAATCAGAGAGTCATGTGATCAACAAAATGTAATCAATTTCATGCTGGATTTAGCTATGGTCATTTTAAAAAAAGTGATGTAGTGCCTGCATAGTAAAGGGAAAAGTGACATCCCTTTGTTGAGACTGTTTATGAAATGCTATCTTTTGAGAGAGCACTTAGATGGCACTGTGTCTAGTGGGAAAAGGTTTTCAGCTCTTGTCTGTTGATCTTGAGGTTTTGTTGCACTAGGGAATGAAACACTCAGTGTGTTATATCCACAGAAGCAGAAAGTACTTTCTTTCCCCTAGCCCCTTCTTCCTAAGATGTCATGTCTTGAAGAGAAACAAAACAGAAAAGGAACAAATTTATTCTCAGGGAGCTTGGAGGAGCATGAATTATTTATTCTCAGAAATCCTCTACTATCTTTGCATGAAAGAGAGCCCTATTATTAAAAGTGAATGTTTCTTTTTCTGCATGTCAATAACTGGGAGATCAGAACGGACTGGCTGTTACATAGCTCCCTCCTTGGAGACCAACCTCCCCAAGGCAGACTGCAGTAGCCCAGTTATTTTTAAGACAATAAAATCACTGAAACTGATATATTAACACCCAAAATTGATGTGACAGAGGTCTGCCACTGAGGCAGTCTAAAAGGAAGAAAGGGCCACTAGAATGATCCCAATTACCTTTTCATTATGAATTAACACATTTGCAAAAACCACATCCCAGAGACTTTTTGGTTGTGTGCCTGTGTGTATGTGTGTAAATTGCCTAGCTTTATGAGGCTCCTTATTTTTGTTCAGCTAGGTCAGGCAGTAAATTCTCCACAGCCTTCATCCTGGAGCACAGGAAGTCAATTCTTCTTGCCTGGGGAAAATTTTAAGTTTTCCCTTGATGCCCATAATCTTATTTTCTTTCCCACACAGTTGTGCAAATGAGAACAATTGTTTTGTATTTCCCAGTTCACACTGGGTTTCTCTAGAACTGAAAGAACATGGCGCTTCTTGATATAATAAATTTCGGTTAGCAAGAAGTAGCTGGGCAGTTTAATCCTGGAGGGATAGAAACTAAAAGAGGAATTACAAATTGGGCTTGTCATTCTGCCCAGCAGTGGCTCTGGGAGTCCCAGCCTCTGGTGGCCTGCCTAGCAACCTGGTTCACTTTGCTCTAGGGGAGGTGGTTAAGTTGTTGGCATTTTATTCCTGGAAATAAAATACTAGCTGTTTGGAATCAGCTTCTCTTGTCATTTTCAGAGTTGAGGGAGACGCCAGTATTTGAATTATTGTTCAGCAGACCTCTGTATGTCCCAAGTATGCATACTGTCCTGCTTCACTAGAGAAAAGGCCATGCTGGTTGACTTTCGTTTGTTAAAATAAGTAACCTTTTAAAGAAAAATGTCAAAGCTGGTGGAGGGCAAAATTCTCAAGAAAATAGTTGATTTGCAATGTCACAGTCCCCCAACCCACATCTTAGACATTCCCACCCCCACAAACGCTCACAGCCTTTGTGCCAGTGATGACTTCTCCCACTCCGATTTCCATGCTTGTTTCCTTTCTGCCTTCCTGTCTTTTTCTTCTTATTATCTAAGAGCTTGATATATTTCTATGAAGTCAAAGATTAGAAACAACCCAAATGCCCATCAATAGAGAGGGCTGGTGAAATAAAGTGTAGCACATCCATTTAATGAAATACAATGGAGCCAAAATAAAGGATGGCGATGCTGTATGTACTGATAAGCAGAGATCTCCAAGATTCATTGTCAAGTGAAAAGTAAAAGGCACAGGACAGTGTATATCGTATCTTTGGTGCTATCTTTTGTGCAAAAAAAAGTGGTGGGGGAATAAGGATCTGTATCCTTATTTACTTGTATATACTTGAAAGAAAAACCTGTCTGGAATGATACATTAAAAAAAGAAATACATCCTAGTAACAGTGGCTAATGTAAGGTGAGAAGTGGTTAGCTGGGGAGAAATATTTCACTGAATACTTTTTGCTTAACATTTATTTATTTTTACATGAAAAAACAGGCTTTTCATTCAAGTACAACATATAGTCAAAATCACAGAGCCTTAGTCTGCAGCTCAAAGGGCTTATCTGTATAATCAGCACCCATACCTGGAAAAAGAACATACTACCACTTCAGCAGCCCCCTGGATGCCAAGAGTCCCATTTGCCTTAGGTACCCTTCAGTTATTACCTACTCCTACTATCATGACTTCTTATCCTTATTAAACATGAATCCATAAACAGAAGTAAAATCATGACTCTCATACAAATATGCATATGGGTCAGCAATTTTTTAGCTCATTAATTAGTGAGGAAACTGGTAAAATATAAAACAACAACAAAAAAACAAAATCCAAAACAGTTCAAAGGGAATCCAAAGGATAGACACATGTATAGCCAATTAGGGATATTGAAATGAATTAGCTTATAGATGCAAAATCAGCCAGTATCTACAGGGCAGTAGTCAATTACTCTTTACCTGACAAAATTCATTTGTGTATGTATAGACAAGTAATAAATTGTATTACTATCCATTGTCTACAACTTAAAGAGCTATATAGTAGATCTAGGACAATAAAAGGCACTGACCAGTAGAATCAGGTAACCCAGGAGGTTGGTTTGGGCAACTCCCATTATGTCATTGAAAAGATACCCAGTAATTTTTTTGCCTGTTCAAAGTCTTTCAGTACTTTTTCTGATAAATCATGTGTTAGTTTTATCTGGTTTTGAACATTGTATAAATAGAAACAAGTCTAATTCTTCAAGATCTATTGTAGCTTGGACCAAATATACCACAAGAGCATTTGAGTCTTTTGGTTCTAATTCCATATTCATTAAGCACAGTCCCAATTATGAATCCAGTTTCCCAAGATCCTTTGCATGCCAGACACCCCTTATACTTTGCCTCGCATCCTTTTGGAGTCACTTCTGGTTTCAACTATAGCTAGAGGAGCTGACTGTGGTCTGTGCAGGTTTTGACTCGCATTGTGCTGATGGTATCTTGGCTCAAGCATGCCTCCTGTGACTTTGACTTTTGGCCCTAGGACTTCTTCAGTGACACAGCCTTTGTGGGACACAGAAGGGAGCTGTGAAGTGGGAATGTTGGAGAGTTAGTGTTTCCCAGGGCAAGGCTCAACCAGTGATGGATAAATGCTTCTTCGAAGTAAGAAATCAGTTCCTGAGTTAATCCTAGCCCCTGAACCAATTCCCAGAGGCTTTATCTTCAGTTCAGTTCAGTTGCTCAGTCGTGTCCGAGTCTCTGTGACCCCATGAATTGCAGCACGCCAGGCCTCCCTGTCCATCACCATCTCCTGGAGTTCACTCAAATTCATGTCCATTGAGTCCGTGATGCCATCCAGCCATCTCATCCTCTGTTTTCCCCTTTTCCTCTTGCCCCTAATCCCTCCCAGCATCAGAGTCTTTTCCAATGAGTCAACTCTTCGCATGAGGTAGCCAAATTACTGGAGTTTCAGCTTTAGCATCATTCCTTCCAAAGAAATCCCAGGGCTGATCTCCTTCAGAATGGACTGGTTGGATCTCCTTGCAGTCCAAGGGACTCTCAAGAGTCTTCTCCAACACCACAGTTCAAAAGCATCAGTTCTTCGGTGCTCAGCTTTCTTCACAGTCCAACTCTCACAGATACATGACCACTGGAAAAACCATAGCCTTGACTAGATGGACCTTTGTTGGCAAAGTAATGTCTCTGCTTTTTTCTTCCAAGGAGTAAGTGTCTTTTAATTTCATGGCTGCAGTCACCATCTGTAATGATTTTGGAGCCCAAAAAATAAAGTCTGACACTGTTTCCACTGTTTCCCCATCTATTTCCCATGACGTGATGGGACCAGATGCTATGATCTTCATTTTATCTTAGGCAGCATAGAAGTTAGATTCTTTTTTCTTTTAATCCCTGCACAAACGTGATGTCTGTGATCCATATTCAGTTGAATACACTTAAATTCTGGAAAAATTTTGTAAATTCTGTGTGAAGTTTGGACCCCAAGGCCTGGGCCAGACAGCAAAGTTGACTCCACAGTCCCTCTGAATATCTCATCTGTGAACTGTGACTGCAGACTTTGTCTAAATTTTGGAAGGTCCTGTGGAAGATGCCCCAGTTCCCAGCCCACACATTATCCCTGTACACCTGCTTCCAGCCAGTGGTCATGAAGATACCCTAACTGCATGCTAGTGCAGTAACTTTCTACTTTCAGGGCAGCCAGGCTTTTGAGCTCCATGTGATTCCACCTTACACCAGCTATTTCCCAGACCTTCACACAAAGCCAGCTCCTCATACAATTACAGCTTTAACTTTCACAGTGCCCCCCTACCATTGATGAACATTTCTATCGCAATAGCTGACCTGACCTTAGTCCTCTGCTGCCCTCTGTGTGACAGAACAAGAACTGCTGTAGAGCCACAGCTTGGAAGCACTGCACTGAGAAAAGGGATCAGATATTCAGGTGGAAGCCTGGGTTTGGCTCTTCTTATGCCATAGACATGATCTTTGAGCCTAAATCTAGGAAAGTTCCTATACCCCTATCAAATGTTTCAGGTCATAACTAGGAAGATATCTCATCTCTTGCTCCCCTCCTTCAGGTGTATATGGGAAGACACTGTTTGGACCCCGACTTGTACCCTATACTCAGCATGACCTGCTCAAGGGTTTCAAAGGGTGCAGGATCTGGTGGAATGGGAGGTCTGTGAGCTCACAAGGCTGTACCTCAAAGCTCATGTTTCACCTTCAGTGTATGACTACTGTGTAAGAAGCCTTTCACCAGGCACATACAGAATCTCTGACCCCATCCTATTAGCACGGATTCTGTTATATTCTTTGCATCTCTTCTCTGTAGTCCTGAATTTTTTCTTTCTTTTTAAAAATGTCATCTTTTCTGTTTCCCTCTCTTACTTTCTCTCATAGTTGGCAATTACTACTTTAGGCTTTTATTGAATAGAATTCTGTGTTTTGAATGCTGAATTTAAATATAATGGAGGGGGGGCAGCTTGGATTCCAGTATAACTTGTGGAATTTTTTTCCCACTGTAAGCAAGTGTGTGTTGTGTGTCTGGTTATATAACCAGCCCTGTGATCTCAGGTGAAGCTGTTTTTGTTCTGGACCTGGAGCAATTGCATTCAGTAGTTGGGTTCTGATCGCATCACTGCTACTCCTGTGGCTGTAATGTTGCTCTTCTTAGTGTGACAGATGTGAACTGTTCTATTACAGTGATGTTGTATCAGTCAGAGTCCCAGCAGGAAATAGATGACATACTTGAAACAGGTTAATTGAATAAAAGTTTATTTTCAATGGCTCTACTTAAAAAGGCACAGTATCAGGGAACCACAGGGAATGGTGTAGTAACCTGGCCTGGCAGAAGTAGAGGTGTTACCACCCTCAGGTCTGGGGCACTTAGAGAGAGTGGTGTAGCTTTAGCCTCCTAGGGAAGAGCAGTATCCTTTGCAGGGGCATAGCCAGCTTGAATAGACCTTGCTGGGAGGGAGCCTCTACTCTTCTTCACAGAACCACGGGGACTTCCCATTCACTGAACTCAACCGGAAGCCAGAGTATTTTGATGTTATCTGCAAGTTAGCTGCCTGGGAGCAGAGACCAAGATGGAGGAGAGAGGAGAGTAGCTTTGGAGAGAAAATGGGAGCTATCTGGCACAAGGATACAGCCTTTTCCAGTCTATATTCTCCTGAGTCATGATTAAATATTAATATCATTTAAGCCTCACCACTATGGGTGAGGAACCCAATATTATTAATCAACCCTTATTTTGGGTTACATGTAGAGCAACTTCTGCAGTCCTGACAAGATGTCTTTTCACCATCACTCCTGGCTGCACATAATGCCTCATGGAAGGCTGGTCTTCCACTGTCTCTCTGGAATTTCTACTTAGGGCAATGCAGCGGCAATGTCTGTTGAGTGTTCCTTTTCACAGTTCATAGGTCCTCCTCTTGGAAACTATGTGGCTTCTTCTATTTCCAGTTCCTCGTGTTGGTCCCTTCACCTGCACTCAAAACACACAGTCTCCTTCATTTCCCCCTTTTGACAATCTGGCTGAATCTCTTAGTGAACTTAGATCAGCATGTAACACATTCCTACAGAGGCCAGAGCGGTCTAAATTAGTGTTGCAGGGTTAAGTATAGGGTGGAGCTCTGAGCTGAAGAAATCTTCCACATTTCTTTCACTTTACAATCAGGTAAATCACAGGGCAAACATGATGCTAAATGACAGCTTAAGCTTGAATTCAAGAAATACTGGGGCACTGGCTTCTTTGCTTTAGTTGTTTGCTGCCATTTGGGAATATAGGCTCTTTTAAGACACACTGGTAATTCAGATTTACATGTAAAACCTCTCATTTTTTAAATACTGACAATGGGGAACTATGGCAAGTTATAAAGACAAGTATTACAGTGTCAGTTGGAGAGGATTAAGAAATTATATTTTTTGAGGGGGAGTTTACAAAGCTGAGGGTCAAGAATAGGCATGTAGTCTTCTGTCCCTTCATCACCCCACAGGGGAGTGTACTAGGTCAGGGAAGGCTGCTGGACATGCAACTTCCTTTGGAAGAATGGCGCACATCTTCTGCTGCTAACAATGCCAGTGTGAAAAGCCATCTGGGTGTAGGGAAGAGAGTTCTGAGCCCAGGCACCAAGCAGTGTGGAGTGAATACAAGCTATGCGGGGAATCTGGAAATGCCATCTGTCACATGAGAAAGTCCTAAGAGGTTGATTTGCCCTCCTGAATAAAGGAGGCCTTGGTCCCTGGAAAGTTGGGCCTATCAAGTGCTGGTCAGGTCATTGCTAAGAACTTTGAGCTCTATTGTTTCTCTCCACTGCAACTAATTTACACACTTTTAAACACTGAATACACATCAGACGAACCAAACTGAAAGAAAGAGTGTCTTGGGCCACCAGTCTGAGAACTCTTGAGCAGACACTGGAAACCAAAATGCCTATTGAGGGATTTATACAAAGCTAAAGACCTGACTTTTATCTCCTTTTCAACCTTCACACTGGAAAAGCATCCTCCTTTCCCCTGAGGTCAAGGAAAACCCAAATATTTGATTTGGGAGGAAAAATTACATGACTGACTATTCTCCTGGGGAGGAGAGAGATACATTTCATTTAGTTCTGATGAGTCTGTAGCAGATAACAGCAAAATACAAGTAATTTTTCAATACACTGTTACAGTAGATTCTTAATAAAAGACTTTTCTATACCAGTAGTGTCAAACAATAGTCAATATTGAAGTTGCAAAGAACAGAGAGCTTTATTTGGAGTCTTAATTTCAATTCAAGAGGCAAAGATTAGATAAAACCCAGAGTGTCCTATGGAAGAGAGTCAGGAGCTTAAAAAGACAAAAAGCAACAAGGTTGTTAAAGTTTCCCGGCAAGAAATGTGATTGACTCTTAGGCAAGTTGGGGAACATCTGTCCTTACGGAATCACTAGTCGCTTCAGGCTAAGTGTCTGATAAGTATCTTGAGCCAGACAATAAGTAGTTGAAAGGTCAGATTCCATGCAGGCTGAGATGTGCATAAGTCATGCTTCCTCAGTGGCCTCCATGCTCCATTTAAGATAGATCTCTTAGCAATATCAACTCCATTTTGATTTTCTTTTCACAGTAGAAAAAACAGAATCTTTAAAACTAACCAGAGAAAGAGAATGGGAGAAGCTCCTGATGGGAAATGACTGGACTAGAGTATCTTTTCCTTTTCTTCATGAACCCACTTTTTAAAAATAATGCTCATGACTGCTGTGTTGCCCACCCTCACTGGCTCAGGGCTGGGGTGTGCAGCATATGTTACTCCCTTTCTAGGCCAGGTGTCGATTCAGCCCCCTTTTCTTTGTCTCCATAGCACAGCTAGACCAGGTTGTCCTATTTAAATAAGACTTTTGTGATGACATTAGAAAATATTCAGTCACTCGTCATTTAACAAACGTGTATTGATGCTTCCTGTATGTTAGGCATTGTGCTTCTTGTTCAGTTGCTCAGTCGTGTCCGACTTTTTGCAACCCCATGGATTGCAGCACACCAGGCTTCCCTGTCCTTCACTATCACCTGGAGTTTGCTCAAATTCATGTCCATTGAGCCAGTGACGCATCCAACCATTTTATCCTCTGTCGTCCCCTTCTCCTCCTGTCTTTCTCAGCATCAGGGTCTTTTCCAGTGAGTCAGCTCTTTGCATCAGGTGGCCAAAGTATTGGAGCTTCAGCTTCCACACCAGTCCCTCCAATGAGTATTCAGGGTTGATTTCCTTTAGGATTGACTGGTTTGATCTCCTTGCTGTCCAAGGAACTCTCAAAAGTCTTCAGCACCACAGTCTGAAAGCAAAAGTTCTTCAGCGCTCAGCCTTCTTTATGGTTCAATTCTCATATCTGTATATGACTTTTGGAAAACCCATAGCTTTTGCATTGTGCTGGGGTTAGAGGTTCGTTGGTGAGGAAAATAGACACAGTCCCTCTTTTCCTGGTAATCCTCCAGGATTCATCAGGACAGGGTGGTATAAATTGGATAATCTTAATTATAATGCATGTCTTGCTCAATGTCCTATATTCTATTATACAGACCTTTCTTAGCTCCTGGTCTTCTTCCAGGTGATGGGAGCAGCTTTACTTACCCTTGACTACGTATGTATCCACTCTCCTCAAAATCCAAGCCCAAAAGAAGAATCACCAGGCTTCTTCATTGTCCAGCCTCCATGAGTCAGTCTCATCTGGCTTAGTTTCCTTTTTTGAAGACAATTTTCCTTTCCTGGGCAGACTTTCTCTATCCATGAGTGTCCTAGCCTATTTTCAAGGGATAAACATCAGAAGGCAACATAACAAACCCAGATACATAACACAGAAATGGGGTTGTGGTGGGTAGTCACTTCACAATTATATGTTTGAAATTTCCTCCTTTTAAAGAAATGAATAGAGTTGACATGATACTGCAGAAAAGCAATACAGTTGATCAGGTCTGGAAACTTGTTTTTGAATATTACTTTTAAAAAGCATATTCTATTTAGTTTTACATTTTGAAATTAAGCTTAATAGCTCTTTGATGTTTGGTGTAATTTTCAAGAGCTACTGAGCATTGATTTCCATTGGGTAGAAGAGTATTTGTAAGTGATCTTAAAATTAATTCTCCACTAATTTTGAATTTGACCAGTATCGAACACATGTTTTGTATCAGATACTGTACTGGGCATTGAACAGTAACCTATATAAGAACTATATTATATATAAATAATTTAGTAAATAATTATGAAATATATAATGTGTGTGTTTGTATATATGTGTGGTCTATCAGTTAGAATTCATTTGAAAAAGCAGAGTCACTCTGTGCATTCTGGAAGAAAGGATAAATTATAGGAATGAGTCCCTATGCAGCTGTAAGATGAGTTGGGGAGGTGAAGTTCTGGAAATGGGAGTCAGATCAGGGAAGAGCCCTCAGCCTGCTGGGAGTCCTGCATGGGTGGACAAGCTAGAGCTTCCACATCCAGCTCTTGCATCGCGAGAGCTGTGCAGAGGCCTTGGGGACGATGCTGCCCCTGGGGGCCCCCAGTTCTGTGCCTGGTTGTGGGCCTGGGGCCATTGCCTGGAAGCCAGCAGCCAGGAAGAAGAACTCAGTGCAGAGCAGAGGATCCAGAGGGCAGAACTTGTCTCTGACATGATCATGTCTGACTGTGCTTACTCTTTTATATCCACATTCCGAGTTTTGGTACAAGTTCCTTTATTTTGGACCACTTTAACCTGGAACCATACAGAGAAGGATATTTTGGGGAAGCATAGTTTGCATCTTTAGTCAACTTGACGTTGCATAATCCAGAAAAATAATGATATAAAATAAAGGGTGCTAAAATCTTTGACATAGGATTATTTTGAGCTGAAGGCACTTGGAAAACAGCAGATGCAGGCAGAGGTTTCCTCTGAACTCCCCTTACCTGCCTGAGGACAGATCCTCCCAAAGGAAGTAAATTGTCATCAATCCCCTCCCCCAGAGTTTCAACAACTAGGAAACATTGACTTCTATTGCAGGAGAGACTGGAAGTCTCACCACTTTGACTTCTTTGTCACAAAATGACAAACTTTGTCACAAACTATCATACCTCGCATCTATTCTAGTAAGGGCTCATTCATCTTTCCTAAAAACCACTTATTCTGTGGCTTACACCTCCGCTCCCCTTCCCCCATTAAGTCAGAATATAAACTCTCCAATCTCACCACTTTTTGGGGATGTTGTTTTCCTGTGATGTAATATTAAAAATGAATGAATTTGCATACCTTTTCTCCTGTTAATCTGCATATTGTCAGTTTTCAATAGACCCAGCTATTGAATATTGGAGAGTGGAGGAATGTCTTCCTTGTATAAGGAATCACACACACACAATCTAGGTCTGTTGTGATTTATAACAAAACTTTCCTAAAATTTGAATACATTTACATGGACACTGTGATTTCTAAGATGATACTCTTTTGGGTCATAATTTATTTTAAAATGATGCTAAATAGGATTTTTTTTTTTTAAAGCAACCAAAGAGTCTAACAGATTTTTGTCCCTCTTGGACACATACCATATTTGGCAGAAAATCTTCCTCATCATAAGAGCTTAAAATAGTACGTGTAACCCTGTGACAGATACTGTGTGGTTTCCTCCGTTTGAGAGCCTTTGTGGATGTTAGCAGACTTCCCATCAGTTAGAAACTCTCATAAATCACAAGTTCTTGTTGTCTTGTTAGGTGTTCAGTTCTTGTTGAGTGAAATCCATTTAGAGAACATACACACCTCTGTTTAACTCTTATGCCCTCCAGAGAACCAGCAACAAATATTGGTGTTCTCAGATGACAAAAGGTTTTACTTGGCAAGGGCTGTAGGATCTGAGGCAAAAGCAATCATCAGGGATTTTCCTTAATGATTGTTGACAATTCATGACTACAGAATCCTTGAGATTCTTGGGTAAATACTGCTACAACGAACACATAATTACTACAAAAGGAATTTCAGTCTTTTTTCATCTGCAATTCCTTTTCTTGAATGAAAAGAGAAGGCCATCTCTTATATTCTGGGAAGTTGATCCCAATGCTCCTTTCACTTTATTTGATGAGAAAAATCTCCAGGTGATGAAGGGCCAGAAACCCGAGGGAGAGGAAAGAACTGGGTTTCTCTGTCCACAGTTTTACTTTCTGTGGCTTGGGGCTATTAACCATTATGGGTTTATTCCCTCTTTTCCTGCCAAATGGGCACCTTATAGGATTTTTGTGAGGACAAAATGAGATAAGTAATTCAAGTACTTAGCTAATTGTAAGTACTCCATAAATGTTAATTTCTTTACTAGCTACTCAATACAAAGTTATTTTATCATGGTAATAATGCATACTTCTCTCCTAAAGCTATCTCAAAGAGGCTTTTGTGAGCATTGATTTTCCTCGTAAATAAAGACTGATGCTTCCTGTATAGGTAATGATAGATTTGCCTGGCTTCTTACTGCTTTTTGCATTGAGGTGGGACCATAGCTGATACAGGTTGTCAGAATAAGAAGCATTAAAGTAAATTTTTAGGCCCAAAATGGAGTCACTCCTGCCTAGGGTGCCATGTCAGCAAACGGAACATTCATTTTCCTGTAAATGCTTTGCTTGACCATAAACCAGTATTTCCAATCAACCAATCTCTAAATGCCAAGCCAACCCTGGACTTTATGTGTAATTCCTTGATCTTTCTAAGTAAGGTCAGATATGCAGCCCAAGCCAATCAAGCCCTCTTTCTGCCCTGCTGCTTCCAACACTCTGTAAAACTCACTGTTGTCCAAAATCCCCAGGGAAGAGGGCTCCTCTGCTTGGGAGGCACTGTACTTCCCTAATGTACTTCCCTAATCCATGGATTGTTTTTCCTAGAATAAAGGACATCAACTTCATTACTAAATTTTAGTTTTTTTATTTGACAGTGTCTACTGGAAAGATGGAAAAAAAAATCTCTGGTCATGTTCTGAAAGATGTTTGATATTTTTAATAGAATGATTGGAAAACTGTTTTGCTTAACAGCAGGAAGAAGTTAATCTATTCAAATCTCAATCAGCCATTGGATTGAGTCAGTCATGTATAGATGGAAGGAGTTGTTTAAGTTATTTACTGTTATAGAACACAGCCAACCATTGATGGACTAGATTTCCAAACAGGCATGTTTGTGCTTTCTTCACTCTGCTGCCACTGCTGCGGCTAAGTCGCTTCAGTTGAGACCTAGGTTAAAACATCTTGCTGTTTGCCTCCTATTCTTGACACCCATAGAGATATTTCTTGACTGGAAAATCTCATATTCCTATTAAAAACAAAGGAGTCTAGAAAAAAACACAAGTCCTGTAGTACCCCAGATAAAATATTTTTCTTATGTTTATGCAGATGAATATAAGTTTCTAGCTAGGATGTTTCATTGTCAGATTATCCTTTACAATCCCAGGGGGAACTCAGATGTGAGCCAAATTTCAGATTTACATTAGATCTCCTCGGAAATTATTTTAATAAGACATAACATAATGTACCACTGAGGCTATAATTTACTCTAGTGTTATGTTCTTATTATAAAAGAGTTAAATAGTTTCTCAGTATAGCTTCTGAATTAGAGAACTTGTCTCTATGTATAATCATTAAATTTTATATAAATGTATATGTGAAATTATATTGTAATCACAAATCATGCACATTAGCATATCAGATGTATCTATTTTGACTTTTACTGGGTCCAGAATGAGTCAGAAGTTCCTTAATTGAGATGGAAGTCTGTATTAAAATGATTTGAACTGTGATTTGGCTAAAAGACCTTTGGACAAGGATTCAGAAGACCTGGGCCTGCCATGTCCCTTCTCTGGGTCAAGGTAGCCTTGTCTATTAAATGAGTGGGCTCATCTGATGGCCTCAGGCGTTTCGATTACAGGAAATCGCCTTCGGCACAAGGACTGGAAGGTATCCTTGCTGATGAGGTTTTCTCAAATAAGAAACGCAGTTCTCCCCTTTATATTATTTTAATTGATTTTATGATATAAAATCCTTTCTAAATCTTTTGTCTGGCCTCTTTTCTCCTCACTTAATAATGGTTCACTTGTTAGTCCTTGTGATAGGTACTAGGGCAAAAATAAAAAATCACAAAATAAATGGAGTTGGAAGGGATCGTGACAGATCATCTGGCCCAGCCATCTGCAAGTGCAGCATGCTTTAGTGTTCACTCGCTCTATAAATAACCAGAGTATCCAGCCAAATCTGCCTCACTTTAACATGGCCCAGAGTGCTGGTCAAACTTAGGAACTTTCCTTTATTTATCCTTGGAACTCTTTTGCTTGACTTGGCTGAGGTTTCTGGAAAACCATCTGATTCCAGAGTGAAGTCTGAGATGAATAAGTTACAGAAAATTGGGTTCTATAGGTAAGGATGAAACCAGATAATTTTGCATAAACTGTCTCTGTTTCTACCTCTATCTCTGTTTTGAGGGCAGTCCTAGCTCTGCCTTCAAACTCTTGTTTCATCCCTATTTCTTTGGGGCTTAAGGAGAGAATGGGCTTCCCTTGTGGCTCAGTTGGTAAAGAATCTGCCTGCAATGTGGGAGACCTGGGTTCGATCCCTGTGTTGGGAAGATACTCTGGAGAAGGGAAAGGCTACCGACTCCAGTATTCTGGCCTGGAGAATTCCATACACTGTATATAGTCCATGGGCTTGCAAAGAGTCGGATACGACTGAGTGACTTTCACTTTCTTTAAGGAGGGAATGCATGGAGCTTAGTGCAGTGCTAAGCATGGCATTTCACTTTCATGCACTGGAGAAGGGAATGGCAACCCATTCCAGTGTTCTTGCCTGGAGAATCCCAGGGACGGGGGAGCCTGTTGGGCTGCCTTCTATGGGGTCACACAGAGTCGGATATGACTGAAGCGACTTAGCAGCAGCAGCAGCAAGCATGGAGTAGGAGCTCCAGAATGGCTTTGCACAGCTTCTGCAATTAAGTTCCTTACGTCTTGTTTCCTGCTCTCTTCTGCACACCTAGAATAGTGCTTACATAGGGGGTGCTTGGTAAATACTTAGTGAACTTACTAACTTGCTTCTGTCTAGTCAGTTGCTTCTCCTTCCTCTATTTTCCTCCGTCCCTCCACTCTTTCTGAATACCCATTTCTCTCTTCTCTCGCTTGAAGAAACTAAAGTTATTAAGGGGAAAAGGAGATGGGTAGAGAGGCCCTTCTTTCGACACTGGTCATTGACTAGAAAAATGGAAAATTTTGGTGAGTGCATGCACGGGACAGGATGAAGGACAGGATGAAGAGATATCCCCAGATTCTTTGAGAACCAGGATTCCCCACGGAAGAGGCTCACATAAGCTAGTTTATCCCAACCACAAATTCCACCTTGAGATGTTTTAGAGAGGAATAACTGAGGGGCTCATATAGAAGCAGCCGGAGGTTAGCAGTTAACTCATGTCTCCACGTTTCCCCCAAAGGCCTCAGTTACCTGGTGGGTACATGGTTCCTTATATAAGAGGCCTGCCTGGCTTCTTAGAGCATGGGAACCCTAGTCCTTGTGATGGTTCCCTTTCTTTTTCAGGTTCTTTAAGGTCTATATAACATCACTGACTCAATGGACTTGATTTTGAGCAAACTCTGGGAGATAGTGAAGCACAGGAAAGTCTCATGTGCTGCAGTCCATGGGATCGCAAGGAGTGGAACATGACTTAGTGACTGAACAACAACAAGGTCTATATTTTCCTGTCTTTCATTATAAACTGCCCCAGAGCAGTTTGTAATGTTCATTGACATACCAAGATCTTGTCAGGGGTGTTCAGGCGGTCTTGTGAAGTGCTCCTTTAAATTGTAGAACAAGCTATAAAGCCCTTGCTATGCAGACGTTCCTTACTCCCTCAGCTTGCTGCTTCTCTATGAGCAAAGTGCAAACAACACCTGAGCCATATTAAATTCCTTTTTTCTCCCCAAATCCTTCTTGCTCTCTTGCAATTTTGAAGCCTTTGCAAGTGTCTCATATTCTTCCTGAAATGCCGTTCTCTGACCCTTTATGTGGCACGTCAAAAGTAGACCCCAAAAGATATTCATGTCCTCATCCTTGAACCTGTGAATGTTAGCTTCTGTGGAAAATGAATGTAAAGGATCTTTGGATATGTGATGAAGTTAAGGATCTTAACATGGCAAGATAGTCCTTGATTACCTGCGTGGGCTCTAAGTACTATCAGCTGTATACGTTTACGAAGAAGGTAGAGGGAGATTTAATCCGCACAGAGGAGAAGGCACGGCGAAGACAGAGGCGGAGATTGCAGTGGCGTGGGGAGAAGCCAGCGAATTCCAGCAGCTCCCCAGCAGCTGAAAGAAGCAAGGAACTGTTCTCCTGAGAGCCTCCAAGGAGTCGCGGTCCTACCAGTGTTTGCCTGGGGATACTGACTTCAGCCTTCAGAACCGTGAGTGAAAACATTTCAGTTCTCTTAGCCACCAAGCTTGTGATAATTTGTTTCAGGAAACAGAAGAAATGAATATGTCTTCATTCATACGAGGCTAGCACCTACTTAATCTCAATAGTTCAAGTGTTGCTGCTGCTAAGTCACTTCAGTCGTGTCCGACTCTATGCAACCCTATAGACGGCAGCCCACCAGGCTCCCCTGTCCCTGGGATTCTCCAGGCAAGAACACTGGAGTGGGTTGCCATTTCCTTCTCCAATGCATGAAAGTGAAAAGTCAAAGTGAAGTCGCTCAGTCGTGTCCGACTCTTAGCCACCCCATGAACTGCAGCCTATCAGGCTCCTCCATCCATGAGATTTTCCAGGCAAGAGTACTGGAGTGGGGTGCCATTGCCTTCTCTGAGTTCAAGTGTTACCTCCTCTAAAGAGTTCTCCGTATCCGCCTTGGGTCCAAGTTATATGAACCTCTTATAGGTTTACAAGGCATCTTGTGCGCCCTTTCATTAGAGACCCACACACTTTTACTGTGAACGTCTCTTGTTTATTTCACCCCTCAATCTTGGCAACCTGAGGGGAAGCACTGTGGCTTTCAACGCTGTCTTCTGTGCTGCCGAAGAGGCCACAGGCAGGTTACAGGGTACGTTAGTTGTAAATGTTGATTGACGTGTGACGTCTGTCATTCTTAATTAGCTGTGTGCAATTCTGGTCAGAATGCAATATTTACCGTATCACACTTTATTTTCAACTTCTGATTGGGGAGATTAATCATCCTCTGTTGTCAGGATTCCTGGGCAAGTTTCCCCGGGGGATGTGGGGTACTGTACCCTGCAGTTTTCAGCTGAGGCTGCTGTGATGTCCTGGCTTGCGTGGCAGGCTCCGCACAGCACTACCCCCTCCCCCCAAAAACACACACACACACACCTTCACACTCCTCTCAGAGGAGGAGTCTGATCTAGCTTGCCTTCTGGCTGGTGTCACTGGGTCGAGACAGGTTACATTGAGTCCTTGTTGCTTCTCTGGTGAAGGGCTCAGCTCAGGTTTTTGCTTAATTCCTTCATGTTCTTTAAAATCTGTGTTTTTCTGCTTCTGGACCCTGGCATTGTTATTGCTGATCCAGGATGTGAAATTTTGTGCCAACGCAGATGATTTGTGTGGGTGAAACAGCCCTATGATAAAGTCTTGTTTTATGAAGATGAACCTCATAGTGTCATTCAGGTCATGTGATAGAATGACTGGGTTTCCAGGTTCTAGTTGGAACGTTGTTGCATGAATTTGGATATTGAGCCATGAGGATCTGGATTAGGATGATGATGGTGCAAAGAATAAAGTGGGAAGGGATTAAATTGAAACATAGCTATTATTGCTTGCATTTCCAGTCCATGCTAAAACTACCCAATTCAGACTGGAACTTGAACCCATGTGCAGGGACTTGAATCCATGGTCTTTTAATTGAAATCACACACCTGGTCTCAGGACTTAATGAAGCTCAGGTTCTTAATGGCTTGTCACTGAGTTCAGTGAGAGATAAAGTGATAGGTAAGAAGTGGATTTATTTAGAGAGGGATTTACATTTCATTGATAGAATGCAGTCCATCTCAAAAGGCAAGAATGATCTTGGGAGAAATACACTACACAGACAAGAGTATGGACCGTCTCAGAAGGTGAGAGGCCCCCAAATATTGCCTGGATAGTTGTTATAGGCCGGGTAATTTCATAGGCTAATGAGTGGGAGGATTACTGTTACAGGGTTGTTATTCATAGTTGTAGTATTATAATACAACTCTTTCATGGAAGGAGTGGGACTTTCCAGGAATGAGGCCACTGCCCACTTTGGGCCTTTTATGGTTAGCGTCTAAACCGTCATGACACCTGAGTTGTGTCATTTAGCATGCTAACGCATTACAATGAGCACATAATGAAGCTCAAGGTCCACTGGAAGTCCGATCTTCCACCATCTTGGATCTAATTGGTTCTAGCCAGTTTTTGTCATGGCATATGGCTATGTAATTCTTTTAAAGAGTGCTCTGTCCCCTTCCCTCCTGTTTCAATACCAGTCTGAATTTTCTATCTGAGCATAAATAGTCATTGATATTGAGTTTGCAACTGCTGTGAATTTTTTTAGGATATTAGTGTCTCTCATGGTCCTACTTTAAATTTTTTCTTTCAGAAGTCATGTCTTAGTGGAACTTCTCCAGGCTTCTAGCAAACAGTCCAACCAAGGCCTCAGTCTGTCACCTCTTGAAGCTCCAGTCTACTCGTACAGCTCACTCTTCTGGTCCTGTTTTTTCTTTTCATTACTCCCAATTAGGTTAGAACCTTTACTACACAGTTCAGTTCAGTTGCTCAGTCATGTCCGGTTCTTTGCAACCCCATGGACTGCAGCACACCAGGCTTCCTTGTCCTTCATCAACTCCCAGAGCTTGCTCAAACTCATGTCCATCGAGTCCATGATGCCATCCAACCATCTCATCTTCTGATGTCCCCTTCTCCTCCTGCCTTCAATCTTTCTCAGCATCAGAGTCTTTTCCAGTGAGTCAGTTTTTTGCATCAGGTGGCCAAAGTATTGGAGCTTCAGCTTCAGCATCAGTCCTGCCAGTGAATATTCAGGACTGATTTCCTTTAGGATTGACTGGTTTGACCTTGCAGTCTAAGGGACTCTTAAAAGTCTTCTCTAGCACCACAGTTCAAAAGCATCAGTTCTTTGGCATTCGGCTTTCTTTATAGTTCAACTGTCACATCCATACATGACTACTGGAAAAAGCCATAGCTTGGACTAGATGGACCTTTCTCGACAACTAATGTCTCTGCTTTTTAATATGCTATCTAGATTTGTCATAGCTTTTCTTCCAAGGAGCAAGTGGCTTTTAATTTCATGGCTGCAGTCACCATTTATAGTGATTTTGGAGCCCACGAAAATAAAGTCTCTCACTGTTTCCATTGTTTCCCCATCTATTTGCCATGAAGTGATGGGACTGGATGTCATGATCTTCATTTTCTGAATGTTGAGCTTTAAGCCAGCTTTTTCACTCTCCTCTTTCACATTCATCAAGAGGCTCTTTACTTCTTCTTCGCTTTCTGCCATAAGTGTGGTGTCATCTACATATCTGAAGTTGTTGATATTGCTCCAGGAAAGTTTGATTCTAGCTTGTGCTTCATCCATCTGGCATTTCACGTGATGTACTCTGCATATAAGTTAAATCAGCAGGGTGACAATATATAGCCTTGACATACTCCTTTCCCAATTTGGAACCAGTCTGTTGTACCATGACTGGTTCTAGCTGTTGATTCCTGACCTGCATATAGATTTCTCAGGAGGCAGGTCAGGTGGTCTGGTATTCCCATCTCTTGAAGAATTTTCCATAGTTTGTTGTGGTCTACACATAACTGATACCAAATTCATTAAGTAAGATTTTACTGACAGTTCAGGGATAATGGTGGAAAACACCATGGGAATAAATCTTCAACCAGCTATGAGACTTGCATGCTCTTCAACATCTCACAGTCCTAATTGGCCTCTGGCTGGAACCCCCAAAAACCCCGTCCTCCATACCTCCCCTTTCCCTCTTCCAGGGCTCTGAGTAGCTGCTTTGAAGCCTAAGCCCAATTACCATGTGGCTCAAAGAGGGAGAGGAACTCCTCAAACCATTTTTTGGTTCAAGATGATTGTCTATGGGAATGTCCTTTCCCTTCAGGAGAAACCACCCAAGATCTTGCTCGACAGTGCCCAGTAGACAAACATCTGAGCATTCTGGCTTTGCTGTCTTTTGAAAACCCACAGCATGAGAGCTAAGCACTGCCCAGCATAGCTCCTTTTCACAACTTCACCTCCAATGAGAATTGAAGACAAAGTCTGTAAGTTTTTCTGGCCATCTTTTCAGTGTCAGATCTCTGTTTACTATAAAAGGCAGTGAAACACCAACAACAGCAACACAAATCACACAAAACGCCCTCCACAATCACAGGGAGTCATTTGAAATACTGCATCAGTGATACTGAACGCAAACTAACATCCTCTACCCACACCCCACTCTCCTCTCTCCTATCCAGACAATGGCAGATCCTAAACAGAGTCCTCTTTGCTTATCAAATCAGCACACTCAACCTGTCTAAAACAACTTTTCTGAAACTTGAAACACGTTGATGGTGACTTCAAAGTTTCCTTCAGGATCAATGGATCAATTCTTTACATTTGTGTAATTAAAGGACCCATTCTGCTGACTTCCCCCAGAGAAAGTATGTTCCACAGGTGGGAGCATTTCTGCTGCCACCTCTCAGGAGGCTTACTTAAGAAGACCTCAAGGCTTTGAAATGATAGTTTCCGGGGCTTCTGCTCATTAAGGCTTCAAAAGCCCTGGTATCCAGGCTTTGGTAATAAAATTAACCCTTTCCCAGATAAAGTTCTGGCAGAACACATGGCTCTCTGATACAATAGTTACAGTGGAGAAAGATTAAGGTCTTCAAACCTGGGTATAAAGCCTCTTGATGAAAGTGAAAGTGGAGAGTGAAAAAGTTGGCTTAAAGCTCAACATTCAGAAAATGAAGATCATGGCATCCGGTCCCACCACTTCATGGGAAATAGATGGGGAAACAGTGGAAACAGTATCAGACTTTATTTTTCTGGGGTCCAAAATCACTGCAGATGGTGACTGCAGCCATGAAGTTAAAAGATGCTTACTCCTTGGAAGGAAGGTTATGACCAACCTCGATAGCATACTGAAAAGCAGAGACATTACTTTGCCAACAAAGGTCCATCTAGTCAAGGCTATGGTTTTTCCTGTGGTCA
>NW_011495070.1:6162147-6169531 GCF_000754665.1 Bison bison bison | reverse complement strand
TGACCAACCTAGATAGCATACTGAAAAGCAGAGACATTACTTTGCCAACAAAGGTCCATCTAGTCAAGGCTATGGTTTTTCCTGTGGTCATGCATGGATGTGAAAGTTGGACTGTGAAGAAGGCTGAGCGCCGAAGAATTGATGCTTTTGAAGTGTGGTGTTGGAGAAGACTCTTGAGAGTCCCTTGGCCTGCAAGGAGATCCAACCAGTCCATTCTGAAGGAGATCAGCCCTGGGATTTCTTTGGAAGGAATGATGCTAAAGCTGAAACTCCAGTACTTTGGCCACCTCATGCGAAGAGTTGACTCATTGGAAAAGACTCTGATGCTGGGAGGGATTGGGGGCAAGAGGAGAAGGGGACGACAGAGGATGAGATGGCTGGATGGCATCACTGACTCTATGGCCGTGAGTCTGAGTGAACTCCGGGAGTTAGTGATGGACAGGGAGGCCTGGCGTGCTGCGATTCTTGGGGTCACAAAGAGTCGGACATGACTGAGTGACTGATCTGATCTGATGTGTGTGCTATTGATAGACTGGTGGTGCTAAGAAGAAAGAGTGGTTTCGGATGATAAGATAAAACTTAGGGTCCAGGTATGGTGACTTTTTTGGGGTCAACTCCAACTCCCAGATGTGGGATTTGGGTGAAGCTCTAGCTATGATTGTTTCCAAAACCAGGAGCAGATGTGGAGAGTCATGCCATCTTTTCTGTGACAGATTCATTTTGATATTTGGCAAAACTAATACAATTATGTAAAGTTTAAAAATAAAATAAAAATTAAAAAAAAAGAATATAATGAAATAGTTTTTCCTTTATTTTAGGCTATGGAGGTAAGAAATTCAGTAGTTTTTTTTTTTTTTTTTTGCAGTTCAGAGTTCCCCTAAAAATAGGACTTATTCAAGGCTATTTTTTAGAGTAGAATTTTCATCTGAAATGGGATTTTTCAGAATTTACAGTTTTCACAATAGTCTGGTTTAGATAAATTACCAGATGGTTTTAGTGCAATCTTAAAAACTATATTAATTCCATTAATACAAGGTGAAGACACCTGTTAAAAATCATTATCTTTATTGCCCAGTGTTTCTCTAGAATTTGATGATACAAAGTAAGGTCTCATGAATAACACTTAATTCTGTTTTCATCATTATGCATAGTTATGTTACTACTTTATCTGCATACATACAGAATCTAATCCATTAATTGTAATTATAATTTTATTTTAATTACTAAAGTGTTGTATTTTTGAAACTACCCTGGAGGGTCATTTCATTTCCTCAGGTAGTAAGCAAATAGCCATTTCTCACCCTTATTAAAATTACTTGTTTTTTCTTTTCAATGTGAAAAAATTAGTAATAGTGATAATTGTTCTTGGTATTTAATTAATGCATTGCATGTTTGGTTTTGTTAATGAAACATTTTTATTTTTCCTGTTTTTTCTTGCTTCTAGACCTTTCTCTTATTTAGAGGCAAACACATACTTAGCTGATTAACAGTACCCTTTAATCTTTCCACAATGTATTTCTTGATGTCTGTGTTAATCTTTAAATAAGCTTCTTTTTCAATTTCAATATACTGGAAACAAGTCCATTTAGCTTATTTATGACTTATTTATTGACACCTATTTTCTTGTTGGATTAAAAAAATAATTATATTGACATATGCTTGATAAACTTCTTAGTAAATCACTTCAATGTTCTTATCTTTCTGTCTTCAATTTACGATAATGAAAATCAGTCTTCTGTAGGTACACTAAAATGTAACTTTTTCCTACTGAATCTTAATAACCTTCCTGCATCTGTTACCTAGAATGCAATGATTATTTCTTCTTGTTTCAGAAGAAGTTGGTAACGTTTATATTCATTGTCTCCTAAAGTATCCCCAATTTTTCAACATCTTTATTCAGTCTCATTTGAATTTGTGAGAACTTGAGCTTTTCTTTGAAATACATGTATGGAAATTAATGAGTACTGGAGAAAATACTTGGAAGTCATATATCTGTAAAAGAACTGATATCTAGGATATAGAGATAACCCTCAAACCTCAAGAGTAAAGAAACAAGCAATTCAATTAGAAAATGGGCAGAAGACATGGACAGAACATTTCACCAAAGAGAAAATGTGGCAGGCAAATAAGCACACATACCCCAAACT
Source organism: Bison bison bison (assembly GCF_000754665.1). Lineage (NCBI taxonomy): Eukaryota > Metazoa > Chordata > Mammalia > Artiodactyla > Bovidae > Bison > Bison bison. Next base: position 6,167,384 of record NW_011495070.1, on the reverse strand, counting down.
GTTCAACGATAGAACCATTAGGGAAGTGCAAATTAGACCACAGGGAGCTCTCACTACACACACACACATTAGAACAGCTAAAATCCAAAACAGTGACAGCATCAAATGCTGGCAAGGATGTGGAGAAACTGGGTTAGTCATGTATCACTGGGAAATATAAATTGATACAAGCATTCTGGATAATAGTCTGATTTTTTTTTTTTATACAACTAAATATGCACTTAGCATAAGCCCCGGAATTACACTCATGGCATTAAGTACAGAGAAATAAAAATCTATATTCAAATGAAAACTTGTACATCAACTTGTACAACAGCATTATTTGTGATAACCCCAGCCTGGAAACAACCCAAATGACACTCAGTAGATGAGTGGTTAAACAGACCTTGGTACATCCATACAATGAAATACTATTCAGCAATGAAGAGGAATAAACTATTGATAATACAGCTTGGATGGATCTGAAGGGCATTTTGCTCAGTGGGGGGAAATCAGTCTCAAAATGTATACATGCTATATGATTAATTTATGTTAGATTCCCAAAATGATAAAACTTGAGACAGAACAGTGGTGGCTGGAGGACAGAAATAGCATTGAGAGGATATTGAGTGGGTATAAATATAAAGCAATATAATAGTATGAGCGAGTCCCCCTGTGTGATGGAACAGGTCAGAAACACAAATTTTACATGGAGTCAAATTGCGTAGAAACGTGAACACACACATACAGAGGAAAGCATATAAACACTAATGAAAGCTCAGTAAGTTTTGCTGTCTAGCAAATAGTATTGTCCCAATATAAATTTCCTGGTTTGATAAGGTAGAATGGTTACACAACATACAACATTAGAGAAGCCGGGGGAAAGGATGAAAGAATTCTATATACTGTTTCTATACACTGTTTTTGTAACTTCTCATGAACCTACAATCATTTTAAGGTACAAATTAAAATAATGAATACTAGAGAACTTACAGAGAAGGCAATGGCAGCCCACTCCAGTACTCTTGCCTGGAAAACCCCATGGACAGAGGAGCCTGGTAGGCTGCAGTCCATGGGGTCGAGAAGAGTCGGACACGACTGAATGACTTCACTTTCACTTTTCACTTTCATGCATTGGAGAAGACAATGGCAACCCACTCCAGTGTTCTTGCCTGAAGAATCCCAGGGACGGGGGAGTCTGGTGGGCTGCCGTCTATGGGGTCACACAGAGTCGGACACGACTGAAGTGACTTAGCATAGCATAGCATAGAGAACTTAAACCTACTAGCTAGCCGTTTCATTCATGAAATATAATTATTTTTATTGCATCTGCAAATCACAGAACAGGATTACTTGTGAATTTATTACGGCTTACTATGATAAAATGAAACTAGAAATAAACACTAGACTCATAGCATATTTGCCTTGTCACATGGAGCAGAACCATACTTTCAGCGTCTGCCCTCTTGGGAGGAAGGGTAAAGGAGTTAGGATTGGGGTTTAATATGATGAGAAGTTGTTACTTGATCTATAAATTAGTAGGAAGTTTATGGAAAACAGGGAGTCCATGCATCACGGTAATTAGTGCTACCTGCTGCAACAAGCAAACTCATGAAATATCAGTGGCTTACCATGGTGAAGGTGGCATCCTGTAGGATGTTTATAAAAGCCAGGCCTAGCAGTAGCTTTCATCACTTTGCTAACATGCCCTGGGCCAGAACCTTGTCACCTGGCAAGCTGACTTCAAGGAAGGTTGCAGTCTGTGAAGGGACACGTGAATATTTTGTGAGCACTAATGGTCTCTGCCACAAAGAGGGTGACCTTTGATTTGTGATAGGAATAGTGATGGAGTCACTGATGTTGTCTTGATTATACTTAAAAGTACGTTATTCTAAAAGACAAACTTAAAAGTTATGCTTGGGGCTGGTGCACTGGGAGGACCCAGAGGGAGGGTATGGGGAGGGAGGAGGGAGAAGGGTTCAGGATGGGGAACACAGATATACCTGTGGTGGATTCATTTCGATATTTGGCAAAACTAATACAATATTGTAAAGTTTAAAAATAAAATAAAATTTTTAAAAAAAGTTATGCTATTGAGTAAGTATATGGTCAATATCGTCTCAAGTTTTCTTTCTGCTGCTAATGAAATGCTCTTTCCCTTGTAAATTGAGACTCTCATTGAGGGAATAATTTGTGCCACAGGTTCTTTAAAATATATCCAATTTTAAAGCATAACCCAAAGCCTTCTGTAGTCAGTAGTCACCTTGTTACTGTCTCCTGATGCTCCTTATGATGAATAAATTTGAATGGAAATTTAGAGTTAGAAAGAACTTCAAACTGACCTAGACCAAAAGTGAAAAGTGAAAGTGAAAGTCGTTCAGTCAGTTCTGAACTTTGCAACCCCATGGACTATACGGTCCATTGAATTCTCCAGACCTAGCCCAAACTCCCCAGTTAATATTTACCAATTTGCCTAATGTGAGGCACCAGAAGCTAGTTTTGTTGTATCTAAATCTAGCCCTCTTTCCCTTTTACACATAGTTTTTGAGAACAACATAATGGCAGGTGGATGACTGCATGAATATAGTTCTACACTCTCCTCTGAAAGCCGTGGGACATAAACAGCTAACCTTGGGGCTTGAATCGGCTTGAGTAGGCTCAGAGGTTTCCCTCAAGGCCACCATCCCCCTTAGAGTCTCCTCTGTGTCTACACTGGTGCTGGAAATTCAGGGGGACTTCTTGGGGCTGAGGAATTGTGGGGTGTTGTATGGAACTAAGGGGAACGAAGAACAGCCTGGGTGATGTCCTTGTTCTCTTTCTCTTGCCATTCTTTGGGTTACTGCTATCCCCAAAGTGAGTGACCAGTAGACAAAGAAAATTAGTAATGCGCTAAGGATATACAGCCACTAGGTAGACAAAGGAATGTAGTACTGATGATAATCTTCCACGAACTTCCCCCCGTCTTCCATTTTAGTAAAAAGCAGGCATGAGCTGCTAAATGTTTGCAATTGCTTTTCTAAAAAAAAAAAAAATTACACACACATTTTGTCATGCATTTTACCGATAGCGAATTGATTCTTACAGAACGCTTTTGTTGACATTTAACAAAAAGATATCTATGGTTGCAATTGATGAACAATCACAATCCCAACACTCATGCTGGTTATTTTTATTTAATGACTGAGATGGACGTGAAGCAACAGTGGTGTATGTTGGAACTTCACTCATTTATTGGTGACACAGTGACTTCTTTGTTGAGTCACATAAAGGGTTTTGAATACTAGAAAAATATTTCCCCAATATTTTGTGCTTTTACAATGTCAAACCACATTGTAAAAGCACAGAACCACATACCTGTATGTTCGAACGATACATATTCTCTATCACTTAAGTCTAGACAAGCAACAAAATGATACACCAAGCTCTGATTTGTTAGCATTTTCCAATTTCTGTGGTGTGAATAATCCTATTATGGCTGATTTCAGGCTACTAATGTGACATCACTAAATGCACAGTTAGGAAGAAGACAGCACACCATTGTGTGCTATTTACATCATACAGATATCATAAATGTAAATAACTTTGAGAACTTATTATATACATAACTTCATCCCTAATGATGAAATACAGTAAACTAATCAGTGTTGAATATTGTGTTTTTGTTTTTAATATAAATTATTTGGTTGCAAGTTGTGTAATTTAACTTTAATGTTTAACAACCAGCTCACCAAATCCCTGGGCCAGTATGAGCCAGCTCCAGCTCACCACTAGATAGGGCAAATCCATCCTTCCCATTGTTCATGCCCAAAAACTTGGAGTCATCCTTTTCTCTCTCTCTCTATTTTTTGGATAGTCCACACTGTCTTTTTCTGTGTAGTCCACACCCTGTCCATCAGCAATTTCTATTGATTCAGTGCCTTGTTTTCCTACACTACAGAGAAAATGAAAGAAATTAGAGGCAACCTTAACTCAGACGATCATTATATCTACTACTGCGGGCAGGAATCCCTCAGAAGAAATGGAGTAGCCATGATGGTCAACAAAAGAGTCCGAAATGCAGTACTTGGATGCAATCTCAAAAACGACAGAATGATCTCTGTTCGTTTCCAAGGGAAACCATTCAATATCACAGTAATCCAAGTCTATGCCCCAACCAGTAACACTGAAGAAGCTGAAGTTGAACAGTTCTATGAAGACCTACAAGACCTTTTAGAACTAACACCCAAAAAAGATGTCCTTTTCATTATAGGGGACTGGAATGCAAAAGTAGGAAGTCAAGAAACACCTGGAGTAACAGGCAAATTTGGCCTTGGAATATGCAATGAAGCAGGGCAAAGACTAATAGAGTTTTGCCAAGAAAATGCACTGGTCATAACGAGCACCCTCTTCCAACAACACGAGAGAAGACTCCATACATGGACATCACCAGATGGTCAACACCAAAATCAGATTGATTATATTCTTTGCAGCCAAAGATGGAGAAGCTCTATACAGTCAGCAAAAACAAGACCAGGAGCTGACTGTGGCTCAGACCATGAACTCCTTATTGCCAAATTCAGACTTAAATTGAAGAAAGTAGGGAAAACCACTAGACCATTCAGGTATGACCTAAATAAAATCCCTTATGATTATACAGTGGAAGTGAGAAATAGATTTAAGGGCCTAGATCTGATAGATAGAGTGCCTGATGAACTATGGACAGAGGTTCGTGACATTGTACAGGAGACAGGGATCAAGACCATCCCCATGGAAAAGAAATGCAAAAAAAGCAAAATGGCTGGCTGGGGAGGCCTTACAAATAGCTGTGAAAAGAAGAGAAGCAAAAAGCAAAGGAGAAAAGGAAAGATATAAGCATCTGAATGCAAAGTTCCAAAGAATAGCAAGAAGAGATAAGAAAGCCTTCTTCAGAGATCAATGCAAAGAAATAGAGGAAAACAACAGAATGGGAAAGACTAGGGATCTCTTCAAGAAAATCAGAGATACCAAAGGAACATTTCATGCAAAGATGGGCTCGATAAAGGACAGAAATGGTATGGACCTAACAGAAGCAGAAGATATTAAGAAGAGATGGCAAGAATACACAGAACTGTATAAAAAAGATCTTCATGACCCAGATAATCACAATGCTGTGATCACTGACCTAGAGCCAGACATCCTGGAATGTGAAGTCAAGTGGGCCTTAGAAAGCATCACTATGAACAAAGCTAGTGCAGGTGATGGAATTCCAGTTGAGCTATTCCAAATCCTGAAAGATGATG
>NW_011495070.1:6123380-6161587 GCF_000754665.1 Bison bison bison | reverse complement strand
CATTACTTTGCCAACAAAGGTTCGTCTATCAAGGCTATGGTTTTTCCTGTGGTCATGTATGGATGTGAGAGTTGGACTGTGAAGAAGGCTGAGCGCCAAAGAATTGAACTGTGGTGTTGGAGGAGACTCTTGAGAGTCCCTTGGACTGCAAGGAGATCCAACCAGTCCATTCTGAAGGAGATCAGCCCTGGGATTTCTTTGGAAGGAATGATGCTAAAGCTGAAACTCCAGTACTTTGGCCACCTGATGCTAAGAGTTGACTCATTGGAAAAGACTCTGATGCTGGGAGGGATTGGGGTCAGGAGGAGAAGGGGACGACAGAGGATGAGATGGCTGGATGGCATCACTGACTCAATGGACGTGAGTCTGAGTGAACTCCTGGAGTTGGTGATGGACAGGGAGGCCTGGCGTGCTGCAATTCATGGGGTCGCGAAGAGTCAGACACGATCAAGCGACTGATCTGATCTTACATACATTCCAGTGGCCACATTAATTTACATCCATATCTGTAGCCATGTTCTCCTCTCTCCTTCCTGTGACAGAATCATAGGTGAACACATGATATCTAAAGCTAGCCAACACCTTCACTGTGGAATAAATCAGTTTCCTACTCAAGGGCATAGCTCCAGCAGTTCTTCCCATTTCCTAAGTCTACTGAATTATTCCCTTTAACTTGCCGATGTGCTGTTATTTTTAACCTCTTAAACACTCATTTTATCTATTTCCTTGCCAGCTTTGAGCCATTTTCTTTCTTGCATTGAAGAGAGAATTCTTAGAATTATCTATATTCAAATGTCTCCTATTCCTTTTCTCCCACTGTTTTGTGACTCTACTTCCTACTTCCTGCTTGCTGTCTCTCCATCTTCTTTGCTGGTTCTTTCTCTTCTTCCCAGTCCTTTAATGTTGAAGTACCCTCAGGGCTTAGTGGTAGGTCATTTTCCCTAGCACCATTCATCCCCTTGATCACCTCAGAGTCTCAGCACTTTAAATACCATCAATATTCCAATGAGTCTATATCTCCAGCACAGACCCCTTGGCTGATGTCTTGACAAAACTCTACCCCATCTCCACTTGGGGCTCTTAAGAGACATTCCAAAGTCAAGTCTAAATCTGGGACTTGAGGTTGTCTTCTCCAAACTTTCTCCTTTTTATCCCTCCACTCTCTTAGCATATCTATTCTTTCATTGTCTTGGGACCAAAACTTGGGAGTCATTCTTGACTCTTCCATCTCACATGCCACATCCATCCCTTAGGAAGTTCTGTTGGCTTCACCTGCAACGTATGTCTAAAATGTCACCACTTTTTACCACCCCTTCTGCTATCACCTGCCTGAACTACCGTCCCTTCTTATCTGGATTATTGTAATAGTTTTCCAGCTGGTTAGATTATCCTGACCTTCCTACAGTTGATTCTCTAAAACAGCTGTGATCCTATCAAAAACAGTCAAGAGTAGCTTGGACTCTGTGGGAGAGGGAGAGGGTGGGATGATATGGGAGAATGGCATTGAAATATGTATAATATCATACATGGAATGAGTCGCCAGTCTAGGTTCAATGCACGATACTGGATGCTTGGGGCTAGTGCACTGGGACGACCCAGAGGGATGGTATGGGGAGGGAGGAGGGTTCAGGATGGGGAACACATGTATACATGTGGCGGATTCATTTCGATATTTGGCAAAACCAATACAATAGTGTAAAGTTTAAAAATAAAATAAATTAAAAAAAAAAAAGAGTAGCTCCTCTGATCAAATCCCTTCAGTAGCTCTGATTTCATTCAGTAAGAGTCAGAGCTTCAGTGGCCTACAAGGCCTTATAGGATCTGCCTTTCAGCATGGGTCCTCTTTATCTCCTCCTTTCTCCTTTGCTTCTGCTTCTCCTGGGACAGAGTCAGCACACTCCATCACAGGGTCTTCACTAACTGCTCCTCAGTTCAGTTCAGTTCAGTCGCTCAGTCATGTCTGACTCTTTGCGACCCCATGAACTGCAGCATGCCAGGCCTCACTGTCCATCACCAACTCCTGGAGTTCACTCAAACTCACGTCCATCGAGTCAGTGATGCCATCCAGCCATTTCATCCTGTCGTCCCCTTCTTCTCCTGTCCCCAAATCCCTCCCAGCATCAGTCTTTTCCAATGAGTCAACTCTTCACATGAGGTGGCCAAAGTACTGGAGTTTCAGCTTTAGCATCATTCCTTCCAAAGAACACCCAGGTCTGATCTCCTTCAGAATGGACTGGTTGGATCTCCTTGCAGTCCAAGGGACTCTCAAGAGTCTTCTCCAGCACCACAGTTAAACTGCTCATAGGGAGCCTTATTTCCCAGATATTATATTCATTAACTGCCTTACTTCCTTTAAGTATCTTTAGACACCTCACTATCTCAATGAGGCCTATCTTGACCACCTCACTTAATCATATGCTCTATGCTTTCCCCCAAGTCTCTTTACCAGCTTCTACTTTTTTCTCCATAGCACAAATAAACTGCTAACATGCTAATTAACTGGTTTATGTTTATTGGCCATTATGTGCTTCATCCTTGTAAGACCAGGACAGTCATATTTTTGTTTTTTTTCCCCTCTGATGCAATGTCAGATCCTCTAGTAATAAATGCTAAATAAATATTTATGTTATTTGGTTACATTTTGTGGATTCAGTGAAAGTGAAAATTCAGGTCCCCTCTTACAAAAATTATTGTGAGTTTCAGGATGACCACATCAGGGCATTAAACCAAGTATGGGATCCTTCTAAATATGGGGCTCTGCATTCTTGAATGGGTTGAGTGGCCAAGAAGTTGGCTCTGAATGAATGAATGAACAGGTGGCTTTACTTTCAAAACACAAGCAGAATCTGACCACTGTTCATCACCTCTACTGCTACCAGCATGGTACACACTATTGTTATTTCTTGCCCAAATAATGTGGTGACTTTCTAACTAGCCTCTTTTGGTCTATGCTTTTTTTTTTTTTTTTTTTTAAATACTACAGAGGTTCTCATTTATACAGACTCTGGTGTAAATATTTCCCCAAGACTTGTGCAAGGTGGTGATGCTGAGACAGGCTTATGTAGTCTGGCTGCTGCTACCTTTTCTGAATGTACTGCCTTCTCACACCCTCTTTACTCACACCCTCTTCACTTGCTCTGCTGTGACCCCCCCTCACCTTGAGTTTCCCCTGCTGGCATGTTCATCTCCCCAAGCTTTCACCTCCTTGAAGTCTTTGTTCTGTCTGCTTTTATTTATTGAAGATTTCCTTGACTACATAAAAATGCAATCTATCCTAAATTTCTTAGTCGTTTTCCCTACCTTGTATCCTCTAAGTCATTGATCACTCTGACATTGTGCATTTCATTTGTCTTTTTCACCTCTATGAGGGCAGGGGCTGACTTCTGTCTTTTCCACCACTGTATCATCAGCATCCATAAAAGCGTCTTATGCATAGTAGGCATACAGCATGTTTGTTAAACAGATGAATGGATGACTAGAGGAAAGTACACCCAGAACAACAATTTTCCAGTGAAGCAGAACTGCGGAGGAAACAGATAATGTCATAAGCTAAAAGGTATTGGCGCATGAGGGAGATTCAGTAACTGAATAAAGAGACACATTTTATCTAAGACAAGCAAATAAATCATGATTTCTCAACTTAAAATTTGGTAGATAAATTGAGAGGGAAATTAGTGAGATGAGAACTGGAAGCCTAGAAGTTCAAATGGAAGAAATAATGTGAATGCCACAGCAAAAATAAAAAGAACTGGAAACCCTGAGGGAAAATATAACAGATTTGGTTGACATATTTGTATTTCCCAACAAACAAATGATAGGATTTCAGAGGAAGGAAAAAAAAAAAAAAAAAACACAACAGGTGGAAGGGAGGTAAACAAAAGATTAAAAATATTTGGCTGATCTGAAAATAACATTGACTCTGCAGTTTAAAGAAGCTCACAAAGTTAAACATAAAATCATACGCAATCTCCTGGAAATATTCCTGAACCCTGGGAATAATAAGAATATTTTCTAATCTTCTGGGCATAAAGAACAAATTACTCTGAAAATAAGAAAGAATCAGGCTGGCATCAGACTTTTCATCTTCAACCTGGAAGCTAGAAAACATGAAATGCCCCAGGGAAAAGTGCTGATAATCATCTCTCAGGATAAAAGAAGTCTTTAAATATGTAGATGGTTGTCTCATCTAAGAAAAAGACTACAGGGAAAGCCCTATTCAGGCAACAAATAAATACAAGAGACACTAATACAGGGTAAGATGAAGAGGCAAGTGATGGTCAGTGAAGCCTGCAGTACCTATATGTTTAAATTTACAGACACACTTTGGAGATATTCCAAGTTTGGCTCCACACCAGTGCAAAAAAGCAAATATCCCAGTAGCTACAGACACAACTTTTTTGATTTCCCAGTGCATATGAAAGTTATGCTTATACCATACTGAAGTCTATTAAGCATGCAATAGAATTGTGTCTAAAAAATATACATACCTTAATTTAAAAATACTTTATTGCTTAGAAGTACTAGCCTTAGGCAAGTTGTAATCTTTCATGGTGGTGGTTACTGAAGGTTGGGGTAGCTGTGGAAATTTCTTAAAATTAAGAAAATATGAAATTTGCTACATGAATTGACTCTGCCTTTCATGACCAATTTCTTTGTAGCAGGTGGTGCTATTTGATAGCATTTTACCCACAGTATAACTTCTTTCAAAACTGGAGTCAATCTTCTGCTACTGCTTTATCAATTACGTTTGTAATATTCTAAATCCTTTGTTGTCATTTCTGCCATCTTCACAGTATCTTTAAGCAGGATTAGATTCCATCTTAAAAAACTGCTTTCTTTGCTCATCCATAAGAAGCAACTCCTTATCCATTCAAGTTTGATCATGAGATTACAGAATTCAGTCATTATTATCTTTAGGCTCTGTAGAATTCTGGTTCTCAAGCTATTTCCACATTTGCTGTTACTTCTTGCACTGAATCTTGAACCCTTTAAAGTCATCCATGAGGGCTGAAGTCAACTTCTTCCAAGTTCCTGTATATGTGGATATTTTGACTTCTTCCCATGAATCACAAATGTTCTTAATGGCATTTAGATTACTGAATTCTTTCCATAAAATGTTTAATTTGCTTTGCTCAGATCCACCAGAAGAATCAGTATTTATGGCACTTAATTATAGCCTAACAAAACATGTTTCTTTTCAGACTTTAAAGTTGAAATTACTCCTTGATCCATGGGCTGCAGAATGGATATTATGTTAGCCCACATGAAAACAGCATTAATATTGTTGTACATCTCCATCAGAGCTCTTGATTGATTAGGTGCATTGCCAAATGAAAGGAATGATAGTTGCCATTGCCAATGAAAAATAATTTCCATTTTAAATGAACAATAGGTTTCAACAGTGGACTTAAAATATTGAGTAAACCATTTTGTAAACAGATGTGCTGTCATCCAGGCTTTGTTTTTACATGCATACAGCACAGGCAGAGTAGATTTAGCATAATTCTTAAGGGCCTTAGGATTTTCAAAATGCAAAGAAGAATTGCTTTTAATTTAAAGTCACCAGCTGTATTAGCCCCTAACAATAGTCATCCTGTTCTTTGAAGCCAGGCATTGACTTCTCCTCTCCAGCTATGAAAGTCCTCCCAGTGGCTCAGATGGTAAAGAATTTGCCTGCAATGCAGGAGACCCAGGTTCAATCCCTGGGTTAGGAAAATGCCCTGGAGAAGGGCCTGGCAACCCTCTCCAGTATTCTTGCCTGGAAAATCTCGTGGACAGAGGAACCCAGTGGGTCCACGGGGTTGCAAAGAGTCAGATACGACTGAGTGACTAACACTTTCAGATGGCATCTTCTTCCGTTAGAACGCTGTTTTGTCTTTGTTGAAAATCTGTTGTTGTGAAGCCACTTTCCTTAATTATCTTAACTTGATCTTGTGGGCGACTTCTATGTTAGTACTTGCTACTTCACCTTGTACTTTTATATTATGAAGATGATTTCTTTCCTTAAACCTCATGAAACAACCTCTGCTATCTTCATACTTTTCTTCTGCAGTTTCCTCATCTTCTCACTTTTCACAGAACTGACGGGACCTAGGGGGCTTCCCTTGTGGCTTAATGGTAAAGGATCTGCCTCAATGTGGGAGACCTGGGTTTTACCCCTGGGTCAGGAAGATTCCCTGGAGAAGGGAATGGCAACCCACTCCAGTATTCTTGTCTGGAGAATTCCATGGATAGAGGAGCCTGGTGGGCTGCAGTCCACCAGGTCACAAAGAGTTGGACACATATTCACAGGGTCTTCCTCTGGATTAGGCTTTGACTTGAGGGAATGTTGTAACTGGTTGATCATCTATACAGTACACTGTAAAATTTGTTTTATATCAGCAATAATGCTGTTTTGCTTTCTTACCACTTTTGTGTTCACTGACTTAGCACTTTAAATTTCTTTCAAGAACTTTTCCTTTGTATTTACAAGTTGGCTGACTGGCACAAGAGGCCAGGCTTTTGGTCTAAGCTGGCTTTTAACATACCTTCCTCACTAAGCTTAATCATTTCTGGCTGTTGATTTAGAGCAAGAGATGGTGACTCTTCCTTTCACTTAATCACTTAGAGGCCATTATAGAGTTATTAATTGGCCTAATTTCAATACTGTGTATCAGGGAATAGGGAGGCCTGAAGAGAGAGGGAGAGAAATGAGGAGCAGCTAGACAGTGGAGCAGGCAGAACACACACAACATTTATCAATTAAGTTCACTGTCTTACATGACTACAATAGTAACATAAAAAAAATCACTGATCACAGGTCATCGTAAAAAAATAGTAATAATGAGAAGTTTGAAATATTCTGAGAATCACCAGACTGTGACAGAGAGAAACAAAATGAATAACTGCTTTTGAAAAAATGGCACTGATAGATTTGCTCAATGCAGAGTTGCTGCAAACTTTTAATTGGTAAAAAGCACAGTATCTGTGAAGCGCAGGAAGACAAAGCTCAATAAAATGGGTTATGCCTATTGTATGAGAGAATACCCCAAAATTATAACACAAAAATTGTTGAAATAAAAGAGCTGTTTCAATGGAGAAGGAAAGGGCAACCCACTCCAGTATTCTTACCTGGGAAATCCCATGGATAGAGCTTGGCAGGCTCCAGTCCACAGGGTTGCAAGAGTCAGACATGACTTAATGATTAAACCACCACCACCAGCATGTTTCAATGGAATTAATAATAGTCCAAAATCACAGTACTAAATTAAGCCAAGCTTAGGAATTTGTTAGATATGATGAAAGAGGTGAAATAAAATCAATCTAAAATCATTTGGTTTAGAGAGTAGAGAAGGTAAAGTATTCTGAAGGTCCAATCTAATTAAGTTAGGCAGAAAGCAACTGGAACATGGAACATCTTATTGGTGAAAATAATTGGCATATTGTGAGTTTCAGGAATGAAATTTGCACTAGTGGGAGTAAAGAATTCAGTAAAATGTCCTTATAAAAAGAAAAATTGTCATTGAGTACCAATATTGTTTGGTTCAGTTCAGATGCTCAGTCTCATCTGACTCTCTGCGAACCCATGGACTGCAGCACTTTAGGCCTCCCCGTGCATCACCAACTCCTGGAGTTTATGCAAACTCATGTCCATTGAGTCAGTGATACCATCCAACCATCTCATCCTCTGTCATCCCCCTCTCCTTCCACCTTCCATCTTTCCCAGCATCAGGGTCTTTTCAAATGAGTCAGTTCTTTGCATCAGATGGCCAAAGTATTGGAGTTTCAGCTTCAGCATCAGTCCTTTTAATGAATATACAGGACTGATTTCCTTTAGGATGGACTGGTTGGATCTCCTTGCAGTCCAAGGGACTCTCAAGAGTCTTCTCCAACACCACAGTTCAAAAGCATCAATTCTTTGGCACTCAGCTTTCTTTATAGTCCAACTCTCACATCCATACATGAAAGTGAAAGTGAAGTCACTCAGTCGTGTCCGACTCTTTGCAACTCCGTGGACTGTAACCTACCAGGCTCCTCCCTCCATGGGATTCTCCAGGCAAGAATACTGGAGTGGATTGCCATTTCCTTCTCCAGGGGATCATTTCCTTCTCCAGGAGATCTTCCCAACCCAGGGATCGAACCCTGGTCTCCCACATTGCGGGCAGGCGCTTTAACCTCTGAGTCACCAGGGAAGCAATGACTACCAGAAAAGCCATAGCCTTGACTAGATGGACCTTTGTTGGCAAAGTAATGTCTCTGCTTTTCAATATGCTGTCTAGGTTGGTCATAATTTTCCCTCCAAGGAGCAAGCATCTTTTAATTTCATGGCCGCAGTCACCATCTGCAGTGATTTTGGAGCCCCCAAAATAAAAAATCTGTCACTGTTTCCCCATCTATTTGCCATGAAGTGATGGGACCAGATGCCATGATCTTAGTTTTCTGAATGTTGAGTTTTAAGCTAACTATTTCATTCTCCTCTTTCACTTTCATCAAGAGGCTTTTTAGTTCCTCTTAATTTTCTGCCATAAGGGTGGTGTCATCTGCATATCTGAGGTTATTGATGTTTCTCCCGGCAATCTTGATTCCAGCTTGTACTTGTTCCAGCCCAGCGTTTCTCATGATGTACTCTGCATATAAGTTAAATAAGCTGGGTGACAATATATATCCTTGACATACTCTTTTGATAGACTCTTGACATAGTCTATTGTTCCATGTCCGATTCTAACTGTTGCTTCTTGACCTGCATATAGATTTCTCAGGAGGCAGGTCAGGTGGTCTGGTATTCTCATCTCTTTCAGAATTCTCCACAGTTTGTTGTGATCCACACAGTCAAAAGCTTTGGCATAATCAATAAAGCAGAAGTAGATGTTTTTCTAGAACTCCCTTGCTTTTTCAATGATCCAACGGATGTTGGCAATTTGATCTCTGGTTCCTCTGCCTTTTCTAAATTGTTAAACTAGCCCATAGTCAAAGAAAGGGAACATCAAAATTATATGAATACTAAATATTACAGGAAGAATAAAACCTAGGAAATTAAATGTACATAGACTGCCAAAGATAGTTGCAGCAGGTTAAAAAAAAATCTACAGTGAATGATTAATAAGACCCACTTAAAGCAGAATGATGGAAAAGATGTTTGAAATATAAATTTGGTTAAGAAAAAAGCACACAGAAAACACTAAAGTCAATGTTAATATTAGACCATAATTAATCAAACTAAAGTTAAAAACAGTAAACAAGATCAAAAGCATTAACAGAATAAATAGGGATATTATGCAATTATGGAAGGCAAAATTTATGAGTAAATTATAAACCTGTATGAACATTAAAATAAATGAAGCAGTGCACCAGCCCCTAGCATCCCCAGAGGGATGGTACAGAGAGGGATATGGGAGGGGGATTCAGGACAGGGAACATGTGTACACCTGTGGCGGATTCATGTTGATGTATGGCAAAACCAATACAATATTGTAAAGTAATTAGCCTCCAATTTAAATAAATTTATATTAAAAAAAATAAATGGAGCAAAAACTGTTAGAAATACAAGGAGATTCTGATAAATATACAAATATAATGGGAAATTTCCATATATGGTATCCAAATGGTTTGAATCTAGCAGGCCCAAAGTAAGCAAGAAAATAGAAATAATATATATAACCAATAAATTTGATGTTATCTTTCCCCCTATTTCTCTGTATTGGAGACCTAGGGCTGTGATAACAAAATACCATTGGTTGGCTGAAAACAACAGAATTTAATTTTGTCACAGTTCTGAAGGCTGGGAGTCCAAGATTAACATGTCAGTAGGTTTACTTTCTCCAAAGGCCTCCCCACTTGTTGGGCTTCCCTGGTAGCTCAGCTGGTAAAGAATCAGCCTGCAATGCAGGAGACCCTGGTTCAATCCCTGGGTTGGGAAGATTCTCTGGAGAAGGGATAGGCTATACACTCTAGTGTTCTTGGGCTTCCCTGGTAGCTCAGCTGGTAAAGAATCCACCTGCAATGTGGGAGACCTGGGTTCGATCCCTGGGTTGGGAAGATCCCCTGGAGAAGGGAAAGGCTACCTACTCTGGTATTCTGGTCTGTATAATCCATGGGATTGCAGGGAGTCGGACACGACTGAGCAGCTATCACTTTCTCCCCTTGTTGCAGACAACTGCTTTCTTGCTGTATCCTCAGGTGGACTCTCCTTTGTTTATATGTGCTCCCGGTATCTCTTCTATTCTTATATGGATATATGGGCACTAGTTCTATTGCATGAGGTTCCCATCCTCATTAAACCTTATCTCTCCAAATACAGTCACATTGGGGATTAGGGCTTAAACGTATGGATTTTTTTGTTTGTTTGCCAGGTGCACAAAATTCTGTTCATTACACTTTCATACTTTACGTCTACATATGGAATATCTACACTTTTATTTTCATGGAACATTTATTAAAAATGATTTTATACTTGACCACCACACACAGACACACGAACACACACAAAACCTTTAACAAATTTAAAAGCAAAAAACATGAAGGGTCAAAATGTTAATGATAATTCAACTAAAAAAAAAGGTAACCCAAAGTATCAACTACTTGAAAATTAAGGTATACTCCCACAATTAACTCTGAAGTCACAAAAGAAATTCAAACTGATACTATAAACTGTCTTGAAATAAAAATATTGCTTCATATAGAAATCTGTATTTATAAAGTTTTATTAAGAGGAAAACATGACACTGATTGCTATAATTATTGAAGAACATAAAAAATAAAGGAATTTGATACTTTAGAAAAAGGAGAATAAAATTAACCAAAAGATATTGAGAAGAAACAAATAAATATACAAGCTGAAATTAATGTAGAAACAACAGTGAAAGGAGTGGAGAGTAAAATAAATCCAAGGGCTTCTTCTTTAGAAAGAATAACAATTTAAATGAAACCCTCCACAAATCTGAAAAGTAAGAGAGACAATATGAAGAGCATAAAACACAAATGAAGTAGGGCTTTAAAATTAAAAATAATACTTAATGATACTCTTTGTTAATAAGCTTGAAAATCTAAACAAAGTGGATGCTTTTGATATAAAGATATGTTATGCTGAGAAAAAAAAAATGTTTGGACACACGAAAAGACTGGAGGGCTATTAGAGATCTCATATTAAAACCCTGGTCCAGATGGTTTCACAGCTGAGTTTTCAGCCAACCTTTAAAGAACAGGTGATTACAGTGTTGTTTTACTATTCCAGAATCAGAATCAGAAAGTTCCTCAATTAATGTTATGTAAACTGATTGACATTAATAGAAAAACCTCATCAATACAATACAAAAACAACCCTCCAACTAAAGACTATTATCACTGAATATGGATGTGAATATTTAAATATAATAAATTCAATTCAATAGTACATTAAAAAATATACACTCTGACCAATTAGGATTTATTCCAGTGTAAGTAGTCAGATATCAGGAAATCTATCAACACAATGACATCACAGAATGTAAACTCCAGCAGATGTTAAGCTGCATGAGAGAAAGAATTTTGGATGTTTTTTTCACTGCTGTATCTCCAGTATCCAAAACAACACCTGTTATATAGTGTCTGCTCAATGAATATCTGTTGATTGAATGGATTATGTAAATTAAATCAAAGGAGAAAGAATATATAATCATACTCAATGGTATCTATGGTAAATATTCAAAAACCAACTCTCAAAAAAGAAAAAGAAAAAGCCCTGATTTGTTGAATTTGCTGGTTTCCATGGTGCAAATACTTCCCTTATGGCCCTTCAACAACAGTTCAACTATTAGTTGACATGATAGCACTGAATGGAGTTGAGAAGGGATTTGCATGATTGGGTCTCCCCCAGCCAGGGTGAACTGGCTCAAACATACACTGGTGATATGGATGGATGCTGAAAAGGCATTTGGAAAGTCAGCAATCACCCTTAACCAAGTAAGGGAGAGGTATTACTTAAATGGGGTAAATTATATTTTCTGAAACTTGTAAATAAATACAATTTAAAATATGGAATCACTTAAACTATTTTGACTTTTAATAAAATCAAGAGCTAAGAAAAATTGTTACCTTATTATAAAACAGTGTTGGACAGACTTGCAAATGTAGAAAAATAATGCTAAGAAAATGAGTATAAATTGGGAAAGAAAATATGTCTCCATGGGCGAACAATTTATCTAGAGAAATCAAGGTACTCTCTTAGAGCAGATAAAAACTGAAACAAAGTAGAAACTGTACAATAATAACAAGATGAAATAAAGCAAAACCAAACCAAAACTACTAGAATTAATAGAATTTGGAGTGATTGGATATAAAATGAAAAATAAGTACTTTTTCTCTATTAGTACTGCATAACTAGAAATAGAAATGGCAAAAGTAGCCCATTAGTAAAGACCTTATTTTCCATTATTGACTATATGCACACTCCGGAAATAGTGGTGTTGTAACTTGAACTAGTCAAAAGGAAACGTATTAAAGATGATGTGGAGGTCAAGGATATGTGACTAGGGTGAGGGAAACAAGCATGACCTATGGCATAAGAGTGTTCATGGCATTCATTACTTAGCAATATAAAAAAATTTGAATTTTAATGTTTTAAGATCAAAGCAGGAGTAATTTATTTGTCTTTCCTGCTATTGCCAAATATTATGTTTACACCTATTTTTTCATACATAGACTCTTTTTTTTAATAGTTGTATGTCCCCTTAAAGGGCCATGAATAGCATGGGGAAGTCAAAGGCTGGCTTAAGAGAGTTTGTTACCCTCATGATAGCTGGTGCACCAAGCCAATAAAATAAATCATTATCCAGGCTTGTCTTGAAGGAAGCATTCACCAAGATGCCACAGATGTTAATATTTCAATATCTTTTCTGACATTCTCCTCTTCTACTTTGTCTCATCATTATTGTTCAGTTGTTAAGTCCTGTCTGACTCTCTGTGACCCCATGGACTGCAGCACGCCAGGCTTCCCTGTCTTTAACTATCTCCCTGAGTTTGTTCAAACTCATGTCCATTGAATGAGTGATGCCATGCAACTATCTCATCCTCTGCCTCCCTCTTCTCCTCCTGCCCTCAGTCTTTCCCAGCATCAGGGTCTTTTCCAATAAGTCAGCTCTTCGCATCAGGTGGCCAAAGTATTGGAGCTTCAGCTTCAGCACCAGTCCTTCCAATGAATATTCAGGACTGATTTCCTTTAGGATTGACTGATTTGATTCCCTTGTTGTTCAAGGGACTCTCAAGAATCTTCTCCAGCACCACAGTTTGAAAGCATTAATTCTTTGGGCCTCAGCCTTCTTTATGGTCCAACTCTCACATCCATACGTGACTACTGGAAAAACCATAGCTTTGACTAGATGGACCTTTGTCGGCAAAGTGATGTCTCTGCTTTTTAATACACTGTCTAGGTTTGTCATAGCTGTTCTTTCGAGGAGCAAGCGTCTTTTAATTTTGTGGCTGCAGTCACCATCTGCAGTGATTTGGAGCCCAAGAAAATGAAATCGGACATTGTTTCCACTGTTTCCCCATCTATTTGCCTTGAAGTGATAGGACTGGATGCCGTGATCTTCATTTTTTGAATGTTGAGGTTTAAGCCAGTTTTTTCACTCTCCTCTTTCACCTTCATCAAGAGGCTCTTTAGTTCCTCTTCACTTTCTGCCATAAGGGTGGTTTCTACCACCTTCATATCTGAGGTGGTTGATATTTCTCCTGGCAATCTTGATTCTAGCTTGTGCTTCATTCAGCCCGGCATTTCATGTGTCTAGATGTAAGTTAAATCAGCAGGGTGACAATATACAGCCTTGACGTACTCGTTTCCCAACTTTGAACCAGTTCATTGTTCTATGTAAGGTTCTAAATGTTGCTTCTTGGCCTGCATACAGGTTTCTCAGGAGGCGGGTAATGTGGTCAGGTACTCCCATCTCTTTAAGAATATTCCACAGTTTGTTGCTTTACATAGTCAGTGAAGCAGATGTTTGTTTGTTTGTTTTTGCAATTCTCTTGCTTTTTCTATGACCCACATATGTTGGCAATTTGATCTCTGGTTCCTCTGCCTTTTCTAAATCCAGTTTGTACATCTGGAAGTTCTTGGTTCACGTACTGTTGAAGCCTAGCTTGAAGGAATTTGCGCATAATCTTGTTGGCATGTGAAATGAGTGCAATTGTATGGTAATTTGAATATTCTTTGACATTGCCTTTCTTTGGGACTGGAATGAAAACTGACCTTTTCCAGTCCAGTGGCCACTGCCGAGTTTTCCAAATTTGCTGTCATAATGTCTGCAGCACTTTATCAGCATCATCTTTGAGGATTTGAAATAACTCAACTGGAATTCCATCACCTGCACTAGCTTTGTTCATAGTAATGCTTCTTAAGGCCCGCTTGACTTTACACTCCAGTATGTCTGGCTCTAGGTGAGTGAACACACCATTGTGGTTATTTGGGTCATGAAGAGCTTTTTCGTACAGTTCCTCTGTATATTCTTGCCACCTTTTCTAAATCTCTTCTGCTTCTGTTAGATCCTTGCCATTTTTGTCCTTTATTGTGCCATCTTTGCACATGGGAACATGAAATGTTCCCTTGGTATCTTCAATTTTCTTAAAGAGATCTCTAATAGAAAACATTCTATTGTTTTCCTCTATTTCTTTGCATTGTTCACTTATGGCTTTCTTGATCTCTCCTTGCTATTCTCTGGAACTCTGCATTCAGTTGGATATATCTTTCCCCTTCTCCTTTGCCTTTTGCTTCTATACTTCTCAGCTATTTGGAAGGCCTCCTCAGACAACCACTTTGCCTTCTTGCATTTCTTCTTCTTGGGAATGGTTTTGATCACCACCACCTGTGCAATGTTATGACTCTCCATCCATAGTTCTTCAGGCACTCTGTACCAAATCTAGTCCATTGAATTTATTTGTCACCTCCACTGTATAATATAAGGGGTTTGATTAAGATCACACCTGAATTGCCTGGTCGTTTTCCCTACTTTCTTCAATTTGAGGCTGAATTTTGCAATAAGGAGCTGATGATCTGAATCACAATCAGCTCTAGTCTTGTTTTTGCTGCCTGTTTAGAGCTTCTCCATCTTTGGCTGCAGAGAATATAATCAGTCTGATTTTGGTACCGATCATCTGGTGTTGTCCATGTGTAGAGTTGTCTCATGTTGTTGGAAGAGAGTGTTTGCTGTTACCAGCATGTTCTCTTGGCAAAACTCTGTTAGCCTTTGCCCTGCTTCATTTTGTACTCCAAGGACAAACTTGCCTGTTACTCTAGGTATCTCTTGACTTCCTACTTTTGCATTCCAGTCCCCTATAATGAAAAGGACATCTTTTTTGGATGTTGGTTCTAGGAGGTCTTATAGGTCTTCATAGAACTGTTCAACTTCAGCTTCTTTGGCATTAATGGTTAAGGCATAGACTTGGTTATTCTGATATTGAATGGTTTGCCTTGGAAATAAACTGAGATCATTCTGTCATTTTTGAGATTGCAACCAAGTACTGCATTTCTAACTCTTGTTTCTGAGAGCTACTCCCTCCATTCCTTCTAAGGGATTCTTGCCCACATTAGTAGATTTCGTGGTCATCTGAATTAAATTCACCCATTCCAGTCCATTTTAGTTCACTGATTCCTAAAATGTCGCTGTTCACTCTTGCCATCTCCTGTTTGGCCACATCGAATTTACCTTGATTCATGGACCTAATATTCCAGGTTCCTATGCAATATTGTTTTTACAGCATCAGACTTTACTTTCACAACCAGATTCAACCACAACTGGGCATCATTTTCGCTTTGGCTCAGACTCTTCATTCTTTTATAGCTATTTCTCCACCCTTCCCCAGTAGTAATTTGGACACCTACTGACCTGGTGGGCTCATCTTTTTAGTGTCATATCTTTTTGCTTTTTCATACTGTTCATGGGTTCTCAAGGCAAGAATACTGAAGTGGTTTGCCATTCCCTTCTTCATTGGACCACATTTTGTAAGGCCCTAAGTAGCAGGAACATGCCTTCAGTTGCTCAGCGTAGCTGGATGATGTGCCTGGTGCCCTGGTTCACCCACTGCTGTCCTCATTGAGTGTTTAAATCTACAGTGGCCACAGGGTGTTGGTCAACGTGTGCCCAGGGTTTGAGGCAAAGGCCCTGCTGGAGTGGCTGGGAAGGGGGTCTGCAGAAGGCTGGAGCTGATGTTGGAGGACACCCAGGAGCAGAGGCCACACCACCTCACTGCTGCTGCTTGCTGCCCTGGAGCCCATCTGCTGCCCAGGAGTCAATGTCCACTGTGGCTTATCAGCTATCCATTATAACCTCCCATATATCCAGGTGTTTGGGGGAACGGGGAGACTCTTCAATGATTATATTGCTAGATCTTTACATTTTTCGATGATCTTTGTCTATATTACCTGATTTAAGATCTCCTGGTAACCTTATAATATATCATCTCTCATTTGTATATAAAAAGTTCTGCATTTCATAGATTTCCTGTAATAAACAGTGCAAATCTTTATCCAGGGAGCCGTACGAGTTGTTGGGGGCTGGAACTGGGTGGTACAGGGAAATTATTCTAAAGCACTTGTTTCTGTATTTAGTTGTGGTTTTAATCTCGGGGAAGTATGTATAGAATTTAAATGAGCTTTGGGCACTAAAAGGATTAAGCTTTAGCAGTTTGGAGGATTTCCTTATATAGGATGGTTGATGCAAAGTGTATTTACATACTGAAATAAATCACCAAGTTCTCAAGACTGATGTTGTAACAGTGTTGGGTAACAGTCAGTGTGAAATAAAGAGGTGATTTTACAGTTAGTGGGCACGCATCATGGATCCTAGACAAATCTTAGTAGTTCTAAATGTGAGTGTCATGAAGTGTATCTTCATGGAAGAAAAGATTTGGAAATGTTGTTATATAAGACTTTACCAGTATGCCTTTGTGCAGAGAATATCAATTGTGGACAGAAAGGAATATATGGCTCTGAGAATGCCCTTGGCTTCTGGCTGTATCCTATGCTGCTCTAGTTTTTATGACTTTAAGTATTTGGCTTAGTTTTTACTTGACATGCCTTTAAAAGAACACTTCATAATTAAAAACATCTTAACGTAAGTGCAGGAAATATTACAATAAAAATAATATAAAAAATGGAAAGCATGTCTGGACTGATGGGAATGTAGCCTAATGCTGTATTCTGGTGAGCTATCTGGTAGTACTTAGAACATTTGCACACTGCTCCTTGGCGTAGGTCATGAAGGGTCCCACCTAGGTCCATTGGTTGGTTGATCATACAACCTGGTTTTCCTGAGCAAGTCTGGTAATCATAGCCCCCATTCACTCTCAGAAAGGACCTGGTTTGGACAATATGGTCATCTGACCCATAAGAATATGTGTATGAGAATACTCATTGCTGTGGTAGAGAGGGTTCTTCATGGGGAGAGAAATAACATACAAACTCTAAGCAGCAGTCAGAATATAAAGAAATAGATGCTCTCAACATAGGTTAAACTTAAAAAACATGTTGCTGAGTCAAAAAGCAAATAGCCAACAAATATACCACTTTATAAAATACAAAAGAGAACAACATGAGCACTTGTAAACAGATACACGTCCAACACGTTACAACCATTGGCTTAGGGGAGAGAGGAATGTGAGTGGACTTACAGAATTAACAGGGAGTGAGATAAAACAAGGCAATGCCATATTATTAACCAGTGCTAATAATATGCTGCGAACTGAACTGGATGATTAAGACAACATTCTGTGCCTGATGTTCCAAAAAAGTATCCTGTAGTCTATAATTATATTATACATGATACAAATATAAAGAATGTATCTTTAAAAATATCTTTTACAAGCCGAAATAAAACAATATGTGTAAGTAATCCTGGTATGAGCAATTGGACTTAACGTGAATATTAATGAAACTTTGCCAAAATAGAGGCTTCTGTTTTAAGACTCTTAATTTGAGAATTTGTAAAGCTATGGATAGGGGCTGGGAGTGCGAGTGGCTGAAGGAATTAGATAACTTCTGGATAGAAAAACTCAGTTTTTCATCCACCCTCACAGCCAGCCTCTGAACAGCAGTAATTTTCCACAACCTGTGTAATTATGAATGTAGTCTTTCATTTTCAGTACTCGGGCATCTCACACCTAAGTTCTTTTAAGAAAATAAATGCCTTAAGTTTGAATGTCTCCTCTGGAGCCGTAATGATACACATGGAGGATTTCACAAAGAAAGAGAAACGGTATTGATCTTCCCCGTGGACTTTCTGGGACTTGCCAGCAGGAGGTCTTGGCTGACAATTCTAGTTGTATTCAGGAATGACCTAGGCTTGACAATTGTCACCCACAATGGTTGATGAAACTTAATAGGGGGGGCATCCCCCCAGCCCTGTGTCCATCTGGTTCTGAATGCTTGGCAGGAGAATGTGGCTCTTTTGACAAAGAAGGCCCAGTCTTCACTACAAAGAATAGATGTCCCTGAACTTCCAACTGGAAACTGGAACAAATTCTCAATTTTCATTGACTCAAGCATGCATGTTACTAGAAAAATGGTCCCTTTTATGCTATAAATAATTTTTCTTCAGGAGAAAATTTGAGATGTCATGGGTATGCTACAGGAGACCTACTATTTTTTTGTTTTGTTTTGTTTTGTTTTTTAAACATAAGGAAATAACCTAATTATTTAGTAACTTGGGTAGTTAGGTGGTAGGGGTGACTGTTTGGGCTAAAGCAACCTGGGATTCATCCTAGGCTGTTGTTGCTCTAATGTCTGGAAACTTCAAGGTAGGATGGAAAGAATACATATTTTGGAATCAAACTGACTTGGAATTTTACTAAGATTTTGCTACTTTCCATTTGTGTAAGTCTGGGACAAGTCATTTGAGCTCTGAACTTCAGCATTCTCTTTAATAAAATGTGAATAATTATATAATCTTACAAATGAGAGTTTTGTTTTTCTAAACTAACATTAAATCTAAATGTGCTAATAATTACTGACCTTTAATTGCTACTTATTTATTTGTTGGAAGTAGAGTTGATTTACAGTTGGCACTTTTAAAGACTGAAATGTGGCAGATTTCGTTTGATTTTTAAGCAAGAATTTAACATTCAGAAACTTCTTAGAATTAATGTTAGCCAGATATTCTTGATATTAAGACAAAATTCAGACTAAGTAATACATTTGCATACAGAAGAGTTGATCATATTACTGCCATTTTGGAGTGAGGAAAACCACTGGATTTCAGACTTCTCATCAAATAGCAAGACAGACATTAGTATACTGAAGGTTTGATTTAAAGAACTTTGGCAAATTACACAATGAATGGCAACATCTACTGAACACTATGTGCCAGGCAGTATAGAAATGATTTATACTGTGTTATCTCATGTGGTTCTTGTAAGAACCCTCATATAGTATGGTTAAGTATCACAATGTTCACTTTATGAAGGAGGATACTGAGGCATAGAGAAGTAAGATCGTGCAGCGTGTAGGCTGCTGAGTCAGACATCAGTCCAAATCCTGTCTCCAACCCCTGTGCTCTTAATTCTAATGACTGTCTCTAAACCGAATCCAATAATAAAAATGATTCTTAAAGGTGTAAATTAGCCAGAAGAAAAACCCCAAATTTAGAAAGTTTTTTTAAATTAAGAATAAAAGCATTTTTGAAAATTAAATAATTTATTAGGTATGTATCATTATGACATCTAACTTAAGTTTAACATTAGTCAACCCATTTAGAGCTGAGTTACGTGTTTACATTTAGACTGTTTTTGAAAAAACATGCCTAGGGTCAAAAAGGTATTAGAGGGACTTCCTTGGTGGTCCTGTGGCTAAGACTCCGTTCTCCCAATGCAGGGGGCCTGGGTTCAATTGCTGTTAGGGAACTAGATCCCATGTGGCACAACTAAGACCCGGTGCATGCCAAATAAATAAATAATAAATTTAAAAAAATATTAGAAATTCATACTATAGAGATCAAACTGTGAGTTAAACCAAATAGTGCATTATCTTTCAATGACATAAACAATTTGAAATAATGCAGTGAATATTTTCTTTTTCATTACATTTATCTCTGGTATCTAAATGATGAGAGTTTCTGAAATAAAATTTGTGTCCAAATTAATGGTGACTCACCTCTCTTCCAGGGTTCCCCTAAATTTTGCTTAATTTTTGATGATGACTATAGTGAAATTAATGATATTCCTAGTATTCTAAAATGTGCTACAAATAATCTTATATTAATTATGATTTAAATATTTAGTTTAGAATATTTAAATTTAAACTAAATTTAAATATTTAGGTTAGAGTAAAATTTATTTACTTTGTAAATAAATTAATTCATACTCTGGATTATCTCTATAAATTCATGTGACTTGTATTCTAATACGCTTTTCTGAGTAGAAGAGGAATAAATGGAGTTATAAATAGCCACCAAAGTGACTGAGTGTACTGAGCTGAAAATTATTGGAAGACTCCTTCAATTGTTTACTTATGTGTGAGCAAAGGGGTAAAAAGTGTTGACTGTCTTTGTTTTAAAGGACTAGCGTTTATAAAACTATTGTGTGTGTGTATGTGTGCACATGCACACACGCACGTATGTACATCTACGTATATATCTGTGTCTGTTTGTATTTGTGTCTGAATGGATTCTTAGGTATCTGAGTTATGTAGAAGACATTTTAAATTTCATGTTTTATTTGGATTATAACCAAAAATTAGGATAAACTGTGGACAAACAGCATTTCACATGGTTTTGGTGCTCGTGTATATATATTTATGGTTGTTTCATACCATGTAAAGGTTAAACAGTGTCTTAGCACACTGTGCAAATGGAGATTGTTCATAGTTCAAATACAGAAAAACTGTGTTTGAAAAAATGTGGCATATTTCTTTAGAGGTATGCAAAATTCAAAAGCATCTGTACCATAGAAGTTAGTGATATATTATGATTTGGGATGAATGTATTCCTGAGTCCCACCTTTGTTCACACCATTTTACAGTAGTTTATTAGAAGTTAAGTGTAATTGTGTGTGTGTGTGTGTGTGTGTATGTGTGTAGTTTTCTTCTCCTGGTTCCTGCTATAATTGGATTCGATGCCAATTTCAATTCAGATTTTAATAATGCCACAAGTCTAATCTTATAATCAAGGAAACAAGATAGCTTTATAGAAATATCAAGAGAAATCTTTTGCCTTATTTGCTGATTTGTAGAAATGTGCAATCTGATTATCCTGAAATGGGACACAAAATTTGAGGTTATTAATAACCTCTTTGGAAAAATAACTATTTAAAAGTCATTTTCCACATTATTGTCATTGAAGTTAAACTGTAGTTACAATAAATGAGAACTAGACCTGAAATTTATCTTTCTCATTAAATTTGCCATTCAGTTTCAACAAAACAATGTCATTTGGAATTAATGTAATTTTTTTATTATATAAGAACAGTAAGTATATGTTTATACATTTTATTCATATTTAAGTTTTAGTGATGTCCATTGACTTTGGAATAAAATAAATTTAAGTTCATGTTGTGAGTCTGTGAGAACTTTTTCCTTTGAAAGAAACATTTACTAACTGAAGAATATGCCCATTCAAATATTTTATTATTATTCAAACAATAAATATGTAAGCATTCTTAGCTGAAGAACTTAGCCATATAATTATATAAGTCATTCAAATGCATTTGTATAAAATATCCTGGGGGACGATGTTTGCAGAAATGTATTTTTAGCTTTTCACTAAACATCTGCATCCTATATTCATGCATGTATTAACATTTATTTGTGTATGGGGAGCTAAGAAACTTGTACATTTTTGAGAATTTTACCTAGCAAAAATCTGAAAGCAATCATAGTGTAAAATCCGTATTGCCTTTACGTCTCCATAGCATTTTAGTTGGAGTTTTATCCCAATATTATTTTCTCTGATGAGGGCAGCTCATGATCTGCTGTTTCCTAAAAAGGAGCTCTTGGAACCCATTTTCAGTCATGCTGTGATTTTTTTCGTTTTAAATCTAGACTACCTTTTGACTTCTATAAAGGCATGAGAGGAGAGTGATGGACATAGGGATTCAGTGGTGATTATACATAATTCTTTGCTTAATCTGCTTTGCAACTTAAAACTACTCTGCAGCTTTGAGGTATTGTCTCCTATAGGTATATATCTAATCTGGGGATAAAAATTGAGAAATAAATGAGGTAAAAATAAAGCATTGTTCAACATCGCTTTTTTCTTTTCTTTTTTACTGCCTTAGAGTTGGGAATGATTGCTTTCTACATTGGCATCTGAGAGAAAAAATTTGGCTATTATGGTTTTTCTTGTTATTTTTATTAAGCCAATGAAAAAGGATGGTAGCAGTTCAGCCACTGGGGTGTTGGAACAGAAAATTGAGGGGCCCCCAAGGACCTTGATACCCATTTTTGAAGTTCAATTCCAGTCACTAAGATTAGAGCAGCCCTTCCAAAATGAGGGTCACAAATGCATTTGTGATTTAGACTATTTGTCTGGATGCTGTCAGGGAAACAATTGGCTATTATTGAACAGAACTGCTGATTTTCTCTTTGTACCATTTTTTTTTTCTTTTGTTTTGGTTGTCTCTGAATGGTAAAGTCTGACAGCAAGTTAAAAAAAAATACTAGTTATGTGGAAGAGAGGAATATGGAAACAGGGAAAAGAAAAAGAGATGAAGAAGGAGAAAGAGGCAGCTTTTCACTTTCATATGGCATTGATTTTAGTCTTGAGTGACGTAGTTTAATTAAAAATATATTTATTGAGCATGTACTATGTAATAGGCATTATTAATTGGTGGGAGGGTTGCAAGTTACACAAAATGAAGATCTGTGTCATCAAGGAGCTCATTCTCCAGTGTGGGAGGCTGAAGAGAGCGGTGTAATCACCATTTTCCTAGAGTTTGCCTCATCTGCAGCCTCTCCAAGGGTTAGCCCTCACTGTGCCCCTGGTCCCCCTCCCTGGTCATAGCTGGTTGGTGGGGAATAGACACAGAGCCCAGAGGAAGCCAATCCATACTGACTAAGCAGTGACTCAAGATTCATCGGGCCGAATCTTAAATGAATGTGCCTATTAGAATCTCTCCAATCTATCAGCAAAGCTTTCCAGTTTCTCTCAAAAAGTTATATGTCAAATCTGCTCACTTCCCCGGAGAAGGCAATGGCACCCCACTCTAGTACTCTTGCCTGGAAAATTCCATGGACGGAGGAGCCTGGTGGGCTGCAGTCCATGGGGTCACTAAGAGTAGGACACGACTGAGCGACTTCACTTTCACTTTTCACTTTCATGCATTGGAGAAGGAAATGGCAACCCACTTCAGTGTTCTTGCCTAGAGAATCCTAGGGAAGGCAGAGCCTGGTGGGCTGCCGTCTATGGGGTCTCACAGAGTTGGACATGACTGAAGCGACTTAGCAGCAGCAGCAGCAGCAGCTCACTTCCCTCTGCTTCAATCCTACCTAGTGGTAGAATATTACCATAGCCTCCCACCTGGTTTCTCCATTTGCAGCTTCTTACCTGTTAGGTCCATTCTCCAGTTAGACCTAGTGCT
This sequence comes from Bison bison bison, assembly GCF_000754665.1. NCBI lineage: Eukaryota > Metazoa > Chordata > Mammalia > Artiodactyla > Bovidae > Bison > Bison bison. The sequence continues at coordinate 6,138,076 of NW_011495070.1, read as the reverse complement.
CAGTCGCTTAGTCATGACTAACTCTTTGCAGCCCCATAGACTGTAGCCTGCCAGGCTCCTCTGCCCATGGAATTTTCTAGGCAAGAATACTGGAATAGGTTGCTATTTCTTACTCCAGGGGAATCTTCCTGACCCAGGGATTGGACCCATGTCTCTTGGGTCTCCTACATTGGTAGGCTGATTCTTTACTACACCGCCTGGGAAGCCCAGTTAGACCTAATATGCTTTAAAAGCAGTATCAGATCAGGTCATTCTTTTACTTAAAGACTCTCAGTTGGTTTCCCTTTGTGCTGAGAACAACTCCACATTTTGACCCCTCCCATGTTCAGCCCCCAGGTTTCTTCCTCCTCACTCTCTTGTCCCTTCTCTATACTCCAGCCACTCTGGCCTTGTTTCAAGTCCTCCAATATGGTAAGGGGATTTCTACAGCCCAGCCTCTGCACACAATGCCCCTCTTTGTGGGTCACTCTTCTGTTCACCCTTCACATACTGCCTCCCCTGAATATTTTCAGAATCAGCTTAAATTTTACCTTTAGCAGATGACTTTCCACAGTATACCAGCTACGGTAGGTTCCACTTCTGACTCTTACTGCAACCTGGAATTTTCTTCCCAACACTTACACACAAACACATACACGCATGCACACACACACACACATTCTTAGGTACTTTCTGATGGTCTCACTAGATTGCAAGGAGCATTGTTGTCTACTGTAGATCCTGTACCTTACACAGTACTTAGATCTGCATAAGAAAAATAATGAATACATTCAGTGAATAAGCAAACCTAAGACATAGGAATTGTCTGTCAGTGGGGAATCTGAAAGTTAAGTATCTTGGGTCCTGAGTAAGCTTAGCAATGTCATGTGGAGGTTGACTATGGCAGTTTGTTTTGGAGTCAAAGGTATCTGGGTTCATACTGTAGCTCCACCACTTACTCGCAGTGTTACCTTAGGCAAATTAACCTCTGAATTCTCTTTCTTAATATGTGACCAGAGGTAATATCTTTTTATAAGATTCTTGTAAGGATATATAATCATGTGTTCAAGGTAATTGGCATGAATAACAACATTTATTTAATACTTCTTCATGCCAGGCCCTAGGCTAAGAACTTTACAGAGCCATCTCACTCTCTCTCATCAGTCCTGCAAGGTACACACCATTGTTCTCATTTTATGTATGAGGAGCTTGGAAAAGGATAAATTTAAGGTCACGTAGCCAGTAAGTGGCAGGATTGGGATGAACTCAGAACTTTTAATTACAAAATCTAATCTTACAAGCTCTAAGCCGATACTTCCAAATAGAAGTAAGTAGCTATTGTTTATGAAGTTAGTGTAGTATTTATTATGTAAGTGGATAAAAGTAATCTCTAAAATATCAAGGTAACACGCGACTCCTAAAAGAGACACTGTTGCCTTTGTTTTGGTTTCTTTGTCTAGCCATGAGGTCCAATTGAACTCTGTACCTCTCCTTCCAATATTTGTCAGGTTGTTCTACTATCTGTAGCTTTTGGTGAACTACTGTCTTGCTTGTTGCGTCTTCTCTGGGTCATGGTGGATTGTTTTTTCTTGAGGTTTATAATTTTTTACTGTAAAATCGTCTTCTATGGGTGTTGTTTAATTTTGGGACCTTTCCATGGGCATTGAGCTGTGGAAGGGTCCTCACCAAACAGATTTCCATTTGCTTCTGCTTGGAGTCTATTAAGCAAGGTAGACCGTTTTTTAGTTTGAGGTCTTTTTATAACAGAGGTAGTGTCTGGGCTTCTGGTTTTGACTTCTGATTGAGATCTTTCTGCCCACCTTCCTCCATCCCAACAAGCTCAGTAAAATAGCAGTTTTCCTTGCAGTTTTCTCTGGGTTAATGGTCAAAATTTTTGTAGTCTCATTTTCAGAGATGGGCCAGATCTTTTAGGCTGTTGAATTTTTTTTCAGGGTTTTAGACTGGTTTCCCTTAAAAAAAAAACAAACAGGCCAATGGCTACTTATTTTCTCCACATACATATGTTAGAACCTCTGCCCCACCAGCCCCTCCCTGACCCCACCCTCCCCCCCCGACCCCACCACCTCAGTTGCTATCTGGAGCTTAAACCCTATTGGCATCACCCTCTGCTTATTGTAATGGCTTTCCCATCACTCTTTGTTTCTTCAACCTAGATCCTACTCTTATTTCTTTTGAGGTAGCTGTGTATTTTATTTTTTGGACATGTTTTATTTCATTAAGAATTTTCATGCATCTATTGCAAGAGCTGAGCTTAAGTACATCATCTCAGTCCATCATGTTTCCAGAAGTCCAAAAGCACAGAAGCTGAAGTAAATGATTTCTTGTATGTGGATGAAATATTTTATGTAAAGGGATAGGGAAAATTGTTCTGTGTTAAGTTGCTTCAGTTGTGTCTGACTCTTTGTGACCCTATGGATCGTAGCCTACCAGGCCCCTCTGTCCCTGGGATTCTCCAGGCAAGAATACTGGAGTGGATTGCTGTGCCCTCCTCCAGGGGAGCTTCCCAACCCAGGGATCGAACCTGCGTCTCTAAAATCTCCTGCGTTGGCAAGATTACATGGATAGAAGTGTCGAGTGGAGCTGCAAAATCCATGCAAAGGCTTTATTCTGTAGACCATGGGGAGTCAAAGAAGACTTTTGAATAAGTGCATAGTATAATAAATTCTATCTTCTTAACAAACTAACTCAATAGTATCATAAAGAATGAATGAAAAACTGAGAGATCAGTGACATGGAAACAAATTAGAATGCCACTGGAAATATCTAAGGCAAAGTTAGTTGAGTGACTGGCCCAAGCGTTGGAAACAGAAGGGAAAGGACTGACCCAAGAGAAAAGGAAAAGATACACTTTGCAGCACTTGGAGACTTATTGCATAGGAGAGAAAAGGGAGAGGGAATCGATAACTCTTAGGCTTCTGGCCTGGATGATTAGAAGGATATCTGCTTAGATTTATAATATGTTCTTAGACAGATAGGTTATCACTGATAACAGGAACGACATTGCCCCATTCCCATGCTGTAAATACGCCAATTTATGGTGGCATCTAGGAGAACCAAAGATTGTGGCATGACTGGGTAAGTAGACACTGTAATGGGCTGGTAGATTGACAGTAGTCCTGTTTAGCGGATTATACTAAATGTAGCTAAAGTAGGTAGAAGTCTTCGAATGTTGTGAATTTCATATGTAAACTGCCAGGAAGTGGGATTTGATTCCTTTAGCTCCATAACTGCATCCTCTGGTTTCCCAATTTTTTATATGGTAGAAGGATAGTGGATTTCAAAGGTGAGTTGTTTTTTTCTTTTCTCTCTCTGGGAATGAAATATTTGGTCTATAGGTGGAGAGAAGTAAAATTAAATGAAACCATCCAAAATGACTGAAAAAAAAAAACCCCGCTGTACGTTAGCAGTTTATAAACATTTTGTGCTGACAAAGCTCGGCAAGTCTGGACAGAAATTCTTGCACAAATATGATTATAAGGCTTCCTTCACTGCAGCAAGAACTAGCTCAGCAAAGGGACTCAAAAGAATAACCTTTTATAATTTATCCTTTTCCTTTTTCTTTTAAGCAGAGATGCTTGGTAGGAAATACACAGAGATTTCACTGTATAGTACCAGTGTAAACCCATAGGATTTCTTGGTTTTTCAGAACTGCTTCTGCATTCTAGAGATGGGGGAGGGGCGATGCTTCAGTCAAGCTCATTGAGACTTCATCAGAAATTATCTCCAACAAGACTCTCTACCTGCTTCCCTCAGTTTTCTCTTCTACCTGCTTTTATTTCCTTTAGGGTTGAAACCCGTAAACTCCAGTAAGCATTCAGAGATTTGACTTTTTGACTTGAAAGGATGATTACAAGCCAGTATCTGTGTTTTCAAAGACCAGGTCTCCAGTTTAGCCCTGTGCTCCAGGGCGGTCACAGCTGCATTGCACAGCACTGTGGGAAGCTTTAGGGTCAAAAGGAATGGCATTTTAAGTTGAGAAAGCTTTGAAGATCAAGATTTTTTTTAAAAAAACAATCCTACTGAGAGTCAACCATTTATGAATTGTGCTCAGAGAACACTGAACTGGGAGTCAGGAGAGCTAGATTCTGGTCGTCTTTCTGCCACTACCCAATGTTGTGACCTTAAGTAAGACCCTTTACCTTTTGGGGCCTCCGTTTCTTCATTTGTAAAATGAGGGGGACAGAATAGATTAGTGGGTCCCAGATGCTGTTCATTGACGAGACACTTTCAAACCCCTGAAAACTTTGAAATCTTTCCAGGCAGAACTCTGAGATTTTTTTTTAAATTTATTTATTTTTTTTACTTTACGATATTGTATTGGTTTTGCCATACATCAACATGCATCTGCCACGGGTGTACACGTGTTCCCCATCCTGAACCCCCCTCCCACCTCCCTCCCCATACCATCCCTCTGGGTCATCCCAGTGCACCATCCCCAAGCTTCCTGTATTTGATTTGTAAAACTGGGGTGTATGTCAGGAATCTTTCCTTTGTGAAGTTCCCTTGGTGATTTAGATATGCAGCTAAGATCGGAAACCATGGTCCAAGTTATTTTTACTTTGTTTTATTCTAAAAGTTATTTTGAAAAAACCCTCAAAATTCCTGAAGAGTACAAGGAGTTCCCTTGTATTCTTCACCTAGACTTACCAATTGTTAACACTGTCACACACATGCTCTGTGTGTACATATACCTGCCTTTTTATTATTCATATTTTTTCTAAACCATTTGAGAGTAAATTCTAGACATCGTGATACTTAACATCAGAATACTTTAGCATTCATCTTCTTAGAACAAGCACATTCTTTTATTATCATGGCAAAAATATCAAATTCAGGAAATTTAACATTGATTCAGTTACCTAGTATACGATGTTTTCAAAGTTTACTGATTTTTCCCTGTATTCTTTATATCTAGTTGAATTTTTTAATCTATATTGAAGTATAGTTGATTCACAATGTTAATTTCTGCTTTACAGTAAAGTTATGTGTGTATATATATATATTCATTTATCTTCTTTTCTATAATGATTTATCACAGGATAGTGAATATAATTCCTTGTGCTATAGAGTAGGACCTTGTTGTTTATCCATCCTGTATATCTAGCTGATTTTTAAATACATTTAAATTTTTTGAAATCATCACATAACTTAAAGAAAAACAGAAAGTACAGTACAAAGAATTTTATTCCTGAACTGTTTAAAGGTAAGATGCCATGCCACATTCTCTCAATGCTCCAGTGTGTATTTCCAACAAAGACTATCTTCTTGTAACCACAGAATAATAATCAAATGGAGGAAGTTAATATTTATACATTATTATCTAGCCCTCAGTTTTGTGAATTATCTCAATTATATCTTTGATAGAAGATATCCAGTTCAGAATCATGTGTTACATCTAGTTGTCATATCTCTTTAGTTTTTCCTACTGTGAAGCAGTTTCTCTGACTTCCTTGACTTTAATGACCTGAAATTTTTAAAGATGGCAGGCCATTTATTTTGTAGAATGCCCTTCAATATGGGTTTGTTTGTTACTTTGTGATTCAGATTATGCATGTTTCAGGGATATTGCAGGTGTGATTCTGTGCTCTTTTCAGTGCATCTTGGTGGCACACAATTTTGACGTATCTTAGTACTGAGAATCTTCACTTGGATTACTTGATAAAGGTGGCACCTTCCAGGCTTCTCCACTGCAAAATTACTTTCTCCCTTCATAATTAATGACTGTTTTTAGGAGAGCTACTTTGAAACTAAATGTCTCATTCATCACCAGACATTTAATTTATTCATTCATGGATTTATAGTTTCCTATTATACTCAATGAGTGATAATCCATCACCATCGTTATTTTGATACTTAAGTTTTCCTGATTTGGCAGTAGAAGCTGCTTCACACTTTGGCATATATCCCTGTCGTGCTTTGAGTACTTCTTTGCTCTAAACAGATGTTCCAGGATCATCTTACATTTCTTCTCCCCAGACCTGGATTCAGATTGTTCTTCAAGCAGCCCTGCTTCTTTTCCCTGGAGGATGGTATTCAGGAGCCCAGATATGGGCAATGAGTGTGCTCACTGCTCTTGTCATATTGATGCTACTAGTCACAGGAAAAATGTGTATCTGTGTATACTCACATGTGTGTGTGTGTATGTATGTGTGTGTGTATATGTATGTGTGTATATATATATATATACACACCCTAACCCTAACCCACACATATTCAAACAACTATTTATGTCTCTCTATCTGTCCATCTATTGAATAATACAAGTTTACACCATACCTCCAATTCTTACTCAATACAACGATGTCACAGGGCCATTCTGCTTTACTTACTGCATTTGTAACCTACTTCATCAGTAGTGAGAAGACTACACTCACTCTCCTCATCTAGTTATTCTCTGCTCTCTCCCTGTAATAGCTGATTTACTGTCACCTCTGTCATTTCCTCTCCCACATTGAGAGCCTCCTCCCCTGCTTGGGCTCCAGCACCTCACGCCACATTTCTCCCCCAGGCCCCATCCCAAGGAAGTCCTTGATACCCTGCTCACATCTGATAGCTGTCCCAGACTGTCCCTGTGTGGATCCCTCCTCTCCTCGCTGTGGTAGTTCAGATGCTCCTCATGGGTGGGGTTATTTCCCAGGGTGGACACTGTCTACACTTCTTAGGCTCTTCCTCACCATCCAGCCGATCTTCCCACTTCTTAGCTCTAACGCTCCAAATGGGCTGCCCCAATGTGGGGAAACCTGGCTCTGGTCAGGCTCTAACAACCCCTCTCTGGGCCCTGGGGGCTGCTCCTACCCTGGTATAGGTGCCTGCTTGTTCTGCCCCAAAAGGAAAAAGTGCCCCCTTTCTGCTCTTTGTAGTATGATAATGAAGAAGGTTAATGAGGTAGTACAGACTTTATTCGTCCAAATCCATGGAGACTGAGGGTGGGAGAGCATTAAATAAAGGCTGTTTAAAAAATGAATCAAAATATCAAATGATCTAGAGAAATAATAATTTCTTAGATTCACAGACGTGGAGAACAAACTTATGGTTACCAGTGGGAACATAGCAGGGATAGTTAGGGAGTTTGGGAGTGACATGTATACGCTGCTGTATTTAAACTGGATAACCAACAAGGACCTATTGTGTACAGCACAGGGAGCTCTGCTTAATATTATGTAAAAACCTAAATGGGAAAAGAATTTGAAAAGGAATAGATACAGGTTTATATAACTGAGTCACTTTGTTGTAGACCTGAAACTAATACAACATTGTTAATCAACTATACTCCAATATAAAATAAAAAGTTTGAAAATTAAAAAGCAAAATTCTGTATAGGTTGAATAGCCAGTGCTGATGGACAAAATTTCATTATACTTGAGCAGTATTTCTAACTTTATCATAACTTTGAAAGGCTGAATCTGATTTAGGATTATAGATACAGAAAACATAGCCATGTGGTGGTGCTGGAAATTCTTATTTGGGGCAGGAGATATTTCAAAATACCAGATTTCTTTAGGGAGGACTTACAGTTTGGAGTTATGAACTACTGATGACAAAAAGAACTCTCCTTACCTCTCAAGGATTCACTGTCAAAAATGCCTTCAGTTGTAAAAGGATGGATTTTTGTTAAGAACAGGAAGAAATTGTGGCCTTAAGAACTGTGACTTATTGGAATGGGTAACCATGGAATGTGAAGATCTCCTATGGAGATTTTTGAGAAGAGATAGACTTGGGGGATAAACTGGAGGCCTAAGGAACCCTCTGGTATTTTGTACCACTTAAGTCAGTACCAGTTTGGTGCTTGTAAATAAAAAGATAGATTATTTTTAATTTTAAAAAAATTTTAAAGTTGAAGTTTGATTAATTTACAGTGTTGTTAGTTTCTGGCATACAACAAAGTGATTCATATATATATATATATATTTGTATTTTTTCTATTACGGTTTATTACAAGATATTGAATGTAGTTCCCTGTGCTATATAGTAGGTGCTTGTTTATTTTATAGTAAAATAAATATAGATACAGTAGTTTGTATCTGTTAATCCCAAAGTTCTAAATTATCTCCCCCTACTTCTCTTTGGGTAACCGTAAGTTCGTTCCCTATGTCTATGAGTTTCTATTTTGTAAGTGACTTTATATATTTTTAGATTCCACATATAAGTTATATCATATATTTGTCTTTTTCTGTCTGACTTCACTTATATGATAACCTCTAGGTCCATGTTGCTGCAAATGACATTATTTCATTCCTTTTTATGGTTCAGTAGTGTTCCCTTTTATAAATATACTACATCTTCTTTATACAGTTATCTATTGATGGACATTTAGTTTGCTTCCATATCGTTGCTGTTGTAAATAGTGTTGCTGTGACCACTGGGGTGCATGTATCTTTTTGAATTATAGTTTCTTCTGGATATAGGCCAAGGAGTGGGTTTGCTGGATGAAGAGATGGTTTTGTAAGTGCTGCATGCCTCGTGTATGTTATCCATTAGATTATTTGCGGTATAGATAAGTGATAGATTTCGATAAAGCCAATACTTATAAAATCATAGTTGAATAGTTGTAAGCTATCTGTTCTTTAAGGCATGATGTTTTGTCAGTTGTGGCATTATCAAATGAATCAAAATGAATGTTTTGATTATAAATAAATTCTGAGAACTTTGCCTTGATTTCAGTTACTGGTCCTGGAGCCGCCATTTGTGATCTCACGGATTGCGGCCTGGATAATTCCTGGGGGCACCGCTCACACAGATTGTGATGTGAAAAGTGCCCCTGGAGGTGTGTAGTGAAGCCTTACTGAAAGGGCTGCATGATGTGCCATCGCTCATCCGCTTCTCTCATACTTCAGCATCAGAGAAAAAGGACTGGGAACCAGGAAAGGGAGAGAGATTATTGACATTGGCGGTACACTGAGCCCATCAACAAGCTCCTTTTCTGGTCTAGAGTCCAAGCCCAGAGCCCTTGGAGTACATGTGGACATTCTCACCGAGTAAGTGCGTGGACACCCTGGCATTTAAACAGTTTAAATCGCAGGAACTTTGTGTGTCAGAGAGAGGAATTAGAAAGGAAGCGGCTCTTTGCTGTGTAATTATGTTTTCCTGAATTAGCAGAGTAGCATGACCTTCAGGCTAGTCTGTGGGATGCCAAGAGGATTACCTGCCCTGCTGATGCAGCAGCATAGAACTCCAGGGAGTCCATTTCGAACGTGTAAAGAAAGATGACTGAGCACTGAAGAATTGATGCTTTTGAACTGTGGTGCTGGAGAAGACTTGAGAGTTCTTGGGACAGCAAGGAGATCAAACCAGTCAATCCTAAAGGAAATCAGCCCTGAATATTCATTGGCAGGACTGATGCTGAAGCACCAATACTTTGGCTACCTGATGTGAAGAGCCAACTCATTGGAAAAGACCCTGATACTGGCAATTGAGGGCAGGAGAAGTGGGTGACGCAGGATAAGATGGTTGGATGGCATCATTGACTCAATGCACATGAATCTGAGCAAACTCTGGGAGATAGTAGAGGTCTGGGAAGCCTGGCATGTTGCAGTCCATGGGGTCACAAAGAGTCAGACATGGCTTAGCAACTGAACAACAAGAAGGAACTCTGAGATTAAATCCCTTTTTCCATTAACAGAAAAGGGAACACTTGCTGTGTAGCCAGTCTTAACCAGAAGAGGGATTTGAAACATTCGGCAAGATCATATCTGAAACATGGGCTGAGTGAGTCTTGTTCGGTTGAGGCCATAGCTAGCCATAGGCCATGGCCCCCTGAGCCATGCACAAGGGCTATTTCAAAGAGCCCTTTTTAGCTGGACTATTTCAAATGGCTTTCTTCACTTTGACACGTTTTCAACATTAAGAGGATTAAGTAATTAACATGCTGATCTATTTGTGACAAACGGATATTGATAGTATGACAGAGGTGATAGTCAGCAGATTTTGATGCTAATCATCACCGACCATGTGTTGCTCTGGAGCTCTCTCTGTGCATTTTCTCATGTATTTCTCCTGTCTGCTCTCCAAGATAGTTCATCATATCATCAATGTTGAAATCACAAAATAGGAGACCTTCAGGTAAATCTTGGATCTCCACCTTCTGGATAACAATAAATGAAAGAAATTCCTCACCCAGAAGAGTAAAGAAGGAAGACTTGTCTGGTTCCTCTGCACTGGTGGAGGGAGGGTAGCTCCTGTCAGGAGCATGGAATGCCCTCTCTGGCAGAACTTTAATTCTGTTTAGTCCGGAAGCCATTGTAAGATAGCTCCTTATTTCAGAAAGGTTAAAATGTGAAAACTCTTATCTCCCAGTGAAAACATGGTATGTTTTTTAATCAGCTTCATTTTATAGATTAAGAAAATGAGACAGAGAAGTGAAACCATCAATACTTGTCCAAATTTATTCAAGTGGGAGAGCTGGGATATGGAGCCTGAACTCTTGACCTTTGAACTTGACCCCTTCCAGAGGATTATATCAGTCCAGTATATAAATAATTTGAGTGAGGAAAATGGTTATGTACATTAGGTATGTCAGGGAGGAAACTTCTATAAGGGTAGAAAATCTGGATTTTTTTAGGTATGAAAAAAAAAAAATAAGAATGTCTAAAACTCAGCATCCTGTGTTTGGCCCTTCTTGTCATGCTTTTGCCAGAAACATTTTCAAATATTCTAGAATCATATTTTTCCTGAAAAGGAGAACTTTTTCTCTGATGCTCTTGTGACTGTTTACTTAGAAGTTAAAGCACATTAGAGATGAATAGTTTCCTTCATCTATATCCCTGTTTACCAAAGGACATGTCACGTACTTCTTAGACTGAAAATATTTTCTCTAATGTCTACTGCAACCATGTAAAGAAAATACTTCATTCTCAACACACATAGCTAGATAACATGGCATGGATTTTTCTCAGAAAAAATATTTGAAATTAATATAAAGAATGGTGGTTTTCAAAGATAAACTTTTATCTCCTCAAGATGTTTTTCTAGGTCCTAATTTTATTTCCTTTTATTTATTTATTACTTCATTGTTGAATTGAAAAGTAATACAAGTATATCACTTGTGCCTTGCTTTGGCATGTTCTCATATTAGTATTTAAATAACATTTTCAACACAATAATATGGTTATGGAACCACGTGATGAAATTGGTCCCTATAAAGATTGAGAAGCTTCTCAGTCATTCAGATTAATGGGATTATTGCTTCGGTTTAGATAAACAGAATTAACTCCTGCTGAGTGGGAGCAATTTCTGTAGTTCTCTTTTTAAACTCTGCAGGAGAGTGAGTCCTGGTTTCATTCATTTGTGTTATTAGACTTTTCATTACATTATATTTTTGCATTTACTTTATCCATAGTTTTTTTTTTTCCAAAACAGGGAGGCATGTTAGTGGGTCTTACATGTTTCCTAAAAATCTCTCTAATTTGGGGCATTAAAAACTATTAATTGCTCTTTGTTTTCTTATTTCCACAAAGTCAAGTACTTTCTCAGCTGGCCATAGGATACATAAGGTGCCATTCTTGGTCTGAAATATTGTACATTCTAGGGTTGAGACATACGTACAAACTCACTGTAAGTGTGATATGCTGTAAAATAGGGTTTGTATAAAGTTATCGTTTGCAGGATAGAAAATAAGCTGCAATTCAGGGAGGGTTGAAGGAGAGGTTATTTGAGCAAGGAACAGGGCCGTCACAGATGAACAATTAGCGAGTAGAATGGAGGACATGACCGTATAAAACTAGTGTGCCTTCACTGTGGGGCAGCTTGTGGGGGTGCAGCATGCGTTTGGGGTAGGGCGCTGTGGATAGTAAAGCCTCCTGGTGAGTCTGCATGGCAGCTGGGATCACATTAGCGGGACTTTCATATCTGATACCAAATATGATAGCAGTGGTCATCTCAGGAAACCTTTCCAGCCTTTTGGCACCATTTTCATCTTTATGTACCTTATCTCAGATTTGTGAGCTTTTATGTTTGCACTGGTGCTCCTGCTTTGTGATAGGAAAACCACAGAGAGGAATTTTCTAGTGAAGGGTTTGTCCTAGGGCCAGCTAGGGTGGGCAAATCTCATTAAGTTCAGGTTTTGAAAGCACACACATGGTTTAATAGTTAGGAAATGTGCCCAGGGACTTGAAGGACTCAAACACTGAGGAATGGTTGTTTGAGTTTTCTGTCTGTGCTCGCAGGACATTTGCTGTGCTGGGAAATGGTGAAAAAAAGTGATGAGGGATGCAGCTGAGCCCTCTGATTCAGGCTGTCATCCTGGGGAAGGTCTGGGGAGTGTAATGAGGCGAACCATTAAGTTGCTATATTCTTAAAAGGTTAAAGAAGCTTCAGGGATCACTATTTGTACTTCTTCAGTACTGGAATGTCATGCCAATAATAAGCAATATGCAATCCGCAGACATAGAAGCAACTAGTCCTCTGCATTTGTGAAAGGCTGCCCAGCTTAGAATGAATGGCGAAGTCTGTGAATTCTTTTCCTTTGAGGTTGAACTGAGTCACAAAGACCCAAGGCAGTGGTGAGTGAATCTTGTCAGTCTGTCAGCAGCATTTATGAAGTTCTCACCATTCCCATGCCATATAGTTAGGCTTAAACAAGCCCTCAAAATTTTAGAATACATACCCTATGATGTCAGTGAGCAGCTTTGATTTACTAGCCCAACCAAACTCTACTCTGTTTTTGTGGAGGTTTGTATTTGGGATAGACTACAAATTCCACAAACAAAGGTTTGACTTGCACAAAGCAAGGAAACTACAAGGAGAGGTGATCTCGTGTCATCCTACCAAGAAGCTTTGTTCAAGATGTTGAAATGGTTCTGCATTTCATCTGTGATTTTGCTGCTCTTCATATACACCTATTCTATGTCAGGCACTGCCTTCTGCACTGGAGTTCTAAGCTATAATAGCTTGTTTGAAAATAATTGTCTCTCCAGAATTTGACCTTCTGTGTGGTCTACCCTAGACAGAGTGGTAAATGACACCCTAGGACTCTTCCCACCAGGAAAAACAGAAGAAATATCTCCAGCATGTCTTCCACCCAATCCTTCCAGGGCAGTCTCATAGGACATGGCAGAATCAGAATCCTATGAGTGTGTGAGCTAGATGGGCATATAGAACACCCTCCCTGGTGGTTCTGATTTCCTCCCTGCCCAGATTCCTTGCCTGTGCAAGAACTTCTGCTTCTTAAATTTTGAAGTATAGACTATTAAAAAATAATGAAAGAAGACAATTGAGGTGATAAAAACAAACTAACACTTCATAAAATGGACAATCTCCATCCAGAGAGTATAACAAAATGGGGCAGAAGACAGGACAGGAAGGTTTCTTAGGATAAAGAATGAAGAACAAGAAGAGAACGATAGAAAGTATCTAATTGGTTGGAGCCATACAGTCAACCTTGTTGTGGGTAAGAAGGAATAAGCAAGGCTCCTCCGTCCATGGGATTTTCCAGTACTCTTGCCTGGAAAATCCCATGGACGGAGGAGCCTGGTGGGCTGCTGTCTATGGGGTCGCACAGAGTCAGACATGACTGAGCGACTTCACTTTCGCTATTCACTTTCATGCATTGGAGAAGGAAATGGCAACCCACTCCAGTGTTCTTGCCTGGAGAATCCCAGGGACAGGGGAGCCTGGTGGGCTGCCGTCTATGGGGTCGCACAGAGTCGGACACAACTGAAGCGACTTAGCAGCAGCAGCAGAACACAGCCCAGAGCTGGCTTGATATTTGATGATTGGCTAACAGAATGTCCTACATTTTTGGCTAAGCAGAATATTTATGGGGCCAGGAAGTTAGCTATGTTCAGGTTTATTGACAAAAGTCCCCGAGGTGGGAATAGCTCCATCTTGGGCTTAGGAAGTGATTCTGACAATATGAATCACTTTGGGATCTTGTTAAAACGGAGATGTAGATTTTGTAGGTCTGGATATAGGTGTGGAGGTTTGCATTTTTTCAAGGTGATGCTGGGGCTTCTATTGTAGCTCAGTTGGTAAAGAATCCACCTGCAATGCAGGAGACCCAGGTTCAATCCCTGGGTTGGGAAGATCCCCTGGAGGAGGAAAGGGCCACCAACTCCAGTGTTCTTGCCTGGAGAATCCCATGGACAGAGGAGCCTGGTGGGCTACAGTCCATCAGGCATGACTTAGCGACTAAACCACCAAGATGATGCTGATGGTTCTGACTGCAGACCACACTCAAAGAGCTTCTGTTGCATGAAAATATCCTTAGACAAACACTTGATATACACCACTTTATATCTATATACTTTATATCTTTAAAGAGAACTTTAAACCAGTTCTCTTTCAGGGGGTATTGGTTTTCATTGATAAGATATCATGTTGTAAAATAAACAAGGGAAATATATTATGGCAAGGTAGAAAGACAGAGTTTCAGAAATTTGGTACAAAACTCAGTTTTCTGAGGAGATGAATCTTGAGGAGGAAACCACATGAAAGAGGCAAGTAATAGGCTGAGTCAGTATTGAAATGTGAATGTGATGTAGCATGTGGCCTAGAGATGAGAGCAGATAAGTAGTATTTTTCACTCTGGGAATGTGAATTATCTTCCAGACCAGCCAACTTCATTGCTTTCCTGGGTTTCTGGTTTGCATGACTTACTGAAAGGGGAGGGGAGTACTTGAAAGCTTGTAAAAGGTGACAGAAATCATGAGAGTTGTGAACTATTTTTTTTTTTTTTAAACTCAGATTTTTAGTAGCAGTTT
>NW_011495070.1:6122901-6123280 GCF_000754665.1 Bison bison bison | reverse complement strand
TTAAACCAATTATCCCAACATATTTTGAAAGGCTGATACAACTAATTCTTGTTATTCCATGTTATTTCCAAGATTATTGTTAACGCTTAGACATATCTAAACATGAGCTTTTGTTGTCACCCTTAACATTTTGAACTCCGAAGGTCTGAAAAAACTATGAATAGTCCAATTTTTAGTTATGTAACAGGAACAAGAAATCCACCAGCACCAAAAGCTTTAAAACTCAGATTTTTAGTAGCAGTTTTTAGAACACTCTAGATTAAAAATGGAATAATTTGTTAAAGCATGCAAGAAAGTGTAAATAACAGTAAATAAAAAACAGTAAATAAAAACCACAACTGTGACAAATATATTGGTTAACACCTCAAACATGTATAAC
>NW_011495070.1:6120150-6122801 GCF_000754665.1 Bison bison bison | reverse complement strand
TATTTTTACATTTCACTGAAAATACATTGACTTCTAGAATACGAAATCTAGCAGGAACTTAGGGGAAAACAATTACAAAATCTAAAGCCAATTACTTAATATTTCTTATTACCTAAACAACAACATGACATTGAAAGAAAACTGCACCTGCATTTTAATTACCAATCTCACATTAGTTAAGTTCGCCATAAATGAAACAGAACCAAAAATGCTTCAAACTCCAAATGAAAAGTCTGCAAGGCTCAGATTAAAATGTGGAATGTTTCAGATGAAAGTAATAAAAATACAATTGGTTTTGTTCTTTATTGAATGGAATCAAAAGTTTTGACATATCTCTGAAGCTTGGAACTACTAAATTTCATTTCTCTGAATGCTTCTACATATCTTTCTTAGTGGTGCAAGTGTCTTTAGCATATGAAGTCAGTCTCTACAAAGTATTTCTGTCTGTTACTATTTTGATAAAACAAAAACAATTCTTCATAACTTAACCGTATATGTATTTTTGCTATAACACTTAACACATGAACAGACATCTATTATCTATTATTTTCCACTAAAACAAAAGAGTACAATAGTTTTCTTCTAACTATCAGTATTGTATTTAAAAAAGGTTAACATTTAAAAACAAAGAACCATTATTTTCTTTGAAATCATTAAGCTTCTTGCACATCTCAAACTTCCTTCTTCTGCCTGCGTTCCTCTGCCAATTTATTCAGAAATTTCTTTAATTTCTGATAATGAGGAAGGCTGCTGCAATGAGTATTCTTTGCAACTGCTTCATTTGTATAAAAGAGTGAACACAGCTTACAGTAAAACCCTGTTTTAGGTATCACATAGTCTATACCAACAGGAGCATTGGGTTGATATGGTCCAATTCTATACTCATCTGGGATTGTATAGTCCTCCTTGTTTTCATCACTTTGGCCATCTGCATTTTCACTTGTATCTTTGTTGGGATCATCAGCATTCTCAGCAGATTCAGCACCTGGCTCTGTATTTTCCTCATTTTTAATTCCATTTTCCAACGCTGCTTCATTTTCTTGGTCAAGTTCCTCGATCTTGTCCACCTTTTTAAGCTTTTTCTTTGCAGCTCCAGAAGCACTGGCATTTGCATCTTTTTTCACAGCTTTGTCTGAAGGTTCTTTTTTCCCATCAGATGCCATATCCCCTAAATTAGCAAGATCTGTTTCATCTCCCACTGAACTGCCACTTTCTAGCAGTGTTGCTGCTGCTGCTTCATCTACAAGTAGCTCATCTTCAGATTCAAGAAGCATGTTAGGCTCTTGTTCTGCCTGGTCATCCTTTGTATCTTTTTCACCATCTTCACCTGATTTCTCTTCTTGTTCTTTACCTTCAGCAGTACTTTCAGTCTTCTGAGAACCATCAGTTTTGGATTTCTTATCACTTGGAGATTCTTTGCCATCTGGAGAGTAAGATCTTTTCCGGGATTTATCTTTTTTGAGTAAGTCAATGCCTCTGTTGGGAATCCTGAGTACCAATTTTTTGTATTTTTCAGACAGGTCAACTTTTACACATCTCCCTTGAAACCAAAGGGCCTTTTTCAAACAGTGGACAACCATTGCCATTGCATCTTCTCTGGTCTCCATCTCAATAAAGGCCTGACTTTTCATCCTCATCAGTATATAATTCTTTATTTTCCCATAAGGCTCAGCAAGCTTGAGGACAGCACTGTCAGAATAGCCAGAATGAGGTAAGTTGCTGAGATGTATCACTCGTCCAAGCTCTTGTTTTTGATCAAACTTCTGGTCTGGCTTACCCTCAGGTTTCTTTATTCTCTTGTACTTCTGGGATAAATGCACTCTCACTGGCTTGCCAAATACTAATGCTGGGGTGGTTGTGTAATAATCCACTGCAGCCTGAGCATCTTCTGTGGTTGCCATTTCAATAAATGCCTCATTAATTTTATTTAGAATAAGATGATTTGAAATAACTCCAAATGGTTCCACCAGTTGTAAGAGTTGATATCTCAAGTTTTTCCCTCGCTGGAAATCCATGATGTGAACAACTCGGCTAGTTTCCACTCTGCCTTTCTGCATGTGTCTTGGTCCTTGCAGGTTTCCATTTCCAGCACCCAGATTTCCTCTTGGTCCAACTGCTGGTCCCCCAAGATGAAATGATGGGGGTGGAGGTCCCAGAATTCCTGGTGCTGGGTTTGTAGACTGCTGCAACATGAATGGATCACCCATTGTATGTCCTGTATCAGTGTTAGGATTCCATTCTGGGTAGATTTCAAGAAGAAGCTGGCATCGACGACTGTGACTTGCTCCATTGATATGTTGACTCCACTCCTTATTAGAATGAACTGGCAAATCACATATAGAGCACAGATGGGGATAACCCTTCGGTAAGAGTCCATGGAAGTCTTCAATATTGCTACTTGGAGGAGCGCCCCTCTTTTTCTCAAAGAGAGATCTCTCTTGTAAGGAGCCAGGACCACGTCCCATTCTCTCATACTCACTGTCAAATTTATGATAGTTATGCGATGTCTCACCAAAAAAGGAATCATCCCTACACCTTTCTCCATCTCTTAATCTGTCATCTTCATAATCCATTCTGTCATAATAACCAGATTCTTGAGAACGACTTCCATGGTCATAATCAAGCACTAGGGTTGAGACTAGGACCACGAT
>NW_011495070.1:6115183-6119666 GCF_000754665.1 Bison bison bison | reverse complement strand
GCATACTTAAAGACTGGGTAGCAGCAGCAAGAAGGCCTATTCCTGCTGCAGACAGGTCACGCCCATGACTCTGCGAGTCCCTACCGAGAGATGACTGCTGGAATGACTTGGACATTGTAGAACTATCTCTTGTCTAGTTTATAGTTTAAAAAAAAAAAAATTTTTTTTAAAGATGGCCAAAAAGAAAGATCAACTAGAAAACTAGGTTAACTTTGCTTCAAAAAATGGTAACGCCAAGAAAAAGGATCAATAAGGACTGTAGAATCTTCTTCAAGCTGAGAACCAGCGGACAACTCTCCAAGCGAGTGGGACGCGGTGGCTCCCACAATCCCCCGCAGCAACGGCGCTGGTCGCGAACTATTTTCTAATGTTTGTGCTCCTCGTCAAGTTGATTGTTTGATTCACCCATCACAAGTTGACACCCTTGAGGGGACGGGGCGGGAGGAGAGTTTTTGCAGACATTAAGTCTCCTAAAGATTTTTAGAAATGGATTTTCCTTTTGGAAATATGAGGCCTGATTGTAAATAAACCCGTGCTGCATTCACATCCGCAGTCCTGGATTAGTGAAGAGCTTCACTTGTGTGCACCAAAACACAATTTTTTCAAAAATGGCTGAAACTATGTCATCAGCAACTTGGAGTTGTGACAGAAAACCACGCAGAAATAGGACCCGTTTCTCTTTGTCTTGCACCCTGTATTCAGCTAAATGTGACTCTCACAATGAAGTGTTTACTGTATCTTCTCAGTGTTTCCCGATTGTTACTATGCTTGCACTTAGTACTCTAGACGTAGTTTGCTCTTTCTCATAAATTCCTTTTTTAAACATTTTTTCATCAAAGATCAATACTTGTAGTTCCCATGATTCTTTTTTTTCTTAGAAGTTATAGCAGTTACTTCTCATGAAAATGAAGTACAAAGAAACTTTAATACTGTTTGAATGAAATCTGGAACTGACTAAAAATGTGCTTGTACAATGATTTCAACTTGTCTGACTATAACACCAGTGTCTACTGAGAGTTGGTTCTTTTAGAATAGAATATAAACTCAACTCCCCAAAGACATCTGAGAAAGGTCTCAAACCAGTGCTGCTTTAAAATATAGATCATATCTTCTAGTTGTGTTGCTGTACCTTTTTAAAATATTTTGTTAGGAGTAGATGTCAGTGAATACCAGAAAATGGAATAACAAAGAAGTTAAAATACTCTTCAGATACCTAGGGCAAACATGTCATTGAAAAAAATCTCAGTAGAGAACCCTTGTCTAAAAAATATACTATTCTCTGATTCTCCCACTTTCCAGAAGGGTAAGAACCTGTTGCTATAAATCGATGTAATATATATCATTATTTCACTCAACTGCGGTGTTTCCCAAAGTGTACATTACTCACAGAGGATATTTATTAAAAATGCAGATTCCTGGGCCTGACCTCGGATCTTCTGAATGAGACTCATTGAATTTTGCATCTCCGTTGGGCATCCCTAATTAAGTATTATACAGTTGAAGTTTGAAAACTATTAGGAAATTTTAAATGAATATTATTTTCATTTTTTGTGACAGTGTGGAGAGATTAAAAAAAATTGTATATTGGAGTGTAGTTGATTTACAATGTTATGTTAGTTTCAGATGTACAGCAAAGTGATTTAGTTATACATATGTGTATGTGTGTGCTAAGTCGCTTCAGTTGTGTCCAACTCTTTGAAACCCCATGGGCTATAGCCCGCTAGGCTCCTCTTCCATGGGGTTCTCCAGGCAGAGATACTGAAGTTGTTGACCATTTCGTCCTCCAGGGGATCTTCCCGACCCAGGGATCGAACCTGCATCCTCTTTTGTCTCCTGAATCGGCAGGTGGGTTCTTTACCACTAGCACCAGCTGGGAAGCCCAGTTATACATACACATACATCTATTCTTTTTCAGATTCTTTTCCCAGTTAGGTTATTACAGAGTATTGAGTAGAGCTACTTGTACTCTACAGTAGTTGCTTGTTGATTATTTATTTTATATGTAGTGAAAACTACTAGCAAATTAAGTTGAAAGGGGAAGTCTGCTGGAAGCTTTCCCTGGGATTAGTAGAGAAACTCTTTCAAGAATGGTAGGTAAAAATGAGTTTAAAGTGTTATCTATCCTTCCCACTCTTAATTCCCAGAAACTTTTCCCCTTCAGGTATCACATGTAGTTTGGCATCTAAATATATCAGTTAGTTAAAAAAGTAAATAAAAGTGCTGGAACTTCTTTTCATGCTTTAGTTATAACTGACTTAATCAGAGCTCATAAACATCCCAAGGATCTGAAAATTTTTCAATATTTGTAAGTAGAGAAGTATAGAAGTGAATAAACCAAAAACCAAATGATTAAACTAACCTGTCTTTCTTTGAAACTAAAAAGAAGGATCTAGATTTAGGAAAATAATAGATGCCATTAAAAAAAAATTAGTAAAATAACTTTCTTTGTGCCTAGGTGTTAGTATTTCTTCAAATATTGGTTTCTTTTGAATCTTAGATTCTGAAAAAAGTAGTGGAATTTAGTTAAATAATGCTGTCCTTTTAATGAAGGTGTATATATATATTTATAATATTTATTAAACTAGTTTTCAAAGTTTTACTTATCTGTTTTTCAGTTGTAAAAATATTTGAAGGCAATATCTCACATGGAAACTCAGTAGGCAAAATAGATAAGAATAAAGCTTCCTTGTGTGTGTATTTGGGGGTGGTGTGTGCAAAGCCTACTCACTCAGTTCCCATTTTATTCTCCCAGAGTAAGGGTCAGCAACTTTTGGCCCATTGGCCAAATCCCACCACTTCCTGTCTTTGCAAGTCAAGTTTTATTGACCACAGCCATGCCCATTCCTTTATGTATTATCTGTGACTGATTTTGTTCTCCAACCTAGAGTTGAATAGTTGAGACAGACACTTACTTAGGCAAAATGTCAACAAAATATTTGCTGTCTGGCCCTCTGCACAATTTGCCAGTCACTCTTCTAGAAGGAATAGTGCTTGAGATACACCTCTCCTTGGGCTTGAGGTGTGCCTCTCAATCCCTGCAGGTCACCTCAGTCCACAATGGATATTTACTAAAGTATGCTTTGGGCTTCCCTGGTGGCTCAGATGGTAAAGAATCTGCCTGCAGTGCGGGAGACCCCCGTTTGATCTCTGGGTCAGGAAGATCCTCTGGAGAAGGGAATGGCTACCCACTCCAGTGTTCTTGCCTGAGAATTCCAGGGACAGAGGACCCTGGTGGACTACAGTCCATGGGGTCGCAAACAGTCAGATGCGACTGAGTGACTAACACTTTCACTTTCACTTCACAGTATGCTTTGTGATGATGAGGATTATATTAATAATTTTCTAGCTGTTTCATATGACACGAAAAGGTAAAAAGGCTCTCCCTTAGAAGCATGATTCAGCAGCTGCTATAGAACTGGCTTTGTATTCCCTAATATATTGACAGTGAATGATACATTTCCTTAGCAAATATTTTTTCCTCCATGTTGTTTGGGTTTATCTTTTCTCTTGTAAGGTTTATTTTGACACTATTTATTTTTTAATTTTAATTTTATTGCAATCTAGTTGATTTACATCATTGTGTTAGTTTCAGGTATACAGCATGGTGTTCAGTTATATTGGGTTGGCCAGAAAATTTGTTCAAGTTCTTTCTTAACATCCTATGGAAAAACCTGAATCAACATTTTGGCCAACCCAATACATGTAGTTACTCTATTTCAGATTCTTTTTTGATGTGTTATTATAGAATATTGAATACTGTTCCCTGTGCTATACCGTAGGTCCTTATTGGTTATCTATTTAATTCATAGTAGTGTATATATGTTAATCCCAAGCTCCTAATTTATGCCCCCCGCCCAGGTTTTCCCTTTGGTAACCATAAATTTGTTTTTTAAATCTGTGAGTCTGTTTGTTTTGTAAATAAGTTTGTTTATATCTCTTAAAAATTAGCTTCCACATATGAGTAATATCATATGACACCTGTCATTCTGTCTGACTTCACTTAGTATGATAATATCTAGGTCCAACTATGTTGGGGCAAATGGCATTATTTCATTCTTTTTTTTTTAATTTTATTTTATTTTTAAACTTTACAATATTGTGTTAGTTTTGCCAAATATCGAAATGAATCCGCCACAGGTATACCTGTGTTCCCCAACCTGAACCCTCCTCCCTCCTCCCTCTCCATACCCTCCCTTTTTTATGGCTGAACAAGAATAGTTTGAAAGTATTTAAAACAGTATTAATTCTTTCCTTTTTTCTCTGGCCTTTGAGTTGGAGGTGGCTTTCTCTAAACAGTGATCAGAGCCATCTGAGTTTTTGAGAGCAGAGTGGTAGATGACTGCTCCCTCTTACATGTCTATTTTTATCTGTTAAGAACAGTAGATAAAATATGTAAAATGTGTCATCAGTAATAGGTCCTCATGACAAGAAGTTAAAACCTAGTCAGTTCTATCTTGAAAGACTGATTTAAACCTATTTGAGG
>NW_011495070.1:6109688-6115083 GCF_000754665.1 Bison bison bison | reverse complement strand
GTATATTTGAGGGCTTCTCTGGTAGCTCAGTTGGTAAAGAATCCGTCTGCAATGCAGGAGACTCTGGTTCAATTCCTGGGCCAGGGATCTTCCTGTGGATAGACTACCCACTCCAATATTCTTGGCCTTCCCTTGTGGCTCAGCTGGTAAAGAATCTGCCTGCAATGTGGGAGACCTGGGTTCGATCCCTGGGTTGGAAAGATTCCCTGGAGAAGGGGAAGCTACCCACTCCAGTATTCTGGCCTGGAGAATTCCATGGACTGTATAGTCTGTGGGATTGCAAAGAGTCAGATGTGACTGAGTGACTTTCACCATCTGGCCATGCTTCTTTAGTACCTATGAAATATATTTGTTTAATCAGTGGTGTTATATGACTTAGCGTGATTCTCTACTTGGTCTTATGTATAAGGGGGTAACCCGACTTTGAAAAATTGTTCCCCAAACATAACAGTTTTGATCACCCCTGTCATAGGTGGAGGACAAAGCATTTTTCCCCCCTAATTAGGTGCGTCATTCAACTGAAACAAAGTCACACAGAGTAGGATCATATGGGGAAAATACACTAAATTGCTAAATTTCTAGTCTTTGCAAGAAGTTAATTCCATTCCATTTAATTTTATTTAGCAAGTGCTTTTGAATTGCCAAGTAGAGGACACTAAGCTTCATAATGTAAGGATAATAAAGTCATATATGGCTATTATTGAAGGTCTTAAATTGCATTGTAGAATAAGAGAGGTGGTCTCTGGCTGATAGTGCATGAGGCTTGTATAACAATCTCTGTAGTATGGGCTAAAGGAGACACTCTGAAAGTTGAAGTATGATGCTTTTAATAAAACCCAGTTCCAGGCTGAACTTTAAGTCCTATATACTACCGTGCGGTGCTTAGTTGCTTAGGCATGTCCAACTCTGTGACCCCATAGCCTGCCAGGCTCCTCTGCCCATGGGGATTCTCCAGGCAAGGATACTGGAGTGGGTTGCCATGCCCTCCTGCAGGGGATCTTCCTGACCCAGGGATGGAACCCAGGTCTCCTGCATTGCAGGCAGGTTCTTTACATACTGAGGCACCAGGAAAGCCCTATATACTACTTCTAGTGTCCTGAATGTTACAGGTTGTTGCTGTTCATAATTGTGTTTGATGGAATTTAAGACGGCACTATATTTTCCTCCTTGGGACTTATATCACAGTTCAACTCCTAGGTCTCATCCTGGACTCATAAGAAGGCCCATTTTAGCAGAGAAATAGCTTGTTGTAATGTCCTACCTGTTAGGAGAGAAAATAGAATTAGTTACTCCTTTAACTAATAGCACTCAGACTTTTTAAAGCAGAAGCCTGTATTTTGAGTATGTGGTGGACTATGATTGAAGTAGAGATATCAACCACTCATTTCCTTAACAGCCACCTGTAGGCCCAAGATAAGTTCACTGTCCAGGTGTCCCTGTCTGACTCAGACTGGCTGGTAGTGGGCACCATATTGATTCTGCCTCCTGGACTGCAGCTTGTCTACTGCTGGGCTCTCATCCAAAAGCCATGGAGTTGAATTGATTTCTGGGATGGTACGGGGAGGGAGGTGGGAGGGGGGTTCAGGATGGGGAACATGTATACACCCGTGGCAGATTCATGTTGATGTATGGCAAAACCAATACAATATTGTAAAGTAATTAGCCTCCAATTAAAATAAATAAATTTAAATTAAAAAATAAAACATCCTCCAAAAGAAGCCAAGTGTGCGCTCTAGTTCTGGTCCTCTTACAATGGTTTCCCAGTTGCTCAGGCGTCAGGGAGAGAGCCTGATCTTGGCTAATCCTCCTCTCTCAAAGTGGCCACGTCAGGGAGAGAGCCTGATCTTGGCTAATCCTCCTCTCTCAAGGTGGCCACATCAAAAAGGGCTCACTCCTAACTGACTTAGTCCTTCCACCTGAGAATGTTCTAGAAGCAAAGGCACTTTTTGTTGGATACTTTGTCTTTCCCAGCAAATCAAAATGGAGTAATTCAAATACAAAGAGAAAAGATCTGTTGCCATTAATTTCCTTCTCTCTAATAAAAGAGAATAACACATAATAAAAAATCTAAATATTTAAAAAAAAATTTTGTTTTTCTTTTTTCTAAGGTGAGATAATCAAAACACTATACTTAAAGAAAGCCCCTTGTCCCCTAATACTTTATGCTCTGTGATGGCAGAGGTTGGGTGAATGGAGCTGTCAGGAAGGGGCAAGGATCCTGTGACTGGACAGCTCCTCTTACACGGGGATCGAGATGCTTCTTGAAATTTCCCCAGAGATGCACTTTGGGGTCCCTCAGTGGGCATGGGACACTAGGTGGGGTTAAAAACATACCAAAAATACTTATTAATTCCCATATTTCATCCAAATGGAATTTCATTAGGAAATGATAGACAAGAAGGAAAAATGTAATTTTACCAGGTTTTTATCCAAATAAAAAGTAAGTGTCTTTTCAATAAGAAAACTCCTGGCTCTCCTACTTTTCATAATACATGTCATCCCCTCATTGATGAATTTACTTCTTCAGTCTTTATATTGCTTGTGTAGCAATTTATGAAAGAAAGACTTTCATAACTAGAGCCTTTTTTTTTAATTAAAAATATCCTGTGGCATTGAAGTCAGAGCATCTTTCCCATCTCTCCTTTCAAACCTTTTTCCATCCTTGATTGTAACTGCCTAATTGCACCCATTCTTTATTTATCCCTCTGTGTCTTCTGAGCAGTTCCCCAGGTGGTTAGAAATGTTATTTGAAAGACACAGATACAGACGCATGTTATACAATTAATAGGCCTTCACTAAGTGGAACCAATAGACCATTAAAATGAATCCGTGCTGTCCAAGCTCTCTCTTTCTTTCTCTCTCTCCAGCAATAACCTGACCCAAAGGCTAAAGTGATATGAAAATCTGTCTCTTCAATCCCGCCTCTGTTTTAAGTGCCAGAGAAAAACAGGGCACAGATAATGATTTTCTGCTCTCAACAACAAATGTGCAAATCCTTCCATTCCAAGTCTGCCTCCTACTGAGGCTGCTGAATCAGGAATTGCACCATTTACAATAGAAAATGGAATAATTTGCCTATTCCAAGCTGGAGAGAGGTAGTGTCTTGCAATAAATGGCCTGGCTGTATAAATAATAAAGTAAAAATGGGCCTGAAGCTGTCAGGATTTTTGTTTGCAGGAAATAGGGTAACACTAAGCACTTTCTGGCTGTGTTTCCCAGCTAGAGTCCAAGGGCTATTTAGTTACTAACAGCAATAATGGAAACGGCTTCGTGTCAAGATGGGAGCCACAAGTGCCAGGCAGAAAGAGAGCAACAAATATTAGAAGATATCAACTACCAGCATGCTTTGATTGCAACCGGTGGCTCTGGGAAAATGGAGCATGCCGGGAGCTTTCGCAATGAGAGAACCAGCTACCAGAAGACCTCAGTGGCCAGTAACAACTCACATCCCCTGCACTCCTGAACTACCTGCCCAGAAAGGTGAGAAAGAATAATTTATGAGCACTGGAGGCCTGATCTGTTAACACATTATTATCTTTGCCAGCTAGAGTGATTACTGACCTGACCATATTATGGATATGCATTCAGAGTACACATTCCTGGGGCGATTACAGAAAGTACAGTCAGGTTTCAGGGTGCCAAAGTGACCAGTCCACTCTTGCACATGACCTGGGGGCAGAAAGGAAGGCATGCTGTACTTTCTGGCTGAGATGTTAAGATGCAGGGGAGTTCTGCTTCACTGGGTGTTTCTCCATAAATGAGGCGGTAGTAAATCTTCAAACTTCCCTAGTATCAGATTCTGCTCTCAAGGTAGTATTACTAGCAGTTTGCACTTAATGAGCACTCACTCCGTGCATTTGTGAAAAGATTTACATGCTCCATCTCGTGCAATGCTCACAGCGACCTTCCAAGGCAGGCAAGTGGATAAGTGAAAAGTGAGGCTCAAGAGACCAAGGAACTGGCAAAGCAAGTTGGTAAATGTGGAATCAAGAGTTAGACCCAGTGTTGCCTGATTCCAGAACTTGAACTTAAACCACTATGCCCTATTGTCTCAAGTAATAATAATAAAACAACAAATAACAGTTGTAGCATCCTCAGCTAACATTTATTGGGGGTACTTACTATGTGCTAAACATTGGGGAAAATGTTGGAATAAATCAGGATAGGATAACTACTGTAAGAGAAAACCCCCAAATCTTTAGTATCTTAACAGAATTAAAAAAAAAAAAATTTCCCCTACAATATATCACAATGCAGTGGGGTAAGCTGAAGGTAAGTATGTGTTGGAGCCAAAGGGTTGTGCTCCATGGCTTCCATTCAGGAAGCCAGGCTTCTTCCTGGTGTATGTTCAGCATATGGATTTCAAAGTTACCATGAAAGAGAGAAAGATCTTGAGAAAAGCTTATTACCTGCTCTTAACTCCCTTAGCCCAGAACTGACACCATCATTGGGCTCACATTCTAGTGTCAAACCTGGCCCACCTAGGGCCATACGTTGCTGTAAAACATATTTCCGACTGTGCCCAGGAGGGGTAAACCATTTGGTGAGCATCTAAATAGTTTATCTTTGACATGGTATTTTACATGTATTAGCTCAGTCTTTTCACCAACTTCAGGGAGGTTTTATTTGTGATACAAGTGAGAAAACAGATCCAGGGAGGTTCTGCTTTTTCAGGATCACACAGCTAGAAGGTATTAGATGAAGGTGGAATTTTGGGGGGAAAATGACTGATTTTCTTATGCAATGAAAGTCAAAGTTTGTTTAAAAGAAAGGGAAGAAACCTTTATCTTACCTTTGTTGATAGGAATCATCACCAGCGTTATCCTCAGCAGTTACTCCCTGTCTCCAATAGCTTGTTCTCCAGTTCCACCCACTGACTGTAGTTCCCTGAATGAGCTTTGTTCTTTCTCATCACTGTGTATTTGCATGAGCTGCTGTTCTCTTCTCTTGATTTGGGTGCCTCTGACATACCCTTCACATCTATATGTCTACTCAACAGAGAAAGACAAATACTGTATGATGTCATTTATATGTGGAGTCTAAAATACAACAAACTGGTGACTATAACAAAAAATAAACAAATTTGCAGATATAGAGAACTAATGGATGCTAATGGGAAGAGGGAGGAGGGGCTATATAGAGTTAAGGGATTCAGTTCAGTTCATTTCAGTTCAGTCACTCAGTCATGTCCGACTCTTTGCAACCCCATGAACTGCAGCACGCCAGGCCTCCCTGTCCATCACCAACTCCCGGAGTTCACTCAGACTCACGTCCATCGAGTCAGTGATGCCATCCAGCCATCTCATCCTCTGTCGTCCCCTTCTCCTCCTGCCCCCAATCCCTCCCAGCATCAGAGTCTTTTCCAATGAGTCAACTCTTCCCATGAGGTGGCCAA
>NW_011495070.1:6101215-6109588 GCF_000754665.1 Bison bison bison | reverse complement strand
TCTGTCGTCCCCTTCTCCTCCTGCCCCCAATCCCTCCCAGCATCAGAGTCTTTTCCAATGAGTCAACTCTTCCCATGAGGTGGCCAAAGTACTGGAGTTTCAGCTTTAGCATCATTCCTTCCAAAGAAATCCCAGGACTGATCTCCTTCAGAATGGACTGGTTGGATCTCCTTGCAGTCCAAGGGACTCTCAAGAGTCTTCTCCAACACCACAGTTCAAAAGCATCAGTTCTTCGGTGCTCAGCTTTTTTCACAGTCCAACTCTCACATCCATACATGACCACAGGAAAAACCATAGCCTTGACTAGCTGGAACTTTGCTGGCAAAGTAATGTCTCTGCTTTTGAATATGCTATCTAGGTTGGTCATAACTTTCCTTTCAAGGAGTAAGCGTCTTTTTATCTCATGGCTGCAGTCACCATCTGCATTGATTTTGGAACCCCCAAAAATAAACTCTGACACTGTTTCCCCATCTATTTCCCATGAAGTGATGGGACCGGATGCCACGGTCTTCGTTTTCTGAATGTTGAGCTTTAAGCCAACTTTTTCGCTCTCCTCTTTCACTTTCATCAAGAGGCTTTTGAGTTCCTCTTCACTTTCTGCCATAAGGGTGGTGTCATCTGCATATCTGAGGTTATTGATATTTCTCCTGGCAATCTTGATTCCAGCTTGTGCTTCTTCGAGCCCAGCGTTTCTCATGATGTACTCTGCATATAAGTTAAATAAGCAGGGTGACAATACACAGCCTTGACATACTCCTTTTCCTATTTGAAACCAGTCTGTTGTTCCATGTCCAGTTCTAACTGTTGCTTCCTGACCTGCATATAGGTTTTTCAAGAGGCAGGTCAGGTGGTCTGGTATTCCCATCTCTTTCAGAATTTTTCACAGTTTATTGTAATCCACACAGTCAAAGGCTTTGGCATAGTCATTATAGCCAAACCCCTCAAATAACCCAAATGTCCCTCAATGGGAAAATGAATAAATAATAGTATATCCATTTAATGAAATATTCCTCAGGAATGCAAATAAATAAACTACTATATACCAAATAGCATTGATGAATCTCAGAAGCATTATTCTGAGTGAAACAAGCCAGACACAAAGATTCAGGCTATATGATTACCCTTACAGAACATTTTAGAATGGGCAAAACCAATCCCTAGCGACAGAAAGCAGACCATGGTTGCCTGAGGCCAGAGGTTAAGAGCAAATGGCTGTAAATGGGCTTGAGTGAGAATTTTGGAGGGATGGAAATACTCCATTTCTCAATTGTGATAATAGTTTAATGGTTACATGGCTGCATGTATCTGTGGCAACATCAAAGTATATTTTGGGTAGCAGAAACAGCAGAAGTTCATTACCCAGATTCTTCTTGACTCAAGCAGCCAGGGCCATTTGTTGATTGCAAAATTTGTATCTTCCTGCACTAAGGCCTTTCATAATGCGGTTCCCTCTGCCAGGAATGTCCAGTCTTATTTCTTTGGATGAAGTTCCACCAACCTTACATTGCATCTTTTCAATGATGCCTATTTAATTTGATTGTGAGTTGTCTTCCTCTGAACCTTATAATCAATTTTTTCTTTCAGGCCTTTTTCTCCACCTGCCTTATGTTACACATATTTGTGCCCCTTATCTTATTCTCTAATGATCTGTAAACTCCCCAAGGGCAAGGACTCTTGTACCTCCAAGTGTATATTGCCCAAGAATGCATCTGAGTGTATTTGCTATTGGCTTGCTGACATAAATTAATTGCTTTTAATTAATTGTTTTATAATTCTGAGAGATAACTGTCACTTGTTTTCACATGAAGATTCATTTGAAAGAGATCCAGTATTTTTCACTGTTGTTGGTACCAGGTGTTCACAATGGAATCAGGAGGATTTGCCCTTGGATTAGATTTTAAAATTGAAACTGCTGCATGTGAGTCGAGCCCAGAAGGATATATGACAACTTTATAGAGACATGTGGCAGTTGGTTCACAAAATGAAAGTGTTGCCAGTGTAAAACTGTTATTTGTTCTGGGGAACTTCTAAAGCAAAGGAAATTTCGCTTTTGTAAAACCATGAGAGCTGATAGCTGGTAATTATTTTCTGCTTGGCTGCAATTATGAGTTCATCACATAATATAGTTATTAATGATTGTGCTGTGTTAATTGGAGAAACAGGTATGTTAAGAATACCTATGAGATTTTAATACTGGTAATGTATATGAATCTTTAACTTTATGGAAAATGGTGTGAAACATTATTTTTCAATGCCATGGCTTTTATCCTCAAAGCACAAGAATTTGAGTAGTGTATTGATAGCCTTATCAACACAGAGAATCAACTAATTAGTGTTTTACACAATCTGTTCCAAGAAATATAAACCATGAGATTGAAAAGATGCAAATGCTGCAACCTGTGGTTACAGAGGACAGAAAACTAACCCTATTGCTCGCTTCGAGTGTTCCCTGGCCATGATTCTCTTGGTTGTGAGGTTGCTAGAAGGTATTTCTGTGTACCAGTTAGATGTAGACACAGATTTAAAATTTGGAGTTATGACGATAGAACCCAGAGTTTTTCTGAGTTTATCAGGCCTGTGTGTACTTCTCAACATCTGTTTCTTAGTTGTGTTTAGGGACACCACATTCAACCCCTGGAGGATCGATACATGGAGCGCACAGTCCTGGCAGCTTACCCATCTTTTCTAATTCACTTATGTTTAGTGCTTTCTACTAGCATTCTGGTGAGGGTCTTGAGGTAATCATCATCATGTAAACAGCTGACATTTGTTGAGTACCACTTTACATACAATCCTAAGGGAGATATCATTATTATCCCCATTTCACAGATGAGCAAACTGAGACTTGGGTTAAGTAAACTTGCCCAAGCTTACATACTAGTAGCTGTTGGGATTTGAGCTATAAATATTCCCTTATTTTGAGATCATTTAAAAAAATGTAGTTTTTCATTGCTGTGATTATAAATGAATTAGAAAGAGCCGAATGTACTATCACAGAGTAATCAAACTATACTTATAAACATGTACTCTGTTCTAAATAGATTTTTGCTCATGATGGGCAAGTGAATTCCTATATGGCCAAAGGGGAAAGCGCTATTCTTTATTTCTGTCTTGAAATTAAAGTTATAGCCTTTTTGAACTGCGTTTATATACAAATATAATCCATATATTTGCACTCTTAGTCTTGGGCTTGAAAATCTAGTTTTAATGAAAATCTGTCAATGTATGGTTAATAGATTCAAGTACCTACACCCCATCCCTAGAATGTGCAAGGTTATGATTTTACATATTTGTCATAAATGGCTGCAGCATCCATATATTACTGGAGTGAGCTTTTCTAATGGGGATAAATGTACTGTGCTGTGGACTCTCAAGATGGCAAGATACACAACTCATGTTCAGTGAAGCAGGGGGAAATGTATTATCCCTCTGCCATGCTGTGACATGCATATATTGCATTCGCACTTCATGAGGGCACTAAATCCAGGGAGATCAAAAGAAAATACAGAGACAGATTTCCACTGCTGGCTCTTACAGTGTTTTCTGTTGGCTCCATGCTATTTGCACAGGGTGCAGAAGGCTCAACTGCTTCTTCAAAAGATAAATTTTGTTAAAACATGATATAAATTTTTTTCTCCTGCAAGTTGCATTTCCCTAAATTGGCTGAAAATTCAGGGATATTTTAAATAAATGACAACTCAAGGGAAAGAGTTCTACTCCAGTTTAATAATAATGGAGTGTGGAATACAGTTTTAAAAAGTTACGTACACATTAGCAAAATAACTGAAGTTCAAATTTTTATTTCCTAAAGACATAGTTTTCATAAAACTTGTTTTGAATAATTGCTTTTGTCTGGCAATTTTTCTCCATCCTTTTTGTGATTGCTCTTTACAAGTGAAACTACAGGTGCCCCAGGTTAATGAATAAATCCTAAGAGCAGATAGTGTTCATTTTCTTTTTTAGGATAGCAAAGGGAAAAAAAGCATAACTTTGGGGAGAGATTTTGCAAGAGTTATAATTTTTGATTCTTATTTTTTGCATAGTACAGTAGACTGTTCAAACTGGTGACATTGTGGGGCAGTGTGGGGGTTCCAGGGGCTCATAGAAAGTATTCAGCAGGCCCCCTTTGCCCCATATCCCAATCTGAGCCTGGTGTCAGAACTGTGTCACTGAACTGGAGAGATCAAACAGTCTGATCACCCACCTCTGTGGAAATAGAAATATGAAGAAAGGAGTTGAACTGCTTATTTAACCCCCTTGGTAATACTAAACAGATTTCAGGTTAGCATTAAATCAATGATTGGAGCCAGACATCTTGAATTCTAGGTATTGCAGATTTCCTGCTTGGACTTCTGAAACAGAGCGATAGCACTATATTGTAAATGAGACTTCTGCATTTGCACAGGAAACTTGACAGCAGCTTTAGTCTGAAGAATAATAAAACTGAGATTTAGAGTCGATCAGGATCAGTCATGATCAAGTTTAGTTGGCATGATAGAGTTCTCTCTCATATTTTTGAAGGCTACAGGTTGGGACTCCACTGCTGTGGGGGCTCTCTGAAATTGTTAGAGACCCAGGTTCTCTCTTGCTCATGGCTTTTCTTAGGATGGTTCTACACGATTATTGGGACTCTAGCTAATACGGAGGAAGAGATTAAAAAGCAGATAAGGACTATAATTTCCTAAAACCTGCCTCACGCAACTTTTCTTTACGTCTCATTGTCCCGAACTTAATTCCGTGGCCACACTTAGCTGCAAAGAAAGTTGGGAAACAGTTTTATCTCTGGGAGTCAGTGCCCAGTTAAGAATCAAGTGCTCTGTTACCCACAAAGTGTGAAGAAAGGATACTGAGGTGGGTAACCTCAGTGAGATTAAATAATTGCTTAGGATCACACAGTTTTCTAATGATAGAGATTAGAAGTAGGTCTCCTGATGGTGCAGTGCTTTTTGAATCAGAGAAAATGGACTTCTAAGCATATATGGAGATGATTTATGTATAGAGCGAAATGAGACTAAAGACCATTATGATTTTAAAGTTTGGTTTAAGAATTCTTCCACGTGTTTCTTTTTGCCTTTTATAACATGATCCCTATTAGTTTTATTCTCACTAGTTAAAAAGATAGAAAAAAAATCTTAGAATGTAGAGATGATAGCTAAATTTCCCAACCAGCAATACTGTTGAGGCAGTGGGGGAGAGAGAGTCACTTTACTGTGACCTCCGATCTCAGTGCATGGTCTGGACAGCATTTAGGTTCTCTGATCATCTCTCTCCACCACTCTCTGAGATGCTGTTTCACACCATCTCCTGCTCCCTAGCATCTGATACCCTTTCCCTTCACTTTAAGTTGATGGCCTTGTCTGTTACTTCACTGTGAGAATAAAGGCAAACGCAAGAGAGCTTCTGTCTGTTCTCACTCTCACCAGTGCCCCTGTCCCTGGATCTATGTCCTTGGCCTCCTTTTGTTGCAGTAGATTAACAGTTCTGTTTCTTTCAAAGCCCACTGATGCACTAGATCCCACCCCATCTTTCCTCCTCAGGCACTCTGCTCTGGTATTAGATGCTCTTTCTCCAGCATCATTTTCCTCTTTTCTATATGATCTTTCCCATCAGCATTCAAAGATATTCTACAGTCTCCCTTGGCAAAGTCACTCACTCTAGACTGGATTTCACACCCCCTTTTGGGTAGTCTCTTTTTCTCCTTAAAAGAAGGTTTTATATTTTACTCTTATTCCTTGGTTCATGAAATTCAGGCTTTCATCTCCAATGCTTCACTGAAACCCTTCTTGTTGAGGATGGCAATGATTCCTATCTTGCCAGATCCCAGGGGCATTTCTCAATCATCAGCAGCCCTTGGCCCAGCTGTTCATGTCCTCCTTCTGGAAGCACATTTTCTACTTGGTTTCTACTCTGCTCTTGCCTTATTTTCTCTGTTCTTGCCTTGGGAAAGCAATGACCGTGTCTTCCCATTCTTCATGGCTGGCTCCTTCTCTCCTTGACCTTAAAAATTTGAGGAGTGCTCATGGGCTCAGTCCCTTGGTTGTCTCCTCTATTTTTCTGTGTTCTCTCCTTAGTGATCTCACTCACTGTCATGGCTTTAAATATCTATATTTAGGTGGTTCTGAATTCATATTTTCAGCCTTTTACTTTTCTCTGGGCTCCAGATGTGTATGTCTGACTCTCTTTTCAACATCTCCACTTGGATGTCTACAAAGCAATTTCAAATTTAACAGCTTCAAAATAGAATTCTTGATTGTCTTTTCCCCAACTGTTCTTACTCTCATTTTCATAAATGGCACTGCCATTCACTCAGCACGTGCTAAGTTGCTTCAGTTGTGTGTGACTCATTGTGACTCTATGGACTGTAGCCCACTGGGGTCCTCTGTCTATGGGATTCTCCAGGCAAGAATACAGGAGTGGGTTTGCCATGCCCTCCTCCAGGGGATCTTCCCAACCCAGGGAAGGAACCCACGTCTCTTATTTCTCCTGCATTGTTCAGATCAAATACTGGGAGTTATCCTTGATGTCTATCTAGCCCACAGACCTCACATTTATCAGAAAATCTCACTTTATCAGAAAATCATCTTCAACCTCAAAGTAGAACTAGAATATAATCAGTTCATCATGTTCACTATCACTTTCCTAGTCCAAGACTGCCATTCAGACTCTGATTGGTTTCTCTGCTTCTCATCTTGCCCACTGCCAAGTCAAGAGCACCAGGTAATCTGATTAAAAATGTAAATCAGGTCATGGAAGTGACTTTTCTGCTCAATATTCTCTAGTGTATTTATTCAGTCAAAATGGAATTCCAGCTTCTTACTTTAGTCTGCAAGGCCCTCTTCTATCCACATAAGCTTATCTCCTGCTACTCGCAGCTCTATTCTTGGTTCTTGGTATTCCTCAAAAATAGGGAGCTTGCTGCCCACTTAAGGGCCTTGACCATATTCTTTATTCCCTCTGCTTGGAGAGCTCTGTTCCCCGGACCTCTGTAAGGACTTTCCCTGGTTTCATGGAAGCCTTCATTCCGATATTACCTTCTCAGATGAGCCTACTGGATATATACTCCACCTTCACCTTGATCCCCTTACCCAGGTTTATTCTAACTCACAGTGCTTATTACTACACAGCATCATGTTACACATACACAGGACTTTTTGGTTTCTATATTGTCTGTCTAGGATTCCTACAGAGTAAGTTCCATGGAGGCAGGGGCATTGACCTGCTTACTCTTTATCCCCTGTGTCAAGAAAGGTTCAAGGTGATGAGTGTGTATGCATCCACATACATGTGTGTACTAAGTGAATAAATGACCCTGATGCTTTGGAGAGACTTCAGTTAGTTACCTAAAGAAAAATACAAATGTATTGTGTTTCTCTTCGTTTCATCTGTGCCAAGCTTCCTAATCCTCATGCTTCTCTTTTTGGAAGAACATGTCAGTTTGCTTTGAGATCGAGAGTTACTGGGAAGCCAAGGTTGATCTGCCACCCCTCTACAAAGATTGCATCCCAAAGATGGCATCGTGGCCAGAAATAGATCCATTAGCTGCTGGAACACATATTACACTTCACACAATGAAAAACAGGGGCAGGGATTAGTTTCTGAATTGAGCGATTCACTGGCAAGTCCTGCTTGCAAAGGAATATGTGCAGATTTCATCTTTTCTGTCAAGCTCCTCTCTCTCTTTCAGAGAGGCATCCATTCCACACTTGTCAAAATGCATTTGGCTTGAAAATCATTCTCAGGATGTTCAGAGTTGCATCAAGGGCACTGAGCAGGGAGCAACGTGGTGAAGCAGAAAACGAGACCAAGGACCAGGAGAATTTGTGTCTAGCATCCGCTGAAAATCTTTTTTATGTGACTGTTACTGTGGCACCCATTCCCCCACACCTTTACTCTCATGGGCATAAAAGGCAGTGTGCACGCTTCTTAGCCTCAAGCAACTTTTGATGGATTTTGACTAGAGAACTTGAACTTGGAGGAATCACAACCATTTTTAAGGGGGAGGTGAAAACAGCTGTTTAATACAAAAAAGTCTTTCTTGCCAGAGGGGAAAATATGTTTCCTAAGAGCATATAAGTGATCCTGGATATTACGAGATTTGTTTCCTGTCTATTATGAATACCTTGACTACAGATAAGATGGATGATATTCATTAGTGTGTTTTACCCAGATTTTGTCAAACGATTAATGTCAGTCATTTTGTGTTTCTAATTGAAAAGAGTCTCTCTTTGAGGTCCCATGGATGTTTCACTTGAGATGTGCAGTGCCAGCTTTCACCTGTCATTCCATGATGGCTTTCATTGTTATAGGCAAAAATTTAAAAAATATTAAGTTTGCCTTTGGCAAAGGCCCAGTTCAGTATTCAGGCTCCACATA
>NW_011495070.1:6095190-6101115 GCF_000754665.1 Bison bison bison | reverse complement strand
GCTCCACATATCCGAATACCCTTGTCCTCACTCTAGATGACTTGCTTATCAGTCCTGATTTGGTTCTGAACCTGACATTTCCTTTGTTCCTCCTCTTATTCCCTTCATGAAAACAAAATTTATCATGGCTAGATTATAAGGAGCTCTGATTATCAAAACAATGCAAATATACCAGGGAATCAAATACAATTGAATGTATTATTTACCCTGGATGTATTAGTAGGACTAAGGTGTCTCATTTGGAATTTTAGGCAAAAGATATTTGGGAACTAGGATAGAGGAAGAGTCCCTAGAACCCTGTCTTGGTGGCTACATCTTCTGCTCACCAATTAGGTTGTCTGTGGGAATAATAATATAAATCAGGTCAGGTTCTGTTCAGCCATTTTTATTCTTCCAATTGCTCTTCAATCCAGACCTCTACCATGTGGATTTGGTACAATCATGTTTGGCTTTTAAACATTTGATTTCTTTCTTTCTATTTCTTTCTTTCTTTCTTTTTTTTTTTTTACTTACAAAATTGATCTATGTCTTTGGAAAGTCAGTGAAAAATGTTTCTTTGCAAATGTGGCCAAAGTCTGTGACTCAACTGGAGAGAACTGTTAGCTTAGGAATAAATGCTTTATTATTTTTTAGAGAGCAAATACTCTTGGACAGAGAAAGTAACTCACCTGGAAGAATTTCAGTCAGATGAATGGCACATTCACTAAGGGAACAAACCCACCTAAGCATAAATCTACTATTTTTAGTCTTGGATCTGAAATTCTTCTTTTTCTCACTTTTTGGCCATGATCTCTGTTCAAATAGCCAGCTCTTCAAATCGTAGATCATTAGAAGCTTTCATATTGGACTTTTATCCCCATACTGAGGCTGGAAGGGGCTGAAGGCTAGAAACCAGTGTGTTTTAAGTTTCACTGCATGGCCAATAGCAGGCTGATTTCTAACTGAACTAAATCCCTTTTGTCATTTATTTTTATGATAATAGTAAGATCTATGGACTTTTTGGAGGCTCTGGGATAAAAGAAAATATCATTTTTAACTTTTACTACACTTGCCGCTTGGGAACATCTATTGTTCGTTTTCTCTTAAGAAATCACCTAAATAGATTAACTGCTCCATACGGCTTTGAAGAAATAGAAAATACTGATGGAAAAGTTGCTGGTGACCACAACAATACACTTGCAATTGCCATTTAGTTTATCCCTTTGTAATCCTCTGTTCCACCTCACTGAGGCTGGTAATGTGGAAGCCAAACCAGAGTCCCCGACCCTCATCAGAGGGATCACCCAGCTCACTGTGCCAACCTGGTTGTCTCCCTCAATCCCTGCTTCATGTGTATGCAATCTTTTCGTGGGCAGAGAGTGCCCCTGGGAGGCTCCTCATGTTTCTTTATTCTCTGAGGCAGGAAATGCAGATGGAGCATCAGTGCCTCTTCTGCCTTTTTTTGCTGGAAAGAACCTAGACATTTGCTGTTGTGGGGCACCATGGTCAGTTGCTACTAGCAAGTGGCCCAGGCACTTGGTGCTCAGAGTGTGGTCCCTGGACAAGCACCAGTAAGGAGGCTAATCAAAAATACTGAATCCAGGTTCCAACCCCAACCCAGTGAAGCAGAATCTGCATTTTACTAAGATCCCTGCTGATTCATATGCATGTAAGGCTTAAGCTTGAAAATCATATCCAAAAATTGCTTCATTTATTTCCCTTCAGCTTCCAGAGTAGACTCTCAGAGGGCATGCCACAGGCATTATATCGTGACTTGTACCTCAGCCCTTGTGTTTTGAAATAGGAAAGCACAGCCTTGCTTCCCCATCTTCTGTCCCGGTCTGACAATGTAAACCTTTTGGTTTCACGTTTAGGTGTCCTTTGTACTTAATAGTTGATCTTTGGAAAAGAAATCAATATTTGCCCACAAGTCATTTCTTTTTGGGCCTGTTTCAAAAGAAAAAAAAAAAAAGATTAACGAATATTCTAAGCATCTGCAGCAGCCTTTATAAAGCTGCAAATCTCTTAGGTCAGCAGAGAATCTATGATGACTACGAAGGTATACAAATACCGTTTGAAATGGTTTTGCAAACGCTCTTACCTAAGGCATACCTCTTTCTTCCTTCACTGAAGCAGCTAGCACAAAGACCCCTGGGGCAAGTCTTCAAAGGGGGCAATTCTCTGCAGAAGGAAGCTCTGTGGGATTTGCAACAAAGGATTTCTCAAGATCAACAGCGGCTTGCTGAACTGGGTGGGTTAGAGAATTGAAAAAAAGAAAAAAAAAATTAAGACACTATAGCTGTAGTGGAGGGATGCCGTGGGACCAATAATGAGGTGCTTTGGAAGGAGAGGAATAAACCAGCAGTTTTCTGGAGATTGAGATAGGACGCTGTTGGAGTTGATGAAGTGGTTTTTCTTTCTTGTATTCTTGAAAATATTATGTTTTTTTTTCCCCCATAGACATCAGCAAACACACAAAGTATAATGCAACAACAGTATATTGCTACAAAGTTTTGAAAGAGTTGACTAGCTCTTTTGATATTCTCAAGTAAATACAGTTTTTAAATTCAGCTGTTTTTGTGGATTCCCAGTTCAATTAACATAATTTACATATACAGGCCTAGACACTGATCTTTCTAGCAAATAGAATGAGAGTATCAATTGTGCTTATTTAAGACTGAATTTCATAATGCTTATCAGTGTGACAACATTCTCTGCTATCAATTTGGGAAAGAATTTAAGGTATTAGATTCTTCAAGGCTCTTTGGAAAACCAAAACCAAAGTAGGACTATTTGTCAAGACACAACATATTGGAACAAGACTGTAGGCGACAACACTGTAGAAGACATCAGGACCTCAACATATGGTCACGCACATTGTACACTGCACAACTCCAGAGGGCGACGCTTACATGGCTTTCACGAATGTCATTCCCACAGTTATAAAATGTGACAGCTCTGAATGTTGTCATGTTCTCAGTATACTCTTCATGAACTTTAGTCTTATTCACTTTTGGTAATATTTAAAATTTTTCTAATTAACTTACAGCTATGTAGAATTTATGGAGTTGTTCCAAAAATTCTCTTTATATGTCCTGCTATTTGATGTATGGAAGGAATCTAACAAAATTAAAAGCTAGTGCTATGTTCCACTCCAGTACTCTTGCCTGGAAAATCCCATGGACAGAAGAGCCTGGTAGGCTGCAGTCCAAGGGGTCTCTGAGAGTTGGACACGACTGAGTGACTTCACTTCACTTTTCACTTTCATGAATTGGAGAAGGAAATGGCAACCCACTCCAGTGTTTTTGCATGGAGAATCCCAGGGACGGGGGAGCCTGGTGGGCTGCCATCTATGGGGTCATGCAGAGTTGGACATGACTGAAGCGACTTAGCAGCAGCAACAGCAGAGCTATGTTTATTTTTTTGTGTAGGGGAATGCACTGGAATGCTGCTTAGGAATGCTGTCTCAGAATTATGATTGTAAATTGGCGTTCATATAAATAGACAAGTTCCAATGGCATTTATAATAAAACACTTTCCCAGCATAACTCAGTGTCATGTGTGGGCTAGGAGTGCAGGCTCTGGAGTCCACAGCTGGGGCAGATTCCTTCTTCCTTCACCAACATGTTCAATGATCTCCTCAACCTTCCTCATTCAAAGCGTGGGGTGATCTTAGTATCTGCATACTTCATTTGATGGCTATGAAGTCTTATATTGGGTTGGCCAAGAAGTTCATTCAGGTTTTTCTGTTAAATGAATGAAGTTTTTGGCCAATCTAATATGAGATGGTACATACAAACCACTAAAAATAGCATCTGGCGTAGAGTCTAAACATTAGGGACCTAATGTTCTCAAGTTTGTACTAAGCTCTTCCTAATTTTTCTGGAAAGTTTTGGAGCTACCCACATTCACATTTAGCAGTATGATGGAAACACAAGAGGAAGAAAGGATCATTTTCTGCTACATATTTGTATATACAAGTAGGTAATGCTATGAGGGAA
Organism: Bison bison bison; assembly: GCF_000754665.1. Classification (NCBI taxonomy): domain Eukaryota; kingdom Metazoa; phylum Chordata; class Mammalia; order Artiodactyla; family Bovidae; genus Bison; species Bison bison. The sequence continues at coordinate 6,097,135 of NW_011495070.1, read as the reverse complement.
AACAGTAGCTCTTACTCTCTCTATCTCTGTACCTCTGGAGTCCAAGTTTGAAGTTTGGATCTTCCCTGGTGGCTCAGTCGGTAAAGAATCCACCTGCAATGCAGAAGACCCGGGTTTGATCCCTAGGAAGAGCCCCTGGAGAAGGAAATGGCAGCCCACTCCAGTATTTTTGCCTGGGAAATTCCACGGACGGAGGAGCCTGGCAGGCTACCATTCACAGAGTCGCCAGAGTTGGACATGACTTAGCGACTAAACCACCACTAAGACAGATTTCACTGAAAGGTGTCTGAGCATTTGCTGGGTCAGTTTTTAAAACTGCCTCTTGCTTCTTTTCTTGATGACAGTGAAGGGGAGCAGGGGCTGTGACAGCCGTGAGTGCTGCACACCAAATTCGTCCACTTGTCCTTAGCACATGGAGAAATCACACTGCCCTGCTCACATCAAACTTGAGTGATCCATGGGCTTGCTTTGGCTAATCAAGTGTGAGAGGGAGTGATGGTTGTGACTTTCAGGAAGTATCTTTAGTGCTGAATGCTTGATTCATTAAGCTCTTACTTCCTCCTTTAGTTATGTTTAAGCATGGACTCAGATGGAGTAGCCAGTGGTTTGGCTTGGATCCCTGAGAGGCTGTAAGAAGCAGAGGCCCCTGCTGACCTGTGATGGACACAGAGCGTGGGCCAGGTGGAAAGCTTTGTGGTCTAAAATCACTGAGGTTTTGGAGGTTGCTTGTTGCTTCCGTATAACTTGCTTACTCTGATTTTTTTTCAAGGAGCCCTGAAAGAGCATTATACTTTCCTGGCTCTGAGAGACACTCTTACAGGTATAGATTATGTTCTGATGATGGTCAGCTTGTGGCATTCCTGGTAGATACCAATTTTCTGGCTCTTTTAACATCAATATAGAGATTATGTAGTAAATTAACTAGTTTATATATTTTGAGCATTTAGTGACAAATAATACATATTCTTAAACAGTCACCATTTTCCTAAAAATAAGCACAAAACCTTTAACAAATTCATCTTGTCTAGTTAGATCTAACGTTATTGAAGAGGAACTGAGGTAGAATGTTTCTGTGTCCTACCCACACGTCTATTTATTTTTAAAGAACCCTGAATAATTTATCTGATTGAGGACAAAAAGTTTGCAAAATTACTGACTATCTTAAGAGAAAATAGAAGAATATGAGAAATCCACACAGAGATTCTTTCCTACAAAATGGCATTGAACCAGCAATCAGACATAAAATTATTATTGATTTTTATCTATTATTTATAGTGTTGTGAGAAAGTGATATACGTGGAATGTAGCAATGATTGCTGTGTTTTGACGTCTATTCAACCCAGTTTAGAGAAAATATAAAGTATTTGACAAAGAGCCTTTGAAAACTAGGAAGTGAAAAATGTAACTTCTAAGAGACTAATGGGCTTAGAAAAATGTTAATGAGATTAGACAATGAGTTTAAAACAAGATGTTCAATTACTTATTGAATAGAAACTTTGTATTTTATATATTTAAAAAATAATATTCTGTAGATGGTTGAAAGTTGTAAATAGATAAAAATCATGAATTTACAACAAATAGTTTTCTGCTAAAATAAATTTGATTAGGAAAGTAAACAAAAATGAGGTAAGAAATTAATGTTTTTAAAAAACCAAACCAAAAATGTGAAAAAGAAGACAGGCACTTGATTTATCAGAAATTAAACTCTGTATTCCATAGGACATTTGAAATTCTTTACTCATTGGTCATATATGCTTGTACCTTATAGGAATTTGTTGCTAATGTAATAGCCGCCAAGTGCAACCCAAAGCATGTGAACTTTGCTATGCCCCCGTTACCCTGTACCCGTTACCAGGCAACAGTTACCGAGACCCCTAGTGGTCCTGCCCAGCCACTGGTTGACACCACAGTGGGCCCCCCTCCAGATGACTGTCAGTGAGTGACC
>NW_011495070.1:6094713-6095051 GCF_000754665.1 Bison bison bison | reverse complement strand
GACCATTCAGTTCAATTCAGTTCAGTCGCTCAGTCATGTCCGACTCTGTGACCCCATGAATTGCAGCACGCCAGGCCTCCCTGTCCATCGCCAGCTCCCGGAGTTCACTCAGACTCATGTCCATCGAGTCAGTGATGCCATCCAGCCATCTCATCCTCTGTCGTCCCCTTCTCCTCCTGCCCCCAATCCCTCCCAGCATGAGTCTTTTCCAATGAGTCAACTCTTCGCATGAGGTGGCCAAAGTACTGGAGTTTCAGCTTTACCATCATTCCTTCCAAAGAAATCCCAGGGCTGATCTCCTTCAGAATGGACTGGTTGGATCTCCTTGCAGTCCAAGG
>NW_011495070.1:6092258-6094613 GCF_000754665.1 Bison bison bison | reverse complement strand
CTCCTGCCCCCAATCCCTCCCAGCATGAGTCTTTTCCAATGAGTCAACTCTTCGCATGAGGTGGCCAAAGTACTGGAGTTTCAGCTTTACCATCATTCCTTCCAAAGAAATCCCAGGGCTGATCTCCTTCAGAATGGACTGGTTGGATCTCCTTGCAGTCCAAGGGACTCTCAAGAGTCTTCTCCAACACCACAGTTCAAAAGCATCAGTTCTTCGGCACTCAGCCTTCTTCACAGTCCAACTCTCACATCCATACATGACCACAGGAAAAACCATAGCCTTGACTAGATGGACCTTTGTTGGCAAAGTAATGTCTCTGCTTTTGAATATGCTATCTAGGTTGGTCATAACTTTCCTTCCAAGGAGTAAGCGTCTTTTAATTTCGTGGCTGCAGTCACCATCTGCAGTGATTTTGGAGCCCAAAAAAATAAAGTCTGACACTGTTTCCACTGTTTCCCCATCTATTTCCCATGAAGTGATGGGACCAGATGCCATGATCTTTGTTTTCTGAATGTTGAGCTTTAAGCCAACCTTTTCACTCTCCTCTTTCACTTTCATCAAGAGTTAGATAAATTTGTTCTTTCACCGAGATTTGCTGTTTTGGTCACCTGTTAAAAGCTATACTAGCCTGTTTATTCAGTAACCCACATAGGGTGTTTTCTATGTCCCTGAATAATAGTACGGTCTTATTGTGAGTTATTTCAGTTATCATTTTAGAGTTGAGGGACACTGAGCCTCAGAGAGGTTAAAGGAATCACTAACGGCTGCTGTTACAGAATGGGTTTTGTAAGGGCTACCTTAAAAAAATATATGGCCTATTTCCATTCTTACTAGCCTACCTACATGATTAAGTGTAGATATGTAGAAAGGGATAGATACATAGAAATCACCTGGTCCCTGTTCTCTCATCCCTGAACTCTGAGTAGAATACTAACGCATCTGATTTTCCTTACCCTCTTAATGGGATAGTCTTATGGCACATATCATGTTAATGGCTCCATTGGACCGCTCTCCGAGGTTCAGACCCCTGTTTTTCCCCACCTTAGAGAGGGTAAGCACATCTGGAATTCTGGATCACAGGACAGCTTTGTAGTGGGATGGTCTATTAATTCTATTGATTTCTGTTAATTACAGTAGCATAGCGTGTGTGCTTAACTTTACAGAGACTTCTTTCAATTCAATTTCCATACAAACCATCCTTTTATTACGTTACACTTCCACTCTTCTAAATCACTTTTGATTCATTAAATTTGAACTTTCTTATAGCAGGAGACAAAAATTCAAGTTGTTTTGTAGTGAAGCTATGTGTCAGATGACTATTTCCTCTCAGCAGATTTGTGTTTTCATATGGTTGGTTGTCCAATTACTTGAATATTTTATTGTACTTCTTGATTACTTTAAAATTACTTGAAAATGGAAAACTTGAAAGTGTTAAACCTAATGATAACAAAGCAGAGATGGAAGTGCTTTGATTTGCTGAAAGTGACAGATCTTTATTTCAGATGAGTATCTTGGCCTAAGACAGTTTCTTTATGTCAACTTAGATAAGAAGTGGTAAAGAATATATATTTCATAGATATAATTATTCTCTATTTTTAAATAATTGGAATATAGTTGATTTACAATGTTGTGTCTCAAGTGTACAGAAAATGATTCATGTATATGTGTGTGTATACCTCTTCTTTTTCAGATTTTTTTCCATCATAGGTTACTACAAGTTGTAGTACAAGTATATTACTACAAGTTGAATATGTGCTATACAGTAGGTCCTTTTTGTCTATTTTATGTGTAGTAGTTTGTATCTGTTAATCTCAGACTACTAATTTATCCCTCCCTTTTTTCCCCCTTTGGTAACCATAAATTTGTTTTCTATGCCTGTGAGTCTATTTCTGTTTTGTAAATAAGTTCATTTGTTTCATTTTTTAAAGATTCCACATATAAGTGATATCAAATGATATTTTTTTTTCTGTCTGGCTTCACTTAATATGATAATCCCTAGGTCCATCCCTGTGGCTGGAGATGGCATCATTTCATTCTTTTTTATGGCTAATATTCCACTGTGTGTGTGCACACACATGCACATATATACAATGAATGGAGCACTTCTTCTCCATTCATTCATCTGTTAATTGACACTTCAGTCGCTCAGTCGTGTCCGACTCTTTGCGACCCCATGAATCGCAGCACGCCAGGCCTCCCTGTCCATCACCAACTCCCAGAGTTCACTCAAACGCGCATCCATTGAGTTGGTGATGCCATCCAGCCATCTCATCCTCTGTCGTCCCCTTCTCCTCCTGCCCCAAATCCCTCCCAGCATCAGAGTCTTTTCCAATGAGTCAACTCTTCGCATGAGGT
>NW_011495070.1:6091803-6092158 GCF_000754665.1 Bison bison bison | reverse complement strand
ATTCTTCGGTGCTCAGCTTTCTTCACAGTTCAACTCTCACATCCATACATGACTACTGGAAAAACCATAGCCTTGACTAGATGGACCTTTGTTGGCAAAGTAATGTCTTTGCTTTTGAATATGCTATCTAGGTTGGTCATAACTTTCCTTCCAAGGAGTAAGCGTCTTTTAATTTCATGGCTGCAGTCACCATCTGCAGTGATTTTGGAGCCCCGAAAAACAAAGTCTGATACTGTTTCCACTTTTTCCCCATCTATTTCCCATGAAGTGGTGGGACCAGATGCCATGATCTTAGTTTTTTGAATGTTGAGCTTTAAGCCAACTTTTTCACTCTCCTCTTTCACTTTCATCAAGA
>NW_011495070.1:6081028-6091311 GCF_000754665.1 Bison bison bison | reverse complement strand
ACATACTCCTTGTCCTATTTGGAACCAGTCTGTTGTTCCATGTCCAGTTCTAACTGTTGCTTCCTGACCTGCATACAGATTTCTCAAGAGGCAGGACAGGTGGTCTGGTACTTGCATCTCTTTTGGAATTTTCCACAGTTTATTGACACTTAGGTTACTTCTGTGTCTTGGCTGTTGTAAATAGTGCTGCTGTGAGTATTGTGGGATACATATCTTTTCAAATTAGAGTTTTCTCCAGATTTATGCCCAGGAGTGAGGTTGCTAACTCTATTTTTAATTTTTTAAGGAACTTCCATACTGTTCTCCATCATGGCTACACCAGTTTACATTCTCACCAACAATGTAAGGGTTCCCTTTTCTCCACACCTGCTCCAACATTTATTATTTGTAGACTTTTTATCATGGCCATTCTGACTGGTGTGCAATCATTCTGCTCTTTAGAAAAATATGTTTTGGAGTCTGTGAAAATGTGCTAAGATTCAAATAGGCTTTTACCTTTTCCTGGTATGTATGTTAAGTGAAGTGGCTAATCTTGATTATATATAGACATTGACTCTGGCTACATAAACATATTCGTTTAGCTCTCATTTCCTCCAATGAAGTTCTGTAGGGGTAGAAATGTTGTCTTTTTCAAAATGGTAGCCACAGCACATGGCACAGACACCAACCCAGAGTAGGGGCTCAGTAGTCGTTTGTGGAACACGTGAGCGATTGCATGTGCTTTTGTGTATACCCATACCGCCTTATGTTTACCTAAAAAAAAGTGAACAGCCTTAAAATAATTATATTCTTATTTTGCTCATTTTTCTACTCTATGCTTTCAGGCTCTATTATGATTATTTATTGAACTTAAAACTGCATCATGTGTTTGGCCATAGTATACTATTTTTAAATCACCCCTTTCCTGTATCCTTTTGTATACTTTTATAAAAGTATACTAATATAAAATTATACTAATATAAAATACTTATACTAATATAAAATTTACCCTGGTGTGTGTGTGTGTGTGTGTAAAACAAGTCCCTAAGGTTTAGGTTCTGAATCTTTTTCACAGTGTTGTTATAGCCTATGACTTCTACTAAGAGTTTCCTGGGTGAGTGCCGAGAGCATTGTGTCAGCTGGCTTTTGATTTTCAATAAAATCCAAGTTCTCACAGTCAGTTTTCTTCCTGTCCAAGGGCTGGTGGGCCAGTATCATTTCAATGGCCATCACTGCCTGGCAGCTTCAGCTGCGCAGTGTCATTGAGCAACAGTCCAAAAACGAGGTTTTATCACCCTCTCCAAGTTCTTTACCACTTTGGTTTCTCAGAAGCATTCCATTTTGTATAAGAGCAGAAAATTTAAAATGCACACCAAACAGGCCTCTCAGTATCTGTGAAGATGGGGAAAGGTTATACAAACCACGTTAAAAAAGGACGATCCAGCCCACATGTTGAAATCTCATTAGATTTCTACTAATTTGCCTTGGAACTGGAGAGCAGCTGAATAAAAACAGGAAAGTAATGTTCTCAGATTTGAACCAGGGAGTTTAGGATCTCCAAAGTCACTTCTTTGGTTCCATGAACCATTTCTGAGATTCTATAACATTGAATTGGCCACCTGAAATTGTTGAAATCAGGTAAGGAAATAGTCTATGTTAGAGAATCATAGATTCTGAAGTTCAGCTTGACTCTTTCATATTTCTTTCTTTTTTAACTCCCTTTATGTAACAGAATTCATGTAAAACTACAAGAGTCTTAATTGCATTGTCCCTGGCCCATCCCCCTCTCTCTTTTCCCTACATTTCATTTTATCCCCGTTTCTCATATTTTCTTCTCTTTCCCATTCAGGGCAGTACATGTATTGCAGCTATTTTGCTGGAAAGATCATTGCATTGTCTATTTTGTTTTAAAATTCAGATACTCAACTTGAATTCCTGTCTCTTTAGATCATATAAGAATGGTAAGCATCTGAGTTTTAAGATACAGTCATTTCTTTTCTCCTCCCTCCACTCCTCGTCTCCAGCAGCCCTGTAAAATAGCTTGTCGCTTGCATTTCTCAAGCATTCAAGGGTTTATAGAATCTAACGATCCTGATCTCCAGCTTCCTCTTTATAAGCAGAAAATGATAGCTGTATATGGCACAGTTCCCAGGGAAGCTGCATGAAAAGTGACAGACAAGCGGATGCCAGGGAATGGAAAACAGCCCTAGGTATGTGCTTTTAGAGGAATCGTCCCATCAACTCAACAACCACATTTAATGGTATAAGGACTGTTGAACTTCATTTTCTAGCAGAAAAGAAACTTGAAAGATGCATTTGAAAATTTCCCTGATCAGTCTGCTTTTTGGAATTCAGCATAACAGCTCGGAGTGGCTCCAAAGCAAAGCAAAAAATAATGCCAAATGAATTAAACAGCTGTGGCCAAATGGAAGGAGAAGGGCTACTGAAGCAGGATGATTGTCCATGGAGAAACAAAGCCAGATAGGAACAGTAATTAGTAACTTTTCTGTATACACGAACCCACAAGAGCAGATCCTTAAGAAGCAGTGCTATGGCAAGAAAAAGTGGATAAATCTACAAGAACCCCTCTAGCACCAGATTTGTATGTGTTTAGGTTGCAGGCTTCATATTAGCTATATATTCTCTAGGATTCCTGGATGGGAAAATAACAGTGACTATAGTTGGATGTGAAAAGAGTCAGAAACTCAGAATAACCAGGGTTCAGGGGCTAGTAAGATTGTTGGGTTGGATTCAAGGTTGGATATTACAGGTGGTGATCCAAGTAGACACAGGGAGTGTGGAATGGAGGTCCTGCTGTTGGGGTGCCGAAAATTAGGCAGAAGGCATTACCAACTTTCATGTAATAACGATAGTAATTATATGCCAGACCTGGTTCTAAGCAGTTTATTTGATTTCTCTCATTAATCTTGATGTAATTCTGGGATATTAAGGTTGTCCCCACTTTACAGATGAGAAGACTGAGGGATGGAAAGTCTAAATAATTTGGGGTCATACAGGAAATAAGTGCCAGGGCCAAGCTTTGAACCTATGCTCTTAATTCTTAAACTGTCCTTCAAGCAGGCAAGTCTCTTCAGAGAGACCTAGTCTAGATTCTGGGGAGGACCACCTCAGAGACTGGTGGTGGAGGTCCATGTGTGAAGTCAGCTAGGAAGCATTCAGAGGCAAGTGCCGGCTTACAGTGTAAACATATCAACTGATTCAGTACCTACGAGGTCAGAGTTATTGTGGTCATCAGAGCTGAGTCCTGATCCATTTTCCTATGATTCTTTAGCTCTGCCTTCCTCTGACTGATGATGGATAGAGATGTGGCTACAGCAATTCCATATCTCTTACTGGCACACAATACTGGCTGGAAGAGGAGAAACAGCTGTACTCTGGTGCTGTCCCAGAGGAATAAGGAAGACCTTCCCCAGATGCTGAGAGCAAAACCTCTATCTGCATCTCAGGACGCTGAACACAGTCACGCACCATTGCTAGTCTAGTCACTGACAAGGGTCGTGGGATTGCATGTGGACTGTCAGGAGCTGGGGTGGGACTAAGCCTTTCTGAGTCACGTGAAGCTGGGGGTGGGCATACCTAGATAAAACTGGATACTTAAATAAAATCGCCAATCTCTGAGGGAAAGGAGCTTCCCAGCTGGCGCTAGTAGTAAAGAACGTGTCTGCCAATGTAGGAGATGTAAGAGACACAGGTTCAATTCCTGGGTCAAGAAGATCCCCTGGAGGAGGGCATGGCAACCCACTCCAGTATGCTAACTAGAGACTCCCATGGGCACAGAAGCCTGGCGGGATATAGTCCATAGAGTTACAAAGAGTCAGACATGACTGAAGTGACTTAGCAGACAAGGGAAAGGAAGAGAGGCAGGAGTTGGGTGGCCCCCCCAAATGGCTACTCCAGAGAGGCTGTATGCTGCTCTGGGAGCTATGGATTATCTCATAAATTCAGGAGTCCACTTTCTAGAACTGGTAAATCTGGATAGAGCTTGGTTCAAAGCTCAGTAGCTTGGTTTGATATCTAGTTCTAGAATGGAGCTGTCAACAAGGTAAATGTGATGCTGTGCCATTTACCTACCAGCCTAGAATTTCTCACCTCTCTTCTGCTGTGGAAAACTGGTTTGAGTCAGAGGCCTTGGTGAAGCACAGACAGAAGGTTAAGGGGACCTCCTTGGGACTTGAAGAGCCAAGAATCGTGACAAAATGACGTTGAACATTTAGTATGTCAAGTTGGCAGGTCTGGTCTACTTTGGATATGTGTGTGTGTGTGTTAGTTACTCAGTCATGCCCAAGGACTTTAGCCCACTGTACTCCTCTGTCTATGGAATTTTCCAGGTAAGAATAGTGGAGTGGGTTCCCATTCCCTTCTCAAGCTGCTTTGGATACTGTACAGAATACTCTTTTCTATTTACTTTATTTCTCAAAATTTATTTTTATTATTGGCTTCTTAGGCTTTATTTGGAGTATATCAAGGCTGTATATTGTCACCCGGCTTATTTAACTTATATGCAGAGTACATCATGAGAAATGCTGGGCTGGAAGAAGCACATGCTGGAATCAAGATTGCCAGGAGAAATATCAGTAACCTCAGATATGCAGATGACACCACCCTTATGGCAGAAAGTGAAGAGGAACTCAAAAGCCTCTTGATGAAAGTGAAAGAGGAGAGTGAAAAAGTTGGCTTAAAGCTCAACATTCAAAAAACTAAGATCATGGCATCTGGTCCCATCACTTCATGGGAAATAGATGGGGAAACAGTGGACACAGTGTCAGACTTTATTTTTTTGGGCTCCAAAATCACTGTAGATGGTGACTGCAGCCATGAAATTAAAAGATGCTTACTCCTTGGAAGGAAAGTTATGACCAACCTAGATAGCATATTCAAAAGCAGAGACATTACTTTGCCAACAAAGGTCCGTCTAGTCAAGGCTATGGTTTTTACAGTGGTCATGTATGGATGTGAGAGTTGGACTGTGAAGAAAGCTGAGCGCCAAAGAATTGATGCTTTTGAAGTGTGGTGTTGGAGAAGACTCTTGAGAGTCCCTTGGACTGCAAGGAGATCCAACCAGTCCATTCTAAAGGAGATCAGTCCTGGGTGTTCTTTGGAAGGAATGATGCTAAAGCTGAAACTCCAGTACTTTGGCCACGTCGTGTGAAGAGTTGACTCATTGGAAAGACTCTGATGCTGGGAGGGATTGGGGGCAGGAGGGAAAGGGGACGACAGAGGATGAGATGGCTGGATGGCATCACTGACTCAATGGACATGAGTCTCAGTGAACTCCGGGAGTTGGTGATGGACAGGGCGGCCTGGCGTGCTGCAGTTCATGGGGTCGCAAAGAGTCAGACACGACTCAGCAACTGAACTGAACTGAGGCTTTATTTACTAAGTGAAGTTTTTTGACCAATTTTTTAAAGAGCTTTTTCCAAAACACAACTATGAGGTCAGTAAAATGTTTCTTTGGTCCCCAGTGTTGTGCTTAGGGCAGTGGCAACCATAGTGTGCTACACTGCCATGCCTGCCTCCAGTGTCCGTGGCAGACACTGGTCATTTATCATGGTCCTGTTTCCTGCTGAGCATGGTTGCAACTAGGGATTATTCTCTGTTTGTTGCCCTAGGCAGCCACTGCTGAGCTGGCACAAGAAGTAGAAATTATTTCACATCCTTGCTCGGGGAACTCTGTCTCTGAGAGGCAGCATGGGAGAGCAGAGGAATGTTCTAGAGCTATATATCAAGTCAAGTAACCAAACTTTCAATCAGACATATTCGTGTCAGCGGGCTTGGGTTTGAATCCAGGCTTTGCCACTACTAACTTGGCAAATTAACTTACTTCTCTGAACCTATCTCCTCTTTTTAAAGTAAGATTAATGATACCAATTTCCTAGGCTATTGGTGATATTAAATGAGATGGAATGTGTACTATTCTCAATGGATTGGGCCACTCTCTAAATGTTAGTTCACATTGCCTTTCTATTAAAACCTAGACCAAGAGGACACTATGATAAACTTACTCTCAGTAACAGGCAAACATACCAACATTTTAACAGGGAAGTACATTTAATGAAAAGAATTAATTGTTGTAGTATTTTGTATGTTATCTTTAGGGGTCAAAAGTTTTTTTCATCATTTTTTCTGCCTAAAGGACATGGCTTGATTTCTGTTTCTGTAATGTCAAACTTGGCAGAGACTAGTGTTTTAGGGAATTACAAAGGGAGGCGAATCCATAATCTTTGCCCTTGAGGAAGTCAAGCCAGAGGAACACAGTGACAAATAAAAATACTGTAGAATACAAATAACTAAAGCCTGGAAATATACCCACATATGCTAAATTATAGCTCCATAAATGTATTTACTTCTACAGTATCTGCATAGGTAGGCAGATCAATGGAACAGAATAGAATCTTAAGTAGGTCCAAATCCTTCAGGGAATTTAGTGTATGATAAGGATGGCATTTTAAATCAGTGAAGAAAAAAGATTATTTAATAAGTGCTATTAAGACAACTGTTTAGGTATTTTAGAAAAAAATTAGATTTCTGCTATAAAGACAAAATGCAGACATGTAAAAATTTTATAAGGCATCATGGAAAAAATTTCTTATAATCTTGGAGTAAGACCTTCTTATGTAAGAAGCAACCTATTTATTTAAAAACAAAAGGATTTTGCTATAAAAATTAAAGCTCCTTTATGGAAACACATGGTAATTAAAGGTAAAAGACAAAAACTGTAAAAAATATATATGCATGTCCAATTGTGTTCCATAGAGATTGTACCAACTTTTACTGTATCTTCACTGTATGTACACCTATACCCTCAAAATACAGAGTTCATATATGTCAACAAGAAAAATACAAAAAAGATCTCAAAAAATAGGCAAAAGATATGAGAAAGCAGTTTGGAGAGAGAAAAAATCTTTTGAAGCATATGAAAAATCTTCAGTTGCATTCATAATTAAACACAAATTCAGATCATAATTTTTCACCTAATAGGCTTGTGGTAGTTATTAGCATAAAATGTGGAAATTTACAGTGGATGATGTTGAGGGTACAGCCATGTATGTGTGCTGCTGCTGCTAAGTCGCTTCAGTCGTGTCCGACTCTGTGTGACCTCAGAGATGACAGCCCACCAGGCTCCCCCGTCCCTGGGATTCTCCAGGCAAGAACACTGGAGTGGGTTGCCATTTCCTTCTCCAATGCATGAAAGTGAAAAGTGAAAGTGAAGTCGCTCAGTCATATCCGACTCTTAGCGATCCCATGGACTGCAGCCTACCAGGCTCCTCCGTCCATGGGATTTTCCAGGCAAGAGTACTGGAGTGGGGTGCCATTGCCTTCTCCATATATGTGTGCAGGAATGGTAAAAATTAGTACAACCTTTTTGGAGTGCAACTGGACAACATTATCAAAATTTAAAATGTGCAAATATTGCAATTCCCACTTCTAGGGATTTATCCTTTGGTTTGATTTGCATAAATATCCAGAGAAGTCTGAAGAAAAATTGTTCATTGCACTATTATTTACAATAATAATAAAAGTAAAAAAAAATAATAAAAGTAAAAAAAACAAAACAAAACCAAGAAGCAACCTAACGTCCATTAGCAAGAGATTGACTAAAATATTTAATGCAATTCTATAATAAAATGTTACATAGCCATTAAAATGAATGACTCTACATGGGCTAATTTATATATTGTTAAGCAAAAGAAAAGTCCATACTTAATGTCTACAGACATGTATTTATACAGAAGTGTTCTGGAAAGGCATGCAAAAAACCGTTGACTGTGGTTACCACTTGGTAGTAAGTCTGAAGGAGTAAAGTAGGAAGTAGAATTACTTTCCTTTGGAAACTTTATTGTACTATTTTCTGACCAAAATTTTGTTATTTTCATAATAAATGGATGGTCTTATGGATGGATAAAATGATAAGCAAATCAATTGCCTGGGGTTTTTTCCAATCTAATTTCTTCTGTGCATAGTTCACTTAGCAAATTCGTCATATCACCAATAATAATAATAATAAAGAGTGGATTCCTATAAGAGGATGAGAAATTGAAATAGTTCTGAGAAACAGGAAGCAAATGGATTCAAAGAGATTCACTAGAAAGGCACGTGCAATTTGGACCCATTTGGCAGTCTTCTCAGCTCAGGCAGTAGAGGGCAATAGCAAAGGGGCCTTGGATCAGCTAGCCTGTGCCATCTGGGCTGGTCTCCTCTCCCCTAAGGCTTACTCTTTTGTTGCAAATGGCTCAGTAGCTTCATGTCCCCACAGCAGATGGAGTCACTGGGTGTTGGGTCCACATAGGCAGAGCAGTATTTTCAGTAGTTACCAAGACCAAGAGAGTCTGGGATTCATCTTCATGAAAAGAAATATATCAATATGTCCCACCAATCTCTATGTCTCAACATTGCTCCACAATAATCTGTTATCAGGTTGGAGTAGAAAAGATCATACAACTGGCATTCTCAAAAACAAAGGTACTCAAATAGCAAAGTCTCACCAAACATTTGATGAGAAGCATTTCTGTAAAAGTGAGCCATTAAATTCAATGATCAGAAGAGCTAAAATCCAAAGAAAAAGAGTTAATATAGCAAATAGAATATATCAAGTATAATTAATATCTTTAGAGATATGCAGTGGAATATTAAGAATATTGCAATCATGAATCATAAAACATTTAATTATGTGTATGGTACAAATTTCCTTGAGTTTTCCTGGTGACTCAGTGGTAAAGAATTGGCCTACCAATGCAGGAGACACAAGAGATGTGGGTTCGATCTCTGGGTCTCGAACATCACCCGGAGAAGGAAATGTCAAATCACTCTAGTATTCTTGCCTGGGAAATCTCATGGACAGAGGAGCCTGGTGAGCTATAGTCCATGGGGTTGCAAAGAGACATGACTTTGCGACTGAAAAAACACAAATTTCCTTAGTGTTATAAGTAGTTGATTTTCCCATTAATTCATCAAGTACGTTGAATGTGTCATACCTTTTTGCCTTTTCATGGGGTTCTAAGGCAAGAATACTGAAGTGGTTTGCCTTTCTCTTCTCCAGTGGACCACATTTTGTCAGAACTCTCCAGCATGACCCATCCATCTCGGGTGGCCCTACACAGCATGGTTCATAGTTTCACTGAGCTAGACAAGGCTGTGGTCCATATCATCAGTTTGGTTAGTTTTCTGTGATTGTGGTTTTCATTCTGTTAGCCCTCTGATGGATAAGGACAAGAGGCTTATGGAAGCTTCTTGACGGGAGAGATTGACTAAAGGGGAAACTGAGTCTTGTTCTGATGGGCAAGGCCATGTTCAGTAAATCTTTAATCCAATTTTCTGTTGATGGGAGGGGCTGTGCGCCCTCCCTGTTGCTTGACCTGAGGCCAAACTATGGTGGAGGTAATGAAGATAATGGTGACCTCCTTCAAAAGGTCCCATGATGCACTGCTGCACTCCGTGCCTCTGACCCTGCAGCAGGCCACCGCAGACCCAAGCCTCCACCGGAGACTCCTAGACACTCATGGGCATGTCTGGGTCAGTTTCTTGTGGGGTTACTGCTCTTTTCTCCTGGGTCCTGGTGTGCACAAGGTTTTGTTTGTGCCCTCCAAGAGTCTGTTTCCCCAGTTCTGTCTAAGTTCTGGTGGTTCTATGGTAGGGTTCATGGCCACCCCCTCCAAGGGGGCTTATGCCATTCCCAGGTCTGCTGCACCCAGAGCCCTGAGGCAGGCCACTGCTGACCCGTACCTCCACAGGGGACACTCAGACACAGTTCTGGCTCAGTCTCCTTATGCCAAATTCAGACTTAAGTTGAAGACAGTAGGGAAACCCACTAGACCATTCAGGTATGACCTAAATCAAATCCCTTACGATTATACAGTGGAAATGATAAATAGATTCAAGGGATTAGATGTGATAGAGTGTGTGAAGAACTATGGCTGGAGGTTTGTGACATTATACAGGAGGCAGGGATGAAGACCATCCCCAAGAGAAAGAAATTCAAAAAGGCAAATGGCTGTCTGAGGAAGCCTTACAAATAGCTGAGAAAAGAAGAGAAGCTGAAGGCAAAGGAGAAAAGGAAAGATATACCCATTTGAATGCAGAGTTCCAAAGAATAGCAAGGAGAGATAAGAAAGCCTTCCTCAGTGATCAATGTAAAGAAATAGAGGAAAACAATAGAATGGGAAAGACTAGAGATCTCTTCAAGAAAATTAGAGATACCAAAGGAACATTTCATGCAAAGATGGGCACAATAAAGGACAAAAATGGTATGGACCTAACAAGCAGAAAATAATAAGAGGTGGCAAGAA
>NW_011495070.1:6079568-6080928 GCF_000754665.1 Bison bison bison | reverse complement strand
TAACCATGATGGTGTGATCACTCACCTAGAGCCAGACATCCTGGAATGCAAAGTCAAGTGGGCCTTAGGAAGCATCACTATGAACAAAGCTAGTGGAGGTGATGGAATTCCAATTGAGCTATTTCAAATCCTAAAAGATGATTCTGTGAAAGTGTTACACTCAATATGCCAGCAAATTTGAAAAACTCAGCAGTGGCCACAGGACTGGAAAAGGTCAGTTTTCATTCCAATCCCCAAAGGAGGCAGTGCCAAAGAATGTTCAAACTATCACTCAGTTGTACTCATCTCACACGCTAGCAGTGTAATGCTCAAAATTCTCCGAGCCAGGCTTCAACAGCCTGTGAACCGCGAACTTCCAGATGTTCAACCTGGATTTAGAAATGGTAGAGGAACCAGAGATCAAATTGCCAACATCCATTGGATCATCAAAAAAGCAAGAGAGTTCCAGAAAGACATCTACCTTTCCTTTATTGACTATGCCAAAGCCTTTGACTGTGTGGGTGACAACAAACTCCGGAAAATTCTTAGACAGATGGGAATACCAGACTACCTGACCTTCCTCCTGAGAAATCTGTATGCAGGTCAAGAAGCAACAGTTAGAACTGGACATGGAACAATAGACTGGTTCCAAATTGGGAAAGGAGTATGTTAAGGCTGTATATTGTCACCTTGCTTATTTAACTTATATGCAGAGTACATCATGAGAAATACTGGGCTGGATGAAGCACAAGCTGGAATCAAGATTGCCGGAGAAATATCAATAACCTCAGATATGTAGATGACACCACCCTTATGGCAGAAAGTGAAGAGGAACTAAAGAGCCTCTTGATGAAAGTGAAAGAGGAGAGTGAAAAAGTTGGCTTAAAACTCAACATTCAGAAAGCTAAGATTATGGCATCCAGTCTCATCACTTCATGCAAATAGATGGGGAAACCGTGGAAAAAGTGAGAGACTTTATTTTTTGGGGCTCCAAAATCACTGCATATGGTAACTGCAGCCATGGAATTCAGATGCTTGCTCCTTGGTAGAAAAGCTATGACAAACCTAGACAGCATATTAAAAAGCAGAGACATTACTTTGCCAACAAAGGTCCATCTAGTCAAAGCTATGCTTTTTCCAGTAGTCATGTATGGATGTGGGAGTTGGACTATAAAGAAAGCTAAGCACTGAAGAATTGCTTTTTTTGAACTGTAGTGTTGGAGAAGACTCTTGAGAGTTGCTTGGACTGCAAAGAGATCCTACCAGTCCATCCTAAAGGAAATCAGTCCTGAATATTCATTGGAAGGACTGATGCTAAGGCTGGAACTCCAATACTTTGGCCACCTGATGCGAAGAACTGACTCATTGGAAAAGACCCTGG
>NW_011495070.1:6070944-6079468 GCF_000754665.1 Bison bison bison | reverse complement strand
GCAATGGGCATGAGTTTAAATAGGCTCCGAGAGTTGGTGATGGACAGGGAAGCATGGTGTGCTGCAGTCCATGGGGTCGCAAAGAGTTGGACATGACTGAGTGACTGAACTGAACATTGAAAGTATTCAGTGTTCAGTACTGCTGGCTGTTGCTGAATCTTAATAATGGCACACTTTACTATTTGGAAAGTTTTTTTTTTTTTTTTTTTGCTCCTCAAAACATCCTTGTAAGGTGAACAGGGCGGGGCAGCTTTTATTAAATCTCACCTTAGGACATTCCAGCCTGGGATAGGGTTAAATATTTTGCTTACAATGAAATAATCAGTGACAAGGCTGAGATTCACACTCAGGCTTTTCAATTTCAAATACATGGCACTTTGAAATCACACGGTATTTGTAGGAAATGTAATGCTTAGCCTACTTTCTACAGTGAAAGAGTCACTATGACTTTTTCTGAAAGCAGGGCACAATAACACTGAGAAGATGTGCATGTGAGCAATGATTGGATTTTTGTTTTCTACTTGTATTTCTTAAACATCACCAAGTACAAGATTCCTGGAGGCAGCTTCTATGTATACACAACAGCTTGGATTTATGATCAGGAAATAATATAGTAGAAAACTTAGTGACATGCTTTTAAAAAAAGTTTTGTAGGTTGTCTCTTTCAGCCTGAAAGAAGTAGGTCATAAGAGTGACCGCAGATTTATCAAGAAATTTAAGATTTTCTTTTTTATTCCAGCTGAAACTCTGCTTAACCCCAGATTTTGCCAGTGATGCCATGAACTGTGGCTAAGGAAAAGCTCCTGATCCCCCTGTGTCTGTGTTTCGGGGCTTATTTTAAGACTGCAGCTCAAGTTTGCAAGGACATTGGGATAGCTGTCCAACCTGGTCACGAATGTTTTTAACCTCATGGACATCTTCCAGGAATAAAATAGTTTCCTCAGATTCTATTTGGAATCCAGGAGCTGGTAAATAGACTCAGCTTCTGCAGGTGATGCAGTACAGTGGATGAGTTTGGTACCATTGAACTGTAAAGTACCATGAAAAGTGTCTGAAAGTTGAAATTAACTTTTTATTAGCATGACACAGCTGTGGGCTGTTTCATCTTGTCAGCAGCAAATTCCTGGTTCTCTCCCTCGCCTTTTCATAGACCTCACATTGGTTCACCTCCAGCTATTCCTAACGTCCTCACAGGCACTGTCCTGCTCCTTGTCAGCTTTTTCTAGTCCTACCGCTTCTTTATGTGGCTTTTTGATGTTTCAAAAGAAGCGTGGAATGTGATAAACCTTTCATTTTCAAATGTGCTTTTACTGGCTTTGATGCCCGTATCAGAGCAATAGCCTAGAAAGATTAGGTGAAGGAGAAATGGGAGACCAGCTCTCCCAAGGGCTGACTGTGTAACCTCAGTTATGCTATATTTTCCTATCTATGTCAAGAATGTGGGTTAAACAATAAGTCTTCACTTCCTCCAGATTTTGCTAGCCACCTGCCAGGTTTGTTGCCTAGCCACCTGACAAAATACAGACCTCCAGTGGTCAGACTTGCACCGGATCTGAAATGGAATAATCCTTGCTTTAGTAGTATTCCTGTGTGCACATCCTGCACTGTTTCTCTCTTCTGAAACATTAGGGCTAGGTAGGCAATTCAAACCTTGTTCTCTATGTACCTTATCTATCTCCACTTGACCACCCAAATAGGTATCTTGCTTTTGCCTGTGAGCATTTAAAGCCATGACCTCTTGAAAGAACTAACCTGAAACAGCTGAGAATGTATGAATATTTGCTCTGTTATGCAGTTTCAATTTCTAGAACATCATGTTTTGAATTGCAGTGGAAACAAAAATCCTCTTTATGGCACTCAGTACATTTTGTTCTCAAAAGATTTGATGAGCTTAGATGCTATACAAGGTCTCTTGTAAATTATGATAGAGCAGCAAAAAAATAAAAATTCGACCTAAATTGGACATGTTTCTGGCTTTAATATATTCAGTTATTTGAAATTTCTATGACTTTAGTGGCTTGGGAAAGAAAAGTACTGGACTCTGCCTTGTGGAACCATGTTAAGTTAACGACAGTGAAAAAGCTCTTTGGTCTTTCTTAAAGGATATAAGGATGTCTACATTAACACTGTTTAAACTTTATTTGAATAAGTGTATTCTCACACAATAAATTCACCAAAAAGTCAAGTTCACAATTAAAACTTGAAGCAAAATCAATGGGCCAAAATTACTGCAAGGATAATGGAGTTTTGATTGTCTCATGTATAGATTTGAACCATCACCACGTTCAGTCAGTTCAGTTCAGTTCAGTCGCTCAGTCGTGTCCGACTCTTTGCGACCCCATGAACTGCAGCACGCCAGGCCTCCCTGTCCATCACCAGCTCCCGGAGTTCACTCAAACTCACGTCCATCGAGTCAGTGATGCCATCCAGCCATCTCATCCTCTGTCGTCCCCTTCTCCTCCTGCCCCCAATCCCTCCCAGCATCAGAGTCTTTTCCAATGAGTCAACTCTTCGCGTCAGGTGGCCAAAGTACTGGAGTTTCAGCTTTAGCATCATTCCTTCCAAAGAAATCCCAGGGCTGATCTCTTTCAGAATGGACTGATTGGATATCCCTGCAGTCCAAGGGACTCTCAAGAGTCTTCTCCAACACCACAGTTCAAAAGCATCAATTCTTCGGCACTCAGCCTTCTTCACAGTCCAACTCTCACATCCATGCATGACCACAGGAAAAACCATAGCCTTGACTAGCTGGAACTTTGCTGGCAAAGTAATGTCTCTGCTTTTGAATATGCTATCTAGGTTAACCGGTCATAACTTTCCTTCCAAGGAGTAAGCATCTTTTAATTTCATGTCTGCAGTCACCACGTTAGGTTATCCCAAATTCATTGAACATTCTTGTCACCTTGAGAACGATGGTTCATTTGTCTCGTCTGAACCTAAAAGGAATATATATCAGACAAGTTAAATGAAAGTGAAGTCGCTCAGTCATATCCGACTCTTTGCGACCCCCATGGACTGTAGCCTACCAGGGTCCTCCATCCATGGAATACTCCAGGCAAGAATACTGTATTGGGTTGCCATTTCCTTCTCCAGGGGATCTTCCCGACCCAGGGATCAAACCCCAGTCTCCTGCATTGAGGGCAGGAGATGTTTTACTGTTTGAGCCACCAGGGAAGTCCAAGTTAAATGAAAGCACAATCTAATTACCTAAGGAAAATATACTCCATCTACTCAAATTACTCCTCTGTTCTCCAGGCATTCTGAGTGAGAATATGGTATAAAATTGAGATGAGAGTTTTGTGATTCTTTTACTCCTTGATGAAGCTCTTCTAAAAGTGTTAATTTGGTGAATATGTGATGTTAAAAATGATATAGACTTAATAAACTTAACCCAGGAAATGTTTCAGCACCTACTGTGAATTAGAACATATTTGATTGTGAAGAGTACAGTTCTTCAGAAAATACCAGCAATAGATTTCCCAGGGCAAGCTCCCTTCCTCATCTAGATGGCTGTTCCCTTCCTGGTTAAGGCTACCTAATCCAACATCCTCTGAGTGGTTGTATTCTTGTCTGTGAGGCATACAGCTAATGTATATAGATTTTTGCTAGATATTTCTAAGAGTTGTCTTTAAATTCTGTCTTCAGAACCAAGTTTCTCTTTTATGACGCATTGTACAGTAGGTATAATAGGCTTTAAAGAGTTAGGCACAGAGATTTTATAACTGAAAGTCTTTGGCCATTCACCTTGTGGAGTTAGTGATACAGAATATGAAATAAAATACCGTAACTATGGAGAGGAATATCAATTGCAAATGATGTTCAACTCTGAAAAATATGGAGTCAATTATACATTTGGGCTTTTGGTTCAGACTATTCCATGTTTAACAAGTGAGTTAGTCTGTTTTCACTAAGTGCTTCTAGGAATTCTCCTATAAGAAAAACACAAAATTCAGAATATAAGAGAATATAAGGACGCTGGGTAAAACCCAGAGGTCAAATATTTAAAACTGAGAATTAGCTAATTTAAAAATGGTTCAATAAATTCCATTTAGAATTCTGCCCTTGAGATGTGGCTCATTCCATATATACACTTTGAGTATTTCAGGTTATATGTTGGGAAATGACATTGACTTTCAACTCTAAAAGCAAATGTTCCCTTAAGCCATGCAGTGATTTTGAGGAGTGTGCCTAGTATTTTGAGGGCTTCCTTATATATATTTTTATGTCTTTTAAAAAAGTTATCGGTATTCTCATTATGGATAATTCAAACTTCAATGCAAAATACGCAAAGCAAAATGCTATTTCCCTCTTCTGCCTTCCATCCTTCTCTCCCAGAGGTGACTCAGATCTAGTGTTGCATGTTCTTGCATCTTCTTTTATATGTATTAATATGTATTTATGTGCATTATGCTATATGTGTACTTTCACATAGAGACAGATGCATATTTTTAAAATATGTGGGTTTAAGTATGCAAGTTCTGTGACTTACAACTTGCCTTTCTTGCCCCTTACACTGAGCCATCTTTTTCTGTATTGATCCTTCTAGGTTCATGGCATTCTTTTTAATGGTTGTATAGTATTCCATAGGAATACTATATGCACCTTAATACTGAATGCACCTTAATTTATTTAACCACTTCATTTTTGATGGCAATTAAGTTTGCTTTTCCTTTCTTAAAGCTACTTGAAACAATGACAAATAAACATCAATGTATGTATATCTTTGTATAGATAGAGAATTTCTTTGAGATAGATTCCCAGAAATAGAATTGCTGGATCAAAGGGCATGCGTACTTCAAGATTAGATAAATACGGCTGGGGTTAATATTCAGACGATGTGTGTAGGGAAGAGTGTACTGGCCGGATATTGTCAACTGGTTATAGCTGGTATCTGCTTTGATGAGCCAGGGCCTTTGCCACACTGGATAGTAAATTCTTTGAATTTCATCCCTGAAATTGCCTTCTAAAAAATTGCATTAATTTACACTCCTCCCTTTAAAAGTGCACGAGAATGCCTGACTTTTGCCTTCCTTACCCACACTTAGTACGTCTTTTTTTGCCACTGCAAATCTGAGAGGTGAAAAAATAGGACTGCTCACTGCTCAATGGATATAAAGTTAAATTTTTCAACATGAGTAAGTTCTAGAGATCCGCTGAGTAACATTTTGCCTATAGTATTGTGCATTGAACTTTGTAGTTTCCTGATTACCAGGGAGGTGGTCACCTTTTATAAGTTTATTGGTCATTTTTGGTTCTTCTGGGAATTGCCTGTTAATTTGATGTTTATTTTCTACTGTGTTTGACTTTCCTTAACTGATGGCAAGTCATGTTTATACACCACAGATATTAAGCCTTTGTAGAATCTGTTTTGGATGTTTTCTTTCTCTCTGTCAGTCACTTGCCTCCAACTTTGTTTCTGAAGTCTTTTGTTGTAAAAAAAAAATACTTTTAATTTTTAAAAATAACTTCCATTGAGATATGATTGACATATTAAAAGCTGTGTATATTTAATATATACAACTGATGAGTTTGAAGATAAATATACACTTGTGAAGCCATCGCCATGATCCATGCCATAAACATATTCATCACCTCCAAAAGTTTTTACATGTCATCTCTATTAATTATTGTAATAATCGTTAGTGATAAGAATATACTATATATCCTATTAAGCCAGTTTTTAAGTATACAATATAGTGTTCTTAACTATAGGCCCTGTGGTATAGTATGGTATATCTCTAGGATTTATTCATTTTGAAAAACTGAAACTTTGTGCCCTTTGACTAATATTTCACTTTCTCTCTGCTCCCAGCCTCTGGCCATCACTGTTCAACTTTCTACTTCTATGATTTTGGCTATTTTAGAGTCCTCATATAAGTTCTCGTATAGTAACTGTCCTTCTGTGTTTGGCATCCATGTTATTACAAATAGCAGAATTTTCCTTTTTTTTTTAAGGCTAAATATTATACCAATGTATGTATGTATACAATCACGTTTTCTTACCCATTCATTCACTGATGGACATTTAGTTTGCTTCCATACTTTGGTTATTGTGAACAATGCTGCAGTGAACATGAAATGCAGATATACCCTCAGGATTCTAATTTCAATTCCTTTGGATATGTAACCAGATGTGAAATTGCTAGATCATATGTAATTCGGTTTTTAATTTGTTTAGGAACGTCCATATTGTTTTCCATAGTAGCCGAATCAATTTACATTCCTACCAATATTGTACTAGGATTCCCATTACTCCAAATCCATGCAAACACTTGTTATTTTTTGTTTTTCAATATACCCCCATAACAAGTGTGAGGTGATATCTCATTGTGGCTTTGATTTGCATTTCCCTGATGATTAGTTATGTTGAACACCTATTCATGTACCTATTGGCTATTTGCATGTCATCTTTGGGAAAATATCTATTTTGGCCCTTTGCCCAAGTTTTGCTTCCCAGATGGCGCTGGTGGTAAAGAACCCCCCTGCCAATGCAGGAGACGTGAGAGACGTGAGTTTGATCCCTGGGTCAGGAAGATCCCATGGAGAAGGGCATGGCAACCCACTCGTGTTCTTGCCTGGAGAATCCCATGGACAGAGGAGCCTGGTGGGCCACAGTCCATAGGGTGCACAGAGTTGGACACAGCTGATGCGACTTAGCATGCATGCAGCACACCCATGTTTTAATTTTTTTTCTGAGTTGTAGGAATTTTCTATATATCTTGGATATTAGCCCTTTATCATGGGTATGAATTACAGATACTTTCTCCCATTCCATAGACTGTCTTTTCATTTTATTGATTGCTTTTGCAATACAACAACAAAAGTACCCAAAAAGGAAGTTTACAATCCCATTTACAATAGCCTAAAAATCAAATTACTTGAGAATAAACTTAAAGTGACTTATTACATTGAAAACTATAAAACATGGGTGAAAGAAATGAAAGAAGATATAAATGGAAAGACATTACATGTTTATGGTTTGAAAGAATTAATATTGTGTAGATGTTTATACTACCCAAAATTATCTACATATTTATACAATTCTTATCAAATTCTCAATGGTGTTTTTTTTTTTTTTTAATGGTGTTTTTTTACAGAAAAAAAAAATTCTTAGATTTGTGTAGACCCACAAAAGACTCTTAATAGCCAAAGCAAGTTTGAGCAAGAACAAAGATGGAAGCATCACATTTTCTGATTTCAAATATATTATAATGCAGCAATCAAAACAATATGATACTGGCATAAAAACAGACATACAGGCCAATGGAAAAGAATAGTCCAGAAACAAATCCACACATATATGGTCAACTGATGTTTGGCAAAGGTGCCAAGAATACACAGTGAGGAAATTGTGCTATTAATGGTTTTTTCAGTAAATGGTGCTGATAAAACTGGATAGCCACATGCCAAAGAATGAAAATTGATCCTTTTCTTACATCATACAAAAAATTAACTAAAAAAGGATTAGAGTCTTAAGTGAAGTGAAGTCGCTCAGTCGTGTCTGACTCTGAGACCCCATGGACAGTAGCCTGCACCAGGCTCCTCCGTACATGTGATTTTCTAGGCAAGAGTGCTGGAGTGGGTTGCTGTTTCCTTCACCAGGGAATCTTCCTGACCCAAGGATCGAACCCAGGTCTCCCGCATTGTAGACAGATGCTTTACCATCTGAGCCACCAGGGAAGTCCACAGACTTGAAATAAGACCTAAAAGCAGAAAACTCCTGGAGGAAAAGATAGGGAAGAACTTCATGCAGTGTTGTATTAGTTTCTGGTGTACAGCAAAGTGTTTCAGTTGTGTGTATATATATATTTTTCATATTCTTTTCCATTAGGCTTTATAGGGTATTGAGTATACAATAGGACCTTATCTAATAGTTTGTATCTGCTAAAGGCAAACTCCTAATTTACCCCTCCCCCATTCTCATTCCCCTTTGTTAACCAACCATAAGTTTGTTTTCTGTGTCTCTGAGTCTGTTTCTGTTTCATAAAAAAGTTCGTTTGTGTCATATTTAGATTGCAATGTAATATCATAATGCCATATAATATATGGTGTTTTTCTTTTTCTGACTTACTATGCTTAGTACGATCATCTAGAGGTTCATCCATATTGCTACAAATAGTAGTATTTCATTCTGTTTTTTACCTATGCCACTTATTGAATGATTTATTTCCCCCACCAAGTTGAAATAACGTGATTATAAATCTTACAAATAAAATCCTCATGTATGTGTGGGTAAACTTCCAGACTCTATTCTGTTGCCTTGTTTTTGTATTTTGCATGATACCAGACTGTTTTACTTCGTGGAATGTTTTAATTTGTTTTGCTATCTATAAGGTTTTCCCTAATTCGGGACTTCAGTGCCTAGCTCGGTTTCAGGTACATGAGATAGGGGTTCTTAACCCAGAGTTAATGGCTCAGAGAATCTGTGAAGTCCCTAAACTGATAGTATTTCATGTGTTTGAGAGTATGTGTATATGTCAACAGTATATGTCATTTTTCTAGGAAGAGGGTCCATCAAATTTCT
>NW_011495070.1:6066122-6070844 GCF_000754665.1 Bison bison bison | reverse complement strand
CTTTGGGCTGCGAAACCCTCCCACTAACCCCTCTGCTTCACAGCCTGGCTGGAATCCGGGCATGTCCATGCCTCACGTGGGGTGTCCCCCTGGGGCTCACTAGGCAGAGACCCCTAGGCCTCCAGGGTGCCTTGCCTGGCAGTGACATTCGGAAACCTTTAAAAAAAAAAAAAAATAAATCTTACAAATAAAATCCTCATGTATGTGTGGGTAAACTTCCAGACTCTATTCTGTTGCCTTGTTTTTGTATTTTGCATGATACCAGACTGTTTTACTTCGTGGAATGTTTTAATTTGTTTTTCTATCTATAAGGTTTTCCCTAATTCGGGACTTCAGTGCCTAGCTCGGTTTCAGGTACATGAGATAGGGGTTCTTAACCCAGAGTTAATGGCTCAGAGAATCTGTGAAGTCCCTAAACTGATAGTATTTCATGTGTTTGAGAGTATGTGTATATGTCAACAGTATATGTCATTTTTCTAGGAAGAGGGTCCATCAAATTTCTTCAGATTCTGAAAGTAGACCATCACCCTCAAGAGGAGGGTAAGCACCCCTGATGGAGATGTTGAACAAGAGTTTGTTGAATGGAATTGACAATATCCATTTGAACGATTGATTTTTCCTCAGGCTGACACAATTGATGACTAATATGTGTTGGTGACAGACAGGGAGGCCTGGCGTGCTGCAATTCATGGGGTCGCAAAGAGTCGGACACGACTGAGCGACTGATCTGATCTGATCCGATGTGTGCAAGAGGGGATAAAACCAAAGTAGCTCATTTAGATGAGAGAAAGAGATGCTCATTGATAGCTTTAATTGCATCTCCTTATTCTAGTTTCCGTGGGAACTGATGTATATTTCAGAATAGAGCAGGCTAAAAATACTAGCACATGTCAAATATCCATTATAGAACAAAACTTTGTTTTGTATTTAATACAGAGTCCCTGATAATTGACTTTGTTCTTTTCCCCACTTAATGTGTGGACTAACAGAATTGATTATTTTGATTGACTTAACTCTGTTCCAGATGAACAGAGCAATCCAATTGGCTTTTTCCACCACTTCATGGATTGAATGAACTGGCTATTTTGGTCCTGTGAGAAAGCCTCACTGTCTTTAATCCTTATCTTCCCTGTTGGAGAATAGTCTATTTTGGAGTTTCAGTTCAGGAACATTTGAATTTTGTGTCAGTGAGTTTTCTGGTTTCGTTGCCTTGGGACAATCTGCCTATCTGTGCTCCAGTGATTCAGAATTATCTGGTCAGTCTTGGCTTTTTCATAGTGTGCTGCTGCTGGGTGTCATTCAGTCTTCCTGTGTAGAGTGTTTGAAAAAATTAGTGGTTGGGGTAAAAAGTGAAAAGATAATTAGAACAAGCAAATCAAGTAAATAGGTTCTGCAAAGTACTCTCCTGAATGAATTCTTTATTAATATTACATATCTAAATGTAATTTATCAGTTATTTCATTTAAATTTAAAAACTAATTGGTTTTAATTAAAATTTATCATTAAATACCAACACCAATACTAATGTCTAGTAAAGAGAATTTAAAATATGCCGTGAGTTTGTTGACCATATACCAAACCGAATTGATCATGTTTAAGTAGTTTTGTGCTGTGCTTAGTCATGTCCAGCTCTTTGCGACCTCATGGACTGTACCCCACCAGGCTCCTCTGTCCCAGGGATTCTCCAGGCAAGAATACTGGAGTAGGTTACCACTCCTCCTCCAGGGGATCTTCCCAACCCAGGGAGTGAACCCAGGTCTCTCGTGTTGCAGGTGGATTCTTTACCATCTGAGTTACCAGGGAAGCCCAAGAGTACTGGAGTCGGTAGCCTATCCTTTCTCCTGGGGATCTTCCAGACCTAGGAATCTAACTAGGGTCTCCTGCATTGCAGGTGGCTTTACCAGCTAAGCTACCAGGGAAGCTTTTACAATAAAATTGAGATGAAGGTACAGAGATGTCCCATATACCCCTTGCCTCCACGTATGTATAACCTCCCCCATAATTGACATCATTCAGGAGAATGGTACTTTTTTTTTTTTTAACCAAGGAAGAGCCTACATTGACTCATCATAGTTATCAAAAGTCCATAGTTTACCTTAGGGTCTGTGCTTAGTGCTGCATATTTTATGGATTTGGAAAAAGGTGTAATGACATACATCCATCGTTATCACATCATACAGAATATATTCATTCTCTTAAAAATCCTCTGTCTTCCACCTGTTCATCTTGTCCTCATGCCACTGATCTATTTGTTGTCTTTATAATTCATTCTTTCTTTTCCAGGATGTCATATACTTGGAATCATATAGGATGTAGCCATTTCAGATAAGCTTCTTTAACTTCTTCCCTCATAGCTCAGTTGGTAAAGAATCTGCCTGCAATGTGGGAGACCTTGGTTCGATCCTTGGGTTGGGTAGCTCCCCTGGAGAAAGGAAAGGCTACCCACTCCAACATTCTTTCTTGGAGAATTCCATGGACTGTATAGTCCATGGGGTCACAAAGAGTCAGACACGACTGAGTGACTTTCACTTCACTTCTTTAACTTAGTAATACACAGTTAAGGTTCATCTATGTCTCTTCATGACTTGATAGCTCATTTCTTTTTTTAGTTCTGAATAATATTCCATTGCTTGAATGTACTGCAGTTTAACCATTCACCTACTGAAGGAAAGTAGGTGAATGGTTAAATTTTGGTGGCTTCCAAGTTTTGGTGATTATGAATAAAGTTACTGTAAATATCCATTGTAAGGTTTTGTGAGGATAAAAGGTTTCAGCTCTTTTGGGTAAATACAAAGAACAATGAATCCCAGATTCTATGGTAAGAGTAAGTTTAATTTCATAAGAAACCAGCAAACTATCTTCCGAAGTGGCAATACCATTTTCGTTCCCTAAGAAGTATATTGTTCCACTAGCAGTGTTCATATCCTCACAATTATTTGGAGTTATCGATGTTCTAGATTTTGGCCATTCTATTAGGAGTGTAGTAGAATCTTGTTGCTGTTTTAATTTGCATTTTCCTGACCACAAGTGATGTGAAGCATCTTTTCGCATGCTTATTTGCCATCTGCATCTTCCTTGGTGAGGTGTCTGTTAAGGTCTTTGTCTCATCTTGTTGAATTTTAGAGTTCTTAGTATATTTTAGATAACAGTCCTTTATCAAATGTATCTTCTGCAAATATTTCCTCCCAGTCTGTGGTTTGTCTTCTAATTCTCTTGACATGGTATTTTGCAGGGCAGACATTTTAGTTTTAATGAAGTCCAGTTTATTAAGTCTTTCATTAATTGTCTTTGGTGTTATATTTAAACACCAAAACAAGGTCATCTAGATTTCCTCCTACGTTATCTTTTAGGAATCTTATATCAATAGGTTTGAATTTTACGTTTAGACCTATGGATCCATTTGAGTTAATATTTGTGATGGGTGTAAGTCTGTGTCTAGGCTTTTTTTTTGCATATGGATGTCCAGTTGTTCTAGCATCATTTGTTGAAGAGACTATCTTTGTTCCATTTTATTTCCTTTTGTTTTGGTCAAAAGTCAGTTGACTATATTTATGGGTATCTGTTTTTGTTTTTTTCAAATTCCTTGTTCCTTTCTGTAGTCGATGCTCAGCCAGATATGATGTTCTCTTGGAATCCACCTGTCAATCTGTTTTGTAGGAGAAAGCAAGAAACAAGTAGATCAGCGATCTTTCCACTTGAACTCAGGGACCCAAAAGATATTAGAGGGAATGTCTAGTGACATTTATTTTACAATATCACAAACTAATAAAACACTATTTTTGGACTTTTTCTCTTCTGTTTTTTCTCTGTTGATGTTTTCTTGGTGATGTTGACTCTGGCACGGCAAATATTTTCTCCCAGTCTGTAGCTTGTCTTCTAATTGTCTTGACATGGTATTTTGCAAAGCAGACATAGTTTTAATGAAGTCTTAGTTTATCAATTCTTTCTTTCATAGATTTTCTTTTGTGTTACATATAAACACCGTAATGAGGTCATCTAGATTTCCGCCTATGTTATCTTTTAGGAGTTTTATAGCAATAGTTTTGAATTTTACATTTAGGTCTATGGATCCATTTGAGTTAATTTTTATGAAGGGTATGAGTCCTTGCCTAGCGTATCGATTCTTTCTTTCATAGATTTTCTTTGGTGATATGACTTAAATCATACCAAGAGAAGCTGGAGGGAATTGGGTATTGTCTTATAATAGATCTGTCAAAAATGAGATCCCTTTTTATTATATCTGAAAATTTTAAAAGTTATTATAAATATCCATAATCAATTATTAGGTTTAAATAGTAAATTCCTTTGTTCTATACTTTGTTTCATTCATTATATTAGGTACTATGTAGTAAAAACCAAGTTTTGGCTTGAATAATTTTAAGAAAGTGACTTTTGCCTTAAAATTTGTTCTAGTGATGCATAGGGCTCAAGTATTAAGATGCAAATGAGAGCAGATGTTTAACATATCGTGAAGACCCTTTGGGAATGTCTCTTTTTCCAATTCCCATTTGATTGCAAATTCCTTAAAGTTAGGGACTTGTGTCATGTCTTGTATCTTGAACACCTGGCTCAAATTCTGGTATATGTTTTATTTTCAGTAAATACTTAAAGGACTAGAAGAGTAAAATAAACAATAAATGAAAGAATTTCCTCAGACAGAGATAAAATATACCAGAATCACCCTTAAGTTCTGGGAAGCAATTATTTTATGTCAGGAGTGGG
>NW_011495070.1:5992871-6066022 GCF_000754665.1 Bison bison bison | reverse complement strand
TATTGTATCTTGATTTCATCTCATAAAGAAACTGGAATTCCCTGAGTTTAAATGACTTGGTATTGTAGGGCAGAGCTGAGATTTAAACTCAACGTATTTCTCATGGTTACTGGAACTCCAACTTCAAGAGATTTAGACTTGAAACTTTGGAGAGAGGGAGGGAGGAGGAAGCAAATTATAACTGAGCCACCACTAACATAGAATAATCTTGGCATATTTGAATGAAGCAGGAAGCTGACAAGAAACAGAAGTGTTATCTCGGGTGCAGTAATCTAAGAACCAGTGAGATGCTTTGAATGGGGCGCTCTCACTTCTTCCTTCCCATCTTTCTTCCCTCCGCATGCTGCTTATTGCATTTCTGTTTATACGTACAGTGATGAGTTAACTGAATTTTCTGCAGTATCTAATTCCTTGTGCCTTGACTTACTTTACTGCTTGTGAGAAAGAGAAAGTACAATTTCTTGTAAACTAATAACTATCAGAATGGACCTAAGGAGCAATAGGATGGAAAGATAATAGGTAATAGTGGGAGGGAGATATAAATGATCTTTGAAAACAAAACTGAATTAAGAGTCTTTATTAATTCCTGATTACTAAGAAATTAGAAACTGGGTATTCCATTTCGAATTCTCTACATCCTACATAGAATGAATTTGAAATCCACTATAGTTTTTTAATTTCACAAAACCATTGTTCTTCCCTCATCCACACTCCCAGAATTGATTGCTTTGTTATTTTCCCCTCAAAGTGAAAGGATTTTTGCATTCACCCTTCAAGGCTTTTGATATGGGATTTGTCTTCTGGAGAAATTTGAGCAGAAGGCATACCTAAAAACGAAGTTTTCCAAGCCAAAGCAGAAGCAAGAGTTTGTTTTCTGAGTAGAAAAAAAAAAAAAGGTTATGGAAATCATGTTCATACAAGCTTCTATTTTTTTATACAAGTAACCTTTCCTGTGGCTAGAGTACCATGGTTCAGCATTTTCAGATGTAAATATCTTTTCCTGACCCTGGCATCAATAAGTTTTGGAAAGCACAGAGATATATTTGGCTTTAAAATAAGTGACCTCTCATTTAAAGGGCTCACTGAAAGATGCAGTGGAAGGGGGAATGAGTATGAGAAGTGGTGATGATGATTATTTATCAGGCTTCTCGCAGGTCCCCACTGGTGTCTAGGAGCTTGACTGTCTCTGCACTTGCCACATTAATCACTTCCTCTTTTAAATTCAGGAGCTTGGTGTACGGGGTCGAAGGCAAGGTAAAACAACAAAAAGTCAATTATGGTAAATACCCTTCTGATAGTAAGTTAGAGGTAGTTCTGTGATGATTTTGGCATCAGTCATTAAAAACACTCTGCTTTCAATTTATAACTTTGCGTATATTTATCATCTCTATTTGTAAAAATCTGTGCCTGCTAATGTGATGAGCTACACAGTTCTTGTTCTCCTTTGAGTTATTTGGAATGTAAATATGCATGACTCTGGAGATAACAAATACTGTGTTTATATGAGAGGGATGCTTTTATCAAGAACCCAGAGATACTTGCCTGAAGGTGATCTCTGGTTTTTCTGCTTATACCATCAACTATTCTCAGGTTTGTCTACCACATATAGACTTTGGCCCTTTCAAAGATACAGTATGAGTCTGTACACATCTCCCTCTTTGCACACTTTTATTTCTCTTCAGAATAGAAGAAAAAATGGAAACTCAATTTTGTGTAAGTAAATCTAGTATCAGGAAGTCAGAACAGGGAATGGTTTCTAGTGTTTTCAGAGGTAAGGACTTGCAACATCAACAGAGTTCACCATCTCTCAACTCATGACAGAAAGCTGCTAGACATTTTGTAACATATTCAAGACATGTCTGTCATTTACAGGTTTCATGAATTTGAACAACTGCAGCACACACACGTGTGACACAGATTTGGTCTATGAGCAATGTGACTCCAAACAGCCTTCTCCCTCCCACAGTCAGGACACCCAGCTCCACAACTGCCTCCTCTCTTGGACATGCCCAGCCCTCTCCTGCTCGGGGCCCTTGCATTTGCTCTTCTTCTTGGAATTCTTCCCTGCAAGATCTTCCCAAGACTGGCTCTTCCCTACTGTTCTGGATTCAGCTCAGATATTTCCCTCACAAAGACCCTTCCTACGGACACACCATCTAAAACAGCACTCCCGTCCCTCCCCCACCCTGCCTTTGTTCCACTCACTCACTGTTGCATCACCTTCCCTGTTTTTCAGTGGCACTTACTGCAGTCTGGTGTTACATTATTCATAGGCTGTACTCCTTTGCTGGACTAATTCTTTATGAGAGTGGAGAGTTTGCTGAACTTGTTTCTATAATATCCACGAGGACTCCTGATAAGGTACTCACTATATGTTTGTGAATGAGTAGAATCACTGGGTTGGATCACTGGGTTTTTCAGCATACAAACAGGGACACATTGGCTTAGATTTTTCCTTCCACATAGTCACAATCGACAAATGGGTTGGTTTACTGGATATTTAATGAATGTTATCCTGTTCTCTCAGAATTTTTAATGATATCTCAAAGTTGAGGACAAAATATTTTGCAGAGATTTTATATAGATCCCTAGAAAATGATCAATCCTGCTTAACTGTCTCCAGCCCGTGTAAGTAAAAGGAACCACCTGTGTTGAGAGAACAGTGGATGGGGAGAGGGGAGAGAGGCTTCTCCTCCAAGGCAATTGAAGGGGTGTTCTTCTTTACCATCTGAACCACCAGGGAAGTGTTCTTAGAGCTTCTCTGGTGGTTCAGATGGTAAAGAATCTGCCTGCAGTGCAGGAGACCTGGTTCAATCCTTGAGTTGGGCAGATTCCCCTGGAGAAGGGAATGGCAACCCACTCCAGTATTCTTGCTTGGAGAATCCCATGGACAGAGGAGCCTGGCGGGCTACAGTCCATGGGGTTGCAAAGAGTCCTACATGACTTAGTGGCTAACACACATAGCCCCCTAGCAGGGGACTCCTGCATCTGGCTTCCAGCCTGGAGGCTTGCTCAGCCACAAGTTGTATTTTCTGAGGCTGGTGTATGTATTGATACTAAAGCAGAGAGCTGGGGAACTCTTGAGATCCTGAGAGGAGATTGCTGGAGTCTGAAGGCCCAGAAACTGGTGACTCTGTCAGGGAGAAGTATGAATGCTGGTGTTGGCTAGGGTTGCTTTAACTTCTGAGAAGGGTGACCCTTAGTGACTTTCTCTGGGCCAGTGGAACCAAGATAGGGAGCCAAACCAACACCATCTTTAAAAAAGTCTCATCCAAGAGAATTGCCTAGAGACCTGGGACTCCCAGTAGAAAGATGCAGTGGAGGGTTAACTGTTAGAGGGCAGTTAGAGGGTGTACTACCCACATCAGAAATGATACAGAGTGGGGAGTGGAAGCTGTTAAAAACCGCTGAGGTCCCCACTTTAAGGAGACACATATGGATGCTTGCCACAACAGAGGGGACTCAATAGTCAAGGAACAATGACATGGCACCAGCTAAGAAAGCCCTGCAGCTTCTGGTCTTACCCACCCTGGCAGAGTAAATGAAGAAGAGAGGGAAAGAGCAGATCTCATATCTCACTCTTAGTCTAGGGCAGCACTTCTCAACTGTACTCATTGCTGCTCCCTCACAGAGCCATTTCTAACTTTTTGCATGCAATTGTGAGTTGTTGATGCGACAGGTACACTATAAGCTTATATACTGTGGCCCTTTGGAGGACCCACAAACTATTGGGTCATCTAACACTTGTTTTCATCCCTTGAGAAGCAATTTTCATCCCCTTGGGGATGAAATCATGCCTGTTAAGAGCGCATGGTCTAGAGTGGTGGTTCTTAACCAAGAGGGGTTTTCCTCCCAGGGGGAAATCTCACTGACATTTGGCAATATCTGAGTTTTTGGTTATCACAACAGGAGGAAGTGTTACTGGCATGAATTGGGTAGAGGCCAGAGATGCTGCAAAACATCCTACAGTGCACAGATCAGCCCCCACAGCAAAGAATTATCTGATTCAAATTACCAGAAGTGCCGAGGTTGAGAAATCCCCGGTTAGAGTCTAGAATTTCTAGGCTTAACATCCAGGGAAAGACTTATGCTGAAAGGAGGGGAGAAACTTTGAATTAGCTCAGAGATAAATCCATTGGAATCGACTAGAATTTTAAAAAGCCTGGGTGATTGAAAAGGTATGGGGTCTGAATCCAGTACTATCACGAGGCAGATTATTGGATGGAATGAGCCAGAAGGCAAAGTGGGAGAATAAAACTGTCTCCTGATTGCACCCTCCTGAGCTTACTTTTGAATCAGCTGGTTAAAACTGTAACAAAATGGGTTTGTAAGTTAGTGGTTTGGAACTCCTAACTAATGCAGCATATGGGTATTAGGTCCTCAGACCAGCTCACCGAACTCACCCTATAATGCATGTAAACGATTTTACTGATGGACTGTGGCATGTGGCCACTGTCGGTGGCTGTGTCTGGCAGAATGGGAACATGGTTTTCTACTGTTCCAGTTCTATTTGTGGACAGTGTCTCCTGGGACTGACGGCAGGTAGATGGGACAGTAGTTGTGTGGGCAAGGATGAGTGTCATAGGAATAGGATGGAAGGAACTAGACCTTCTGCAGAGGAGAGATGGTTTTGCTTCCAAGACAACTCCCTCCTTCAGAACTCTCACTGGCCTTTCTAAGACATTTATTTGTAACATAATATGTAATACATCCAGGGAAAAAAAGAAAGCTTCTAAAGTAGGAATACATTTTAATTTGCACCATAATCCTGACTTCTATAGTCATGGAAGATGAATTAGTTTTCTATCCCCAAATGTAGTGACTTGAAATATCAATTTATTCTCATAATTCTGCAACATGGGCTAGGCTCAGAGCGGTGACTTTTGCAGATCTTAATAGATGTCCCTGATGTGGCCATTGTCAGTTGGTATTTCGAATGGGGGCTGGCTGGCCCCACATGATCTCAAGAACATGTGTGGGCCCCCGTAGTGATGGCTGGGTCTCCACCTTCGCAGCCTATCCCCAGGAAGGTGAGGCCGAGCTTCCTTCCATGGCAGCAAAACGGCAAGAGAAGAAACTGTGAGACCTTTGGAAGTCCAGTATAAAACTACACAGTGTCCCTTCTGGAGTGTCAGCCCACATCAGTGGGGAGGGAAACAAGTTCCACCTTGAGAAGAAGAGTAACACAAGCAGTTTATAAAGGCATGTGCTTCCAGGAATGGGAGGAATTGATGGAAACATTGTTGCACACAGTCTACCAGAGGATTTACCCTAATCTATCAATGTATCCACAGATGAAAAACACTTCAAGTGTGGGTTTAAGAGCAGAATCTGCTGATGAATGGTCTATAAGGAAAACAATACTAGTACTACTGAAAAAATACTACACATGTATGCTGCTCCTAGTACTACACAAATATGCCGGATGTATCTTCTGGTATGATAGACTATATAAGACATCCGTAGCAGCTTCTGTTTTCAGTCTCACATTCCTCTTCACTTAGGGATGGAACCAGTGTAGTACCATTTGGAGTCTCTTCCCTGTGTCCTAAGTTGTACCTGTCCTACACAGTTAAGCTGTCTGTAGGACTTCTGTTATAAGACCCTATTATTTAATATGATCTTGACTAATATACAGAGGATGAGATGGTTGGATGGTATTACCAACTCAATGGACATGAGTTTGAGTAAACTCTGGGAGTTGGTGATGGACAGGGAGGCCTGGTGTGCTACAGTCCATTGGGTCGCAAAGGGTCAGACATGACTGAGCGACTGAACTGAACTAATATACTTGTTTAAACTGCTATCTTTGAGTACTTAAAGTAACCTCAAAATGCAACAGGTCTGTAGTGTTAAAGTCTAACCTGAGAGCTCTGTTTGTATTCTCTGCCAGGGTCAGAGTTTTGTGCTCTGGCACAGGTTTCTTCATGTCATAAAACAGGGAAAGTTTAAAAAGATTCTGTGATGTGAAGAATCTTCTTCTACTCAGAATCTGAACTGCAAATAAATCCTGCATTTGCCCAGAGCTGTGACAATTCCAGTGTGTAGTTGATAGAATGCTTTGGGCTGCAAGTAACAGAGTACCTGAACCAGATTGGCTTAGACAATAAAGAAATTTATCATCTGCTTTAGCCTCAAGTTTGATTCACTTAAGAGCTCGATGGTGGGCTCAGATTCTGTCTCTCACAGTGTTAACTTGAATCTCTTGTTTTTACCTAGTGGTAGAGAGAGAAAAACTTCTCCCCAACTGTGGACATCTTCCATTCCATCTAATTAAGCCATTTAAGGTCACTAATACCTTAAATTAAGGTCAAGCATTAATAACTCTGTATAATTCTCTAAACCCATTCATTGGCTGTGATTGATCTTGAATTGCCTCTGGAGCCAGGGATGTCAAAAAGTGTCTTACATAATGAATAATTGTCATAAACATCCTCTGCAAAGCAGTTGTTGTTTAGTTGCTACATTCAACTCTTTTGCCACCCCAGGGACTATAGCCTGTCAGGCTCCTCTGTCCATGGGATTTCCCAGGCAAAAACACTGGAATGGGTCACCATTTCCTTCTCCAGCGGTTCTTCTTGACACAGGGATCAAACCTGCATCTCCTGCATTGGCAGGTGGATTCTTTACTGCTGAGCCACCAGGGAAGCCCACCTACAAAGCAGTAGGTCTGGATAATGCAGAAACTGACGAAACTAAAATTAAAATGGATAAAAATAATAATTAAAGGGAAAATGCCAAAGTTTCAAAAGATACTTTAAAAAGCAATAAACCTTATATTTCTGAATTGTGCTTTATGTGCTATGAACAAAGTTCCAGCACATTTCCCCCGTCCTTCTTTAGGCTCAATACTACAAGTAAAGACACAGAAAACACACAGGTGGTACGGTATGTACTTAGGTCCCTAAAAGTAAAATGTGTTCCATCAACATTTTCCAGGAAATCCCTGATCTGTTCTCAAGTGTTTTCCTTCCCAGAGGTCACCTGGTAGGAATGGTTCATGGTGGAAATGCAGTGAAGGGAGGATCTGGAGATTGTTTATTCTTTCTTATTCTCTCCTTTTCTGCTTTAATCTGTGCAGATTGTGAAAGGTAGGCTTCCAGACAGCAGTGTCTCGATTGGTTCCCAGCTGTATCATTAGCACCTGGAATAGCACCTGGCACAAAATAGACATTCAGTCAACTGTTGAATCAATTGCTGAAAACCCTCTCAGGAATAGCACTGAGGTGGATCACAATAAACTGTGGAAAATTCTGAAAGAGATGGGAATACCAGACCACCTGATCTGCCTCTTGAGAAACCTATATGCAGGTCAGGAAGCAACAGTTAGAACTGGACACGGAACAACAGACTGGTTCCAAATAGGACAAGGAATACGTCAAGGCTGTATATTGTCACCCTGCTTGTTTGACTTCTATGCAGAGTACATCATGAGAAACACTGGGCTGGAAGAAGCACAAGCTGGAGTCAAGATTGCCGGGAGAAATATCCATAACCTCAGATATGCAGATGACACCACCCTTATGGCAGAAAGGGAAGAAGAACTAAAGAGCTTCTTGATGAAAGTGAAAGTGGAGAGTGAAAAATTTGGCTTAAAACTCAACATTCAGGAAACTAAGATCATGGCATACGGTCCCATCACTTCATGGGAAATAGATGGGGAAGCAATGGAAACAGTGTCAGACTTTATTTTTTGGGGCTCCAAAATCACTGCAGATTGTGACTGCAGCCATGAAATTAAAAGACGCTTACTCCTTGGAAGGAAAGTAATGACCAACCTAGATAGCATATTCAAAAGCAGAGACATTACTTTGCCAACAAAGGTCCATCTGGTCAAGGCTATGGTTTTTCCAGTAGTCATGTATGGATGTGAGAGTTGGACTGTGAAGAAAGCTGAGCACCAAAGAATTGATGCTTTTGAACTGTGGTGTTGGAGAAGACTCTTGAGAGTCCCTTGGACTGCAAGGAGATCCAACCAGTCATTCTAAAGGATATCAGTCCTGGGTATTCATTGGAAGGACTGATGCTAAAGCTGAAACTCCAGTACTTTGGCCACCTCATGTGAAGAGTTGACTCATTGCAAAGATTCCGATGCTGGGAGGGATTGGGCGCAGGAGGAGAAGGGGATGACAGAGGATGAGATGGCTGGATGGCATCACTGACTCGATGGACGTGAGTCTGAGTGAACTCTGGGAGTTGGTGATGGACAGGGAGGCCTGGCGTGCTGTGATTCATGGGGTCACAAAGAGTCGGACACGACTGAACGACTGAACTGAACTGAGGGTAGCCTTGAGACAAGGAGTCTTTCAACATCTGTGAGCAAGAAGAATAGAGGGTAAGAAGGGAAGTGCCACCTCAGCTGGCTATTAACAAGGTCAGGAAAGCTTGGACAGCCTCCCCTCAAATCACTCGGTTCTTTTTTTATTAAGCAGAAATGAAACTAACCAGCTACTCCTTCAGAGACTAAGATATCCTGAGTTAATGCCTAATGACGGGCTTTTAAGAAGGAATTTAATTAGCGTTCATGGATTTTGTTACATTTCATGTAGCTCTTAGCTTTTCCTCGGGAAAACACACCAGACACGGAGTGAGTATAAAGCACTCCATGTGTTTTGTTTGAAGATGTTGATGTGAATGGCTGTCCTTTGATGCTAGTGCTGTGGAATTTAAATATAAACATTTTGATAAAAGCTAAATTCCCAGCATACTCACAACCCTTTGATGCCTCACCATTAAGGGAACGAGTGCCCTTGTTCAGGGGCAGGATGATAAATAAGGTGACTGCTGCCCTTTGCCTAAAATCTTTGTCTATAAATTAGATGCTCAGGTCCTTTCTTTTCTTTTCAGAGCCCATTATAATTTTTGCTCATACTAATTCAATATCACAACCTAGGCTGCCAGAGAGGAGACTGGGTCTCTTGGGATTGTTAGCGGTGACCTCTTGGTGGCTCTGTGTGTGTGTGTGTGTCTGCAAGAATGTTCAAACTATTATCTTCAAAAATGATATCATCTCTCCTTTAGTGAGGAAGGGTGATGAGTGCCAGGCCTGTGCTAGGCTCTGCACATGTCTTTTTGAGTCATCTTTAATGCTACCAGGCAGGTGTTTATTTCACTTCTACCTTGCCCTCCTGTGGTCCGTTATTAACACAGCAGTCAGTGATCCCATTCAAGTCAGATCCTATCACTTCTCTGCTTAGAACCTTCCAGCAGCTTCCTGTCTCATCGCAGAATAAAAGCCAAAGTCCTTGCTATGACCCACAAATCCTTGGATTTGATGCTTCCCCTTCACCTCTCTGACTCCTTCCCCTCCTCCATTCCTGTTACTCCTATAGGACATGGTGGCCTTGTGCTGTTTTGGGGAAGTCCTTACCTCAGGGTCTTCATACTTTCTGTTCCTTGTATTTGGGATGGTTGTTTCTAAGATAGGCACGTGGATAACAGTTCCTCCAGGTCACCTTACGAAGGACTTCCGTGGCGATCCTAGCTAAAATTTCACAGCCCCCAGTTTTTCATATTTTCCTTTCCAGCTGTAAGTATTTTCTTTTGATATCAATTTTACCGCCTTGCTTTGTTAATTGCCTACCCTATTGCAATGTAAGCTCCACAAACACAGGGATTTTTCTATTTTCTCCTCCCTACCCCTACTCTCTACAACCTTCTGCTGAGTAACTAGAACAGTGCATGGACCACAAGAAAAGTGAAAGTGTTAGTTGCGAAGTCCTGTCCAACTTTCTGTGACCCCATGGACTGTAGCCCACCAGGCTCCTCTGTCCATGGAATTCTCCAGGCAAGAATACTGCAGTGGGTGGCCATGCCCTTCTCCAGGGGATCTTCGTGACCCAGGGATTGAACCCGAGTCTCCTGCATTGCAGGCAGATTCTTTATCATTTGAGCCACCAGGGAAGCACAGAGCTATATACTAAATATTTATTGAATGCTGATAGATTTCATTCTTTCAGCCATCAAATATTTATGGTGCATTTACACTAAGAGCCAGGCATTAGCTGGACTCTTGTAAAATGGAACTAAACCAGAGAGAAAATATTTCTAACTTCATAGAGTTTAAAATCAAAGAGGGGAAAGAAACAATTTAACGAGTGTCTGTTTTATACTTGTGGACTCTAAATTTCACTGAAATTTGTGAAATTCCCCAGTGTACACTGTTCTTCAGTGGCACAACTGGGATGAACAGCCAGGAATTTGGAATTACCTTGTCAGCTCTCCTTCCTTTATGGCATTTGGGATTAACATATGTGATTTTTTAAAATTAATAATTGCACATGTTTGTGTGTACTCATAGTGCCCTTCACTGAGCAGGAATTTTGTTGCTGTTTGCATCTATTGGGAGAGTTCTCTAAGGTATTAAGGATTATCATTAGACGAAGCTCATCAATCATTATTATTGTGGATAAGCTTCATTTGATCTACCCTTCAAGAACATCAAAATAAGAATAACAACTATTTCATCTCACTTGTTCTAAATAAAGAAAAAACCCTTTAGCTTATGATATGCAGAGGACAATATGAAAATAAAATCTAAGCAGATCCCTTATCTTATGGTTCATACTATGATTTCTTTTTGAAGAGGTTAGATTGCCCATTAAATTTCTTTTTTTTTTTTTTGATTGGAAAAATTTTTTTTAAATTTTATTTTATTTTTAAACTTTACATAATTGTATTAGTTCAACTGAATATAGTAATTATAAATTTTTGATCAAAATGGATACTTAAGGATATATTTAATTAATAGTTAACATTTTTCACTGTTAACTCTGGTTTTGTTAGGTTTGGGATTTTCACAGAGAAAATTTTTCAAAAACTTTTTTTTTTTAAAACACTTAAATTTCCTAAACAACAACAACAACAAAATTTTAGACACAGGCTGATGTGCTATCTTAGGAGAAAATTATATATGCTATTTTGCAAATAGAGAGGAAATCTCTACATTTGGAAATCTATCGCTTCACAAGGGAAAGGCTTATCGCCTCCATTGCTGTTCGATCATATAGGTTTGAGGTTATGGTTCTGTGCTCTTTAATGAGACAGAACAAAGGATTCTGTTGGAAGAAGTTCTGCCAGATTCCTGCTGTACTGATAGAATGGAGAAAGGCTTGGCTTCAGTAAGACCCTTGTCCTTTTCATACCTCATTGTGATTTAGGGGGAAAATGCTTGTGGACAGAACATG
Source organism: Bison bison bison (assembly GCF_000754665.1). NCBI lineage: Eukaryota > Metazoa > Chordata > Mammalia > Artiodactyla > Bovidae > Bison > Bison bison. The sequence goes on along the minus strand of NW_011495070.1, from coordinate 6,054,836 downwards.
GTCTTTCATTTCTTTAATCCTTTCAACTTTACTCTCAGTGAGGAGAGATATTTTAGTGTATAAATGCCATCAGCATTAGCAGGAAATAACCTTGTTTTAATTTTTTTTTATAAATGTTAGTCCTTGAAGAAGAAAGCGTCACTGTGCTCCTCTCCGACTGGAAATGGGAACAGATCAAAGGGCGAGCTGCAGGATAAGCCAGGACCCTGGAGGAGGGAAAGGGAGCAGGAGAGTGGAAACCAAGGGAAAGGGACTTCCAGCTGAGCCTTGCGGATGTCCTGAGCCACATGTGCAAACTCCTGTGTCAAAGACATTACTTCTGTTACAGCTGTCCCTGGGCTCCCAGTAAAGACATGGTTATCACGTGATATGAAGGTTATGTGTGTTTCTAAAAAATATGAAAGAGAAATGCTTTGGTGTAAACAGAATAATAGTAAATTTGAAATGAAGGCATGAAGAAATGATCATTTGGTATGATTTCCCCCAAATCACAGTAATTTCATGGAAAGTAAAAGGAAAATTATAAAGTTTTATAGATGGGATTAAATGTTCGCCAGGACTTCTCTTGTGGCTCAGTGGTAAAGAATCTGCCTGCTAAGCAAAAGACATGGGTTTGATCCCTGGGTCGGGAAGATCCCCTGGAGAAGGAAATGGCAACCCATTCAAGTATTCTTGCCTGGGAAATCCCATGGACAGAGGATCCTGGTGGGCTACAGTCCATTTTGTTGCAAGAAGTCAGACGTAACTTAGCGACTAAACAACAACAAAAATGTTCACCACAGATTTCGTTATCCTTAGTGCTAGTACTAAAAATGTAAGTACTTAGACGAGCTCAGTGCTGTTAGGTGTGCACAGAATGGAGTGTGAAGCTTTTGCTTTCCTGGTGCTGTACAGGTGTGGGACCTTCAAGGCACTGCTGTTCTAGATGAAGGAAAGTATAATGTTGTATTTTAGTCCTCTCAAATTAGTCAGTCTGTGGGTATGTTGCTTTTGGAATGAAAGTCTCCAAACTCTTCTGAAGAAGAGAACATAATCTCTCATTATGTGATCTTACAAGTTCAGAGAAAACAGAACACCAAATTTTAAAAAGTTGTATTTTTAAAGAGATTAGACATTCCAAATTTGGTCCTAAGTCATTTAAAATGATCAATTCTGGCTATAGGGAATGGAAAACAGGTTTATTGCAAATGTTTGAAAACACAAATAAATGGGTTTTGAGAAGGGGATTGATTTTGTCACACGTATTTCCATTTTCCTTAAATTAAGTTTTTTCTGCTCATTTCCAGTTTTGTTAGATATTCTGGTTTAAAGAACCATGGCATAGTTGAATTCTGTATAGGTAAGTTGTGTATACTACTTCTTGGTAATTAGATTAGTTTACACATTTTTCTATTACTTTATTGGAAATACATTTAACCTGACAGGTAACTATGGTGGTGGTAGTGGTTTAGTCGCTAAGTCGTGTCAGACTCTTGCAACCCCATGGACTGGAGTCCACCAGACTCCTCTGTTCATGGAATTCTCCAGGCAAGAATACTGGAGTGGGTTACCATTTCCTTTTTCAGGGGATCTTCAAAACTCAGGGATTGGACCCATGTCTCCTGCATTATTGGTGGGTTCTTTACCACCGAGCCATCAGGGACAGGTAACCATAAGATACCTAAATGGTATTTGTAAAATTCCCAACATAATTAGATCAAAGCACTTAGAGAGGAAATCAGTCATGTTAAACTTAGGCCAAGTACATGTTTTTCTGGAGTCATCTGACTGTGCCCAACGTTTTTATCACTGTGAACTCATCTAAAGTACTTTTAATAACTTATAAATCTGAAGTTTGTAGGCATCCTGCCTGTAGAGCAGCCGCTGATTCCACAAATCAGTCAACTACAGCCTGGACAACAGAATCATGAAGGGTACTCAGATTACACTCTCTCTTATTGGCCTTGATAGGTGTTAATAATTTGATTAATTATAGATTATTCTACACCTGGACAGGATGAAAAGAGAGGAGTCATTTTACCTATTGGAAGCTACATTGAGCAGTGATCAAGGAGACTCTGCTGGTGAGAATGCTTTCAACATTCTTCTCCATCATACCCAGATGGAGCCAAACTTAGAAACCTTCCAGTTCTCTGAGTAAGATCATCAAACAGATGAAAAATAAGAAAGCATCTGGAAATGATATCATCCCTGCCAAATGTTCACACTAGAGAAAAAGTAACTCCTGTCATGTCTCTGTATTCTCCTCCTGAGATATAAGAATAAAAGAGAAAATGCTATATGGCCCTAGGGACGGGGAGATCATCAGTTTTACATAATGATATACATCCTATGACAGGCTAGATATCCATTCCCGAACCAGCTGCAGAGTATATGTTTTAGATAAAAGATAGTTTTCATAAATAAGTATCGATGAGAAAACTCCAAATTCTGTTTTGGAAAGACAATATGTTCATGTCTTAAAGGTGGATGTTTTGACATTGAGATTTCACCTCTCTCTCTACAATGGATTTCTGTTTCATCTAGTTTCTAGTGTTTTTCTTAGGAAACACTGTATAAATATCTTGCATCCACTTTGAGACGTTTTTGTTGAGGAAAGCAGCTCATCAAGGGCTTAGGGACTTGAAATGAACCTGGAAGTTCCTGCTTTAGAATATAACTTTGTTTGATTTCTGAGTGATGAGTAAAATTTTCAAAACTATAGAGACTACATTCTTTTCACTAGAAGGTTTGGGAAGAAACTTACTTGAGGTGCATAGGATTCAGAACCAGAAATCCTAAGCAGAAATCCTATTTTTACCATTTTCTGAGAAATTATTGAACCTCTGTTTTATCATCTCCAAACTAGATAGCATAATAACACTAAAGGAACAGGGCTTTGTAACTAATACACTATCACAGTCTCATTCCCTTCTCCTAGTATGTACTTTTGAAAAACATTCAACTAATCCTAATGTATTTTTTAAAGTTCACAAAGACTTTCACATGCAGATTTTCACGGGATGCTCTTGACAGATTCTGAAGCAGATATTGCTTTGTTAGTTGTTATATTGTTAGTTCTCTGAAATTATAACATATTCCTTTTGGCACAGTGCTTTGTAATTATAGTTGTCTTAATGTGTGTATTTGATAGGTAGGTGTATTAGTCAAATGTTGTCATAATAATGTTGCATTAAAAAAAACCATAAAAATCTCAGTGGCGTAAAATGAAATCATATAATTTTCGCTTATGAGAACAGCTAGAGTTCAGCCAGAAAAATCCTTTTTGCTTCACCTATTTATCCCCCCAGGCCTCAGCCCTGGAAACCATTTATCTTTTTGTTGTCTCTATAGTTTTGCCTTTTCCGTTATCATGTATTTGGAATTATAAAGTCTGTAGTCTTTTCAGTATGACTTCTTTCACATAGCAATAGGCATTTAAGATTTCTCCTTGTCTTTACATGTCTTGATAGTTTGTTTTTAGTGCTGAATAATATTTCATCGTATAATGTATGACAGTTATCCACTCACCTATTGAAGGAGGTCTTGGTTGCTTCCAGGTTTTGGCAATTAAGGATAAAGCTACTACATGCACATGCAGGTTCCTTTGTGGGTGTGTTTCCAGCTCCTCTGGGTAAATGCCAGGAGTGCAATGGCTGAAGTGTATGGTCAGAGTAAGTTTAGTTTTGTAAGCAACTGTCAAACCATCTTTCCAAGTGACCATGCCATTTGGCATTTCTTTTAGTAATCTATTCTTTACTGGTGGCTCAGATGGTAAAGTGTCTGCCTGCAGTGCAGGAGACCCAGGTTTGATCCCTGGGTAGGGAAATTCCCTGGAGAAGAAAATGGCAACCCACTCTAGTACTCTTGCCTGGAAAATTCCATGGACCGAGAGGCTCCTCAGAGCCTGGTAGGCTACAGTCCATGGGGTCGCAAAGAGTCGGACATGACTGAGCGACTTCACTTAGTAATCTATGAGAGGGCATGTTGTTTCACACACTTGGCCGCATTTGCTGTCGTCAGTGTTTCGGATCTTACCCATTCTCATAAATAGATGTGTAATGATACCTTGTTTAATTTGTATTTCCCTGATGACAAATGATGCGGAGAATCTTTTTTATTTTTATTTTAAAGTTGATTTACTCTTTATCATGTGATTGTTGGACTGGGACACTTACAAAAAACCAAGATGAAGGTATCAGAAGTCACATTAATTTCATTGAAAATTATATCTCGCTTAAAATGAATTTTAGGCAGTTGGGATATTTGATACTCCAAGAAGGAAAATGTTAAACACCAATAACATTTATTTTAAATGGAAATTTGATACATAGAATGTAGAGATTTAGTAATCCTGTGTGTTCTGGTCTATGTTCCAAGAAAGGTCTGTCCCTTTCTTCTTCTTTTAAAAACATTGTATCGTTTTCCCCACACACTGACTCATCACTTCTTGTCTCTGCCAATTTAACTCTTGCCTAGTCCATAAAGATCATCTGATTCTCACAAGGTTTATATATACAAAAGTATTTGTAAATAAATATCCATCTAATCCTGATGTATTTTTTAAAGTTCACACAGGACTTCCACATACAGAGTCTCATTTGATGCTCTTGACAGACTCTGAAGCAGATATTGCTAGGACTTGCATTTTAAATATAACAAAATTTAATCTTTGTGTAGCTGAGCAACCAGTCCAAAAATGTACAATTAAATTCCTACAGTTTTGCATTTTAGGGAAATATTTTTATCCTTTTTACCTATTGACTCCCTTCGCATATTTATCCTTTCCTATCCCCACCACATCTGACACCACCAATCTGTTCTATCTATAAGCTTGCTTTTTGTTTGTTTGCTTTTTCTGTAGATTCCACATATGAGTGATTATACATTATTTGTTTTCTTCTGTCTGACTTAACTGACTTAGCACGATGCCATGGAGATCCAGCCATGTTGTTGCAAATGACAAGATTATTTATTCTATGGATGAATATATATATATATATCTCACATCCTCTGTATTCATTCATCTATCAGTGTACAACTTAGGTTGCTTTTATGTCTTGGCATTGTAAATCATGCTGCAGTGAACAATGGGTGCATATGTCTCTTCAAATTAGTGTTTTTTCCTTTGGATAAATAGCTAGAAGTCTAATTGCTGGATCATATGCTTGTTCTATTTTTTTTTTTTTTAGGAACTTTCATAATGTTTTCCATAGTGGCTGCAGCAATGGACATTCCCACCAACAGTGCACAAGGGTTTCTTTTTTCCACATCCTTGCCAGCATTTGTTATTTGTTGTCACTTAGATAATAGTCATTCTAACAAGTATGAGATGATACCTCATTGTGGTTTTGATTTATATTTTATTTATAGTGTAAGATGGTGGTTGAGTTTTATTCTTTAATGTGTTGCTGTTCAGTTCTATTCTTTTGCCTGTTAAGGTCCAGTTTTTCTAATACTTTTCCTCATTGTCTATTTTTGGTTCATCTTTTATAAATTAATTGACTATGTATGTGTGGCTTTATTTCTGGGCTCTCTGTTTTATTGATCTACCAGTTTGTCTTCTTAGTAATGGCATTCTCTTTTAATTATTTTAGCTTTGTAATATAGTTTGAAATCAAAGAGTGTGATGCCTCTAGTCTTGTTAATCTTTCTCTAGATTTCATGGATTGGAACATTTCATCTGAAAAGCAATAGCATGTACATTTTTCTCACGTGCACATGGAATGTTTTCCAAGATAGATCATATATTAGGCCACAAAAAAGTCTTAATAAATTTAAGAGGATTAAAATTACAACAAGCATATTTTTTTAACTACAGTGGTATGAAAGTAGAAATTCATTACGTGAAGAAAACTAGAAAAATCACAAATATGTGGAAATTAAATAACATGCTCTTGCAAAACCAACAGGTCAAAGAAAAAAATCAAAAAATAAATAAAGAATAACTTGAGACAAAAAATTAAAAATAAACATACTGAAATTTGTGATGCAGCAAAAGCAGTTCTAAGAGGTAAGTTCATAGTGATAAATGCCTTCTTAAATAAACAAAGTTTCAAGTAAGCAACTTAACTTTACACCTCAAGGAACTAGAAAAAGAAGAACAAATTAAGCTCAAATTTAGTAGAAGGAAGGAAATAACAAAGATTAGAGCAGAGATAAAATGATATTACGGAAGGTCAATGAAACTAAGAGTTGGTTCTTTGAAAAGATAAAACTGATAAGCTTTTAGCTAGACCCACCAAGAAAAAGGGAGAGGAAACTAAAATCGTAAATGAAAGAGCAGAGATTGCAGATATCACCACAAAGAATCATAAGAGCACTATGAACAACTATACATCAACACATTTTACAATGTAGAAGAAAAGAAATTCCTAGAAGAAAAGAACATACAAGAGTTCTTGTATAGAAAAGAACTACCAAGACTGCATTTTGATGAAATAGAAAATCTGAACAAGCCGATTACTAAAAAGAGATTGAATCAGTAACCCAAAACCTGCCAACAACATTAGGACCAGATGACTTCACTGATGAATTCTACTAAACCTTTAAAGAAGAATTAATACCAACCCTTCTCAAATTTTCCAAAAACAGAAGAGGAAGGAACTCTTCCAAACTCATATTGCAAGGCCAGCATTACCCTGATACCAAAACTGGGCAAGAATTCCCCAAGAAAATTGCTAGCCAACAACCCTGATGAACATAGATGCAGAAATCCTCAACAAAATATTAGCAAACAGAATTCAACAATACATGAACTGGATCATATACCATAATCAAGTGGGATTTATTCTAGGAATCAGGGATAGTTCAACATCTGCAGATCATTCAGTATGATATACCACATTAACAAAACGAAGGATAAAAATGATATGATCATCTCAATAGGTACAGACAAAGCTTTTGAAACAATTCAACATCCATTTGTGATTAAAACTCAACCAAGTGAGGGTTTGTAGAGGGAACATACCACAACATAACATAGACCATATATGCCAAGCCCAACTTATAAGTTCTGGATGGTAGTTCTTTAAGGGAGGGTGTGTGTCCTGTATTTTTTCCTTCTCCTTTCTGGCTGGAATGCAGTATTGCTAGAGTCAGGACCCATGAGGATATTCCTTAGGGATTTCAGCATAGAAAGCTGGAAGAGGTTGGCTCCCTCATGATTTTGTAGAATGTCATCTACCTCCATACTCATTACATGCGGGAATAAGTTTTGCGTATTCAAGCCAATGTTTATTACAGTTGTTTTATCAGTAACCAAAACACAAACCTAAATGCTGCAATGTTTTTTTGTTGTCGTTGTTCAGGTTTTTAAAGTTAATTCTATTGAATTTTGTATGTTGAGTAATAAAGCCATATGTTGATAAAATAACTTTTTTCTTTTCCATTGCAACATTAATACTTCATTAGCTAGAAATTTCAGAACAGTATTACGTACAAGAAAAATGACAAGAGTCATTCTTCTCTTATTCTTGACTTTAATGGAAATGCTGTTACAATTTTTCTAGTAAGTGTGGTGGTGTTTGTGTAGATTCTTAAAATTTACAATAGGGATAATATCTTTTTATTTTGTATAATTGTTACAAGGGTCAAATGCTCTAATAGATTAAAATGTTATGTAAATGTTAAAAGCTATGCCACAGTTACCTGGCATATAGTGTACACTCAGGAAATGTTTTTAGTGTTATTCTTACTATATTTAATCTATAACTTCAGTGTCTTAATATTAGGGCTAAAGGTTAGAAAATACATATAGGTTCTCTATTACAAAGAGAAGTGACAGAGATGGAAAATTTGAAAAAGAAATAATTTCAAAGAGTAGTTTCCATGAAATGAGATGCTTAGGAACTCATGTTTGGAAAATAATACTTCAGCTTGTTTTAAGAAGTTAACTGATGGATGGTCAACTCACTTCAGTTGACAATCAAAATATTAGATCATCATATGGCTTCCCCTGTAGCTCAGTTGGTAAAGAGTCTGCCTGCAGTGCAGGAGACCCGGATTCAATTCCTGGGTTGGGGAGAAGGAAATGGCAACCCACTCCAGTATTCTTGCTGGAGAATCCCATGGACAGAGGAGCCTGGCAGGCTACTATCCACAGGGTCGCAAGAGTCGAACATGACTTAGCGACTAAACCACCACCACCACATGTAATTTAGTCATCAAGAAGGTCATTATCTCACATTTCCTACATTTCTTCCTCCCACAACTGCCTTAAGAATATGTCCACTGTGAATTTATGTGAGTTTTTTCATCTTTTCACATTTTCAGTTGGTTCTTGGAGAAATCAGGATGTGAGGTGTCAAAAAATTCCTTTGTTTTACCACAAAAAATGTCTTTGAAAAGGTTTCATAGTAAAGATGCTATGTAGAAAATTACTCCATTTTGCTTCTTACAATTAGTTCCAGAGGAATTAATTGAATCTATTGATGTATGTACTTTGTGGATGTTATTCATTGATCTCATTTCTGAAATAGCTGAAATTTTGATCTGATAGTTTGATATATCATATGCATACATACTCAGTCACTCAGTCATGTCAGGCTCTTTGAGACCCCATGGACTGTAGCCCATGAGCTCCTCTGTCCATGGGATTTTCCCAGCAAGAATACTGGAGTGCGTTGTCATTTCTTTCTTCCAGGGGTTTTTCCTTACCCAGAGATCGAAATTGTGTCTCCTGTACTGGCAGGTGGATTCTTTATCACTGAGCCACTGGGGAAGCCCCCTGATACATACTAGATATAATTTAAATTTAGTAATTATATATGGTTTATTTTTCTTAGAAAAATATCTTCAATTCTTAATATGTTATGTACAAGTCTTTGATTATAAAATACAACAGTGGATTTCAGATAATTATCTGGAACATTGAATCAATAATTTACACTTCTCAGTGAATTTCTTTATGTCAGCTATGAGAATTCTTCTCTTCTATTCTATTTTCTGAATAATTACCTCAAAACAGTTTCTCAAGTAATTACCTCATAACAATTTATCATTAGGTACATCTAACATGAACATTTACTGAACATCTATTAAGCACTGTGAACTCTTACATGTGCTAAAAATAATAATCAAGTAATACCTAGCCTTTTAAAAATAGCCTTCCTTCTTCCTGGCTTCCCTGGTGGCTCAGACTGTAAAGAATCTGCCTGCAATACCGGAGACCTGGGTTCACTCCCTGGGTCAGGAAGATTCCCTGGAGAAGGAAATGGCAACCCACTCCAGGATTCTTGCCTGGAGAATCCCATGGACAGAGGAGCTTGGCAGGCTACAGTCCATGGTATTGTAAAGTGTTGGACGCGACTGAGTGATTAGCACGTTTCACTTTTCCTTCTTTTATGTAACTTTATCATTATAAAAATAATTTGATATAAAAAAAGAATGATTGCATCTGGAAAAACTGAGTCACAAAGAGCCAGGGTATTTCATAGGTCACACATCAAAAAAGTCCTCTGACTCCAATTTGAACCCAGAATTTCTAACTATAAATTTGGGATGATTTCCTCTAAGCTTTGTTTTGCTTTGTCATTTAATTTCAAGCCTGGTCTTTGAATATGTAATAACTGACACTTAATAAATGCTAGTCTACATGCACTGGATATATTAGTTCATTTAATCTTTATTACCTCCCTTGGTGGTAAGTACTGTTATTAGGTCTCTTTCAGTAAGCTGAGTTTTAGCAAGGTTGAGTAATTTGCTCAAGGTCAACATAGCTGAATCCTTAGCAGAGCTGGGATTGGAATCCAGTCACATAGAGAACCCAGCCTCTTAACCTTAGAGGTACTGTGCCTTTTCTCTAGTAAGATGCTCATTCTCTCCTTGTTAATGTTACTTGGCCCACTCCTTGTGGCAGGTTAAACTTTCTCTGGAGACAAAATCTGAGTTTACTTGTCCTATATTTAGAGAAAACTGGGAAGTGGCCCATTGTCTCTAGGTTTTAAGTTCTGCCAAAAGACGATATACTGATGTTTTTAGAAATGTAATAAGTTTGCACGCACAAATGTAGACGCTTACAAAATCGTTTTGATTCTTCAAGCTGATCTGTTCTTTGCTGCTGTTTAATGGAAGTAAATGGTCGGGACTGAATTTTACAGTCCACCTGTGCTCAGAAGCCTCGTGTAGATTTCAGCCTGCATCCAGCTATTCTTCGGCTCACTTTTATTACTTTCCTCCGAAGTGCCTCCAGTGTTTTACAACTATTACACACAGTGATACCCAGAATTGACCAGAGCTTTCTAGGTGAAATTCTGTACAGCATCACAATTCCTCAGAGTTTATGGCTAAATTACATTAGGCTTTTTTTTTCTCCTTCCCTTTTTTTTTTCTGTACTGTAATGCAAGCCCATATGTCATCTGTTATCCATTGTCCTCTCTGGGTCTTTTTTGTCATTACTGCCTTTCAGATGTTTTGGATTATCTTACTGAAGATAAATTAAGTTTGCTTTGCCTGAAGCAGGATAGTATTTTGCTACTTCTGTCCTCTTTTGCAGGATGACTTCCACATTTAGGATGACTTTTAAATAAGTTACTTAATTAGCTTCTTTCACAACATAAAGAAATGTAACATAAAACATGAACTATGATTGACTTATTATATAGCTACTGTCTTATTTGGTTTTGTTCAATAAATTCTTCTTGTTTATATCTGAACACTTTGAAGCACTCACTTTTTTTGTTATTATTAACTAGGCAACTATTATGTACATGGCATATTTCCAGTGAGGATTATGAATATATAAAAACAAGGCAGTTTGTCATTTCCTGTGTATGCAACTTGATCCTCAGATTCTTCAAATGCTAAATGGCATGAAGCCTATTTGATAGCATTGTTGTGTGCACTAAGTGAGATTAATTTGTGAAATCTGACACATATGAAGCTTGAAAACATCCAGCTACTGTTTGAGTATCAGCTGTATAGTAAGCACTTTACATGCACAATTAATCTTTACAATAGTAGATGAAGTGAAATTTAACCATGTTTTTAGAGATGATATACATAAGGTCAACTACTGTGCTTAAAGTCACTTGAGTAGTGAGTAAGTAACTGGGTTATGAATTGCTCCATATGTAGAGCATATGGAGGTTCACTGTACTGGCCAACCTCACCATTTAATGAGTAGCATAAAAATATATTACATAAGATAGGAAAGAGTAAGTCTCATAGTGTAACCGTAAATACAGTATTACTTGTGTAAGACAAGAATGAGATTTTCAGTTAGTAGTTTATGGAAGGATTTATGACAGTTTCTCTGGGTCTTGAATGAAGGACAGAATTTATTTATTTACTGGAATATAGTTGCTTTATGATGTGTTAGTTTCTGTAGTATAGCAAACTGAATCAGCTTTATGTATACATATTGTTGTTTACTTGCTAAGTTGTATCCAACTCTTTGAGACCCTATGGACTGTAGCACACCAGGCTTCTCTCTTCATGGGATTTCTGAGGCAAGAGGACTGGAGTGGGTTGCCATTTCCTTCTCCAGGGAATCTTCCTGACTCAAGGATCAAACCCACGTTTCCTGCATTGGCAAGTAGATTTTTTATTGCTGAGCCACTAGGGAAGCCCAGGTATACAAAATAGCCCCTCTTTTTCAGATTTTCTTCTCATTTAGGTCAACACAGAGTGCTGAGTAGAGCTATACAGTTGGTTCTCATTGTTTATCTATTTTATGCAAAGTATCAGTAGTGTAAATATGTCAATTCCAATCTCTGAATTCATCCTAACGCCCTCTTTTCATGTCTTTATGTTTGTTCTCTGTCTCTATTTCTGCTTGGCAGATAAGATCATCTATACTATTTTTCTATATTTCAAGGATAGAAATTATATTTGAGGGGAGATGCATTTCTGGCATAAGCGCTAATATTAGTAGCTACAAAGAGAGGAAGTGAGAGGTCATTTATGGGCACCCACTTCTTATGTTTTTTGACTCAGGTTTAAGAGACCAACAGGAAATGAAATTACAAGTGTTTGGTGGGGCGTGAGGGAGGAGAATCAGAATGTTGGATGAAGTAAGCTGAATTTCTTTGACAGGCAAAGGGCAGTCAGGAGGTTTTTGAGGGCTGAGTCAGTGAGTTTAGCAATGTTCTGAAGTGACTAACTGTGGCAAACTGAAATGGATTAAATATAGGGAGAGACTGGGGGCAAGGAACTTGGGGGTGCCATTTCAAAACTACAGTTCAGAGATAAGTCACTACTTACCTGAATTAGGGTATTGGCAACCCACTCCAGTGTTCTTGCCTGGAGAATCCCAGGGACGGAGGAGCCTGGTGGGCTGCCGTCTATGGGGTCGCACAGAGTCGGACTCGACTGACGCGACTTAGCAGCAGCAGCAGCAGCAAAGAAGAGAACAAAATATGTCCCAATAGAGAGGGTTCACACTGGATTTGACAAGCAAATGTCTAAAGAAGAAGGAAGAGGAGGGGAAGGTGGCAAAGGGGAGGAGAAGTTAAGGAAGCTTAGTAGTTGCTTGGATGTATGGTGGTTCCATGGTATCCGGTCCCATCACTTCATGGGAAATAGATGGGGAAACAGTGTCAGACTTTATTTTTTGAGGCTCCAAAATCACTGCAGATGGTGACTGCAGCCATGAAATTAAAAGATGCTTACTCCTTGGAAGGAAAGTTATGACCAACCTAGATAGCATATTGAAAAGCAGAGACATTACTTTGCCAACAAAGGTCTGTCTAGTCAAGGCTATGGTTTTTCCAGTGGTCATGTATGGATGTGAGAGCTGGACTGTGAAGGCTGAGCACCAAAGAATTGATGCTTTTGAACTGTGGTGTTGGAGAAGACTCTTGAGAGTCCCCTGGACTGCAAGAAGATCCAAGCAGTCCATTCTGAAGATCAGCCCTGGGATTTCTTTGGAAGGAATGATGCTGAAGCTGAAGCTCCAGTACTTTGGCCGCCTCATGTGAAGAGTTGACTCATTGGAAAAGACTCTGATGCTGGGAGGGATTGGGGGCAGGAGGAGAAAGAAAGAAAGACAGAGGATGAGATGGCTGGATGGCATCACTGACTCAATGGACATGAGTTTGAGTAAACTCCAGGAGTTGGTGATAGACAGGGAAGCCTGGCATGCTGCAGTCCATGGGGTCGCAAAGAGTCGGACATGACTGAATGACTGAACTGAACTGACTGAATCTTCTTTATAGTTTAACTCTCATATCCGTACATGACTGATGGAAAAACTATAGCTTTGACTGTACAGACCTTTGCCCAAAGTAATGTCTCTGCTTTTTAATATGCTGTCTAGGTTTGTCATAGATTTCCTTCCAAGGAGCATGCATCTTTTAATTTCATGCTGCAGTCACCATCTGCAGTGATTTTGGAGCTCAAGAAAGCAAAGTCTGTCACCAGTTCCCTTGTTTCCCCTTGTATTTGCCATGAAGTGATGGGACCAGATATCAAGATCTTAGTTTTTTGCATGTTGAATTTCAAGCTAGCTTTTCACTCTCTTCTTTTACCTTCATTAAGAGGCTCTTTGGTTGCTCTTCACTTTCTTCCTTTATTTTATTTTATTTTTTTTTTATTTTATTTTTTAGCAAGTACTATTTTACCTTACAGATCATATTAGTTAAGGGATTGCTCTGGTCTTGAATAAATTTTTATTTATTTATTTATTTTATTTTTTTTATTTTATTTTTTTTTAAACTTTACATAATTGTATTAGTTTTGCCAAATATCAAAATGATTCACTTTCTTCCTTTAGAGTGGTATCATCTGCATATCTGAGGTTGTTGTTATTTTTCCTGGTAATCTTGATTCTAGCATCTTAAATCTTGCTACAGATAGGGAAACTTTATTGGAGAAATATCTGAGCACTGGGTTGAGAGTTACTGGGCTTTATATATATATACATATATATATATACACACACATATATATATATATGTTGTGTTTTTTTTTCTTTTTTACTAATTTGATATGTGTCATGGCACAAAGCAGTTCACATCTCTAGGTTTCATTTTATTTGTTGTTGGGTACTTTGGTCAAGTTACTTTAATGTATTCCATGATTTTTTCTTTAAGCTTTGCCAAAGAGTCTAGGTAAATTTAAGTAGAAATTTGAAGTAATTGTGCTTATATTTTCCTTTCTTTCTCTCTCTTCCCTTCCCTTCTCCCTTCCTTCCACGGGATATTTTTTCTAGATGTGTAATTGGAATGGGGAAAAAGAAGGGTGATTTACATTTAATTCATACAAGCTGAGGTAATAAATAACTAATGTACAAAAGTAGGTGTATAATTGATCACACTGGGGCTGGGGGCACTGATCTTCTGAGCAGTCACAAATCTGTGTGTAGCTCTACAGTTGGCCTTCTGTATATGTGGTTCCTCATTCTGGTATTCAGCCAACCTAAGGTTGTATAGCACTGAACATTTACTATTGAAAAAAGAATGCATTGTATCAACTATATATATGTAAATAATCCCATGTAGGCTTAGAAACCATAAGAACAACTAATATTAATTCATTATTTACTGTAGTCCTCATTATTCTTAGTACTTCATGTATTAACTCATTGAATCCCAACAATTTTATAATGTGACATATATGCCATTGTTGTTGGTATTTTATAGGTGGACAGTCTCAGGCAAACATATTTAAGTAACTTGTCCAAAATCATACAACTGATAAGTGGGGCATCTGAGATTTATTTCCAGTGGTTTGTGGTCAGAGCTTGGCTCTTAACTATCATGCTGATCTGCCTCTGTCATTACCTGTGTTTACAACAATGTCAGTCTATCATTCTACCAATCCTTCACATAATATGTAGCAGATGTTCAGATTTTTGGGATACAAGAAGTTCAATTAGAAGCAAATTCTTAAATCATAAAGACTTTATTTTTAAAATGTTCCACATTAAAATTTTGTTTTTATTAAATTTTGATTAAATACAAAATATTAATAAAATACATTTAGGATTGGAGTGACTGAAAGACTGATAATGGCAAGTATTAGTGGGGATGCTGAGCAATTTAAACTTCATACACTATTAGTAGGGATATAAATGGATACAATCTTTTCAGAAAACAATTTCCTAGTATCTACTAAAGCTGAACATATATTTACTCTATGAACCAGCAGTTCCATATTCAAGTGTATTCCTAACAGAAATACATACTTGTGTGTGGACAAAAAAATCTATAGCAGCAGTGTTTATGAGAGACAGAGGGAATATATATGTTCATCAACAGTGGAAAGAATAAATAATTGGGAGTTCTCTTAGATGATTCAGCTATAAGAGTGGACAAATAGGAATTATAAGTAGCAATATGGTTGGCTCCCACGGAAATATTGTGGAAAAGAAAATAGGTACCAAAGAGTACTTAATGCATGATTCCATTTGTATGAAGTTCCAGCTCTGTTCTGACAACACTAATCCATGTTGTTAATAGTCAGGATAGTGTTTTCCTGTGGAGGGTGATAACTGGAAGAGAGCCTAAAGAAGCTTTCAGGTTCTTGTAAATTTCTGTATCCCACTATGTGTGCTGGTTACATGGATGTGTTCACTTATTTGTAACTCGTTGACATGTTCACTTAATATTTATGTGATTCTCCATAGGTGTGTTATAGTTTAATAGAAAGCTATCATTACAAAAACATTCATAGGGCAGAAGAATAGCAGTGTGGTGCCCTCCCATGGACCCACCATTCACTGTTAGAAAACCACACCCTTGGATACCCCTTTGGCACATTTCTCCTATTATTTTCATCTTCCCTTACCCTTCAGATAAAACTGTGAACTATTATCTTGAATTGGCATTGATTTCTTCCCTTTCTTTCATAGTAGTTCGTGTGTGTATATATATACATACACACATACATGAATTGAAGTATATGATACTAATGTATGGCAGGGCTTAGTATATGACAGTATATATGAAATTCAAAACTCATATATTTAAATTCATTACACTGAGTTCTTTTTTAAAAATTATTTTATTTATTTGTGGCTGTGCTGGGTCTTCTTTGCTGCATGGGCTTTTCTCCAGTTGTGGAGAGGAGGGGCTGCTCTCGAGTTGTGGTGTGCGGGCTTCTCGTTGCAGCGGCTTCTCTTGCTGTGTGCACATTCTTGTTGTGGAGCACAGGCTCTAGAGTGCTCGGGCTTCAGGAGTTGTGGTTCCACATAGTTGTGGTTTACGAGCTTAATTGCTCTACGGCATGTGGGATCCTCCTGATCAGGCAGGGACTGAACCGGTGTCTCCTGCACTGGCAGGCAGGTTCTTTACCCCTGGGTCACCAGGGAAGCCCCCTTTACACTGCGTGCTAGCTAAATGTGTGATTGTGTATAAAGCATTTACCAGCTCCAGGCTTTAGTTTTCTTACTTGAAATTAAATTTGGGCAAAGTACTCCCTTTTTGTAATTTTCTTGACATTGTATCTCTTACTTACTCACTTTAGACATTAAATAGGTACTTACTTATTTTGTGCCTCAGTCATTGGGCTTGTGTGTATGATGATGAAAGTATGCACAGCTGTCCTGCACCCTCTAGTAACTGAGTCTAGTGGGAGGCAGTGAGGCATGTATCTGTAAAATGGTTGAGAAACACAGTTTTCATGTTCTCATCTGAAAAAAGGAAGGAATTAAGCTAGAGGATCTCCTGAAAGTTTTTCAGCTTTAAAATTTGATCACTGAGTGTATTTAAGAGCCAAAAGATTTGTGATACAGAACTTAATTATGTAAGTGTATAAAGTATATGATGAAACTATCACAGAGGGTTTTATGGAAGAAATAATTCTTAAAACTCATTTTTAAGGATGCACAGTATTATGGAACAGGGACAAAAATGACTCAGCTAAGAGTAATCCAACTTCTATATATCTCACTCCATACGCACGCAGCACACAATGGCAATGCAAATAAGCGAAAGAGACAAAAAGATTTATAATATAAAGAATGGACTATTAGGGATCACTATCAGGGGAAAGGCGGGCAAGTTCAAATTAGGGATGATTGGGGGGAAGGTGAAGAATTATGGACTAAATTTAGAAAATGTTTTGGGTTGAAACTTGGGATTAAGAGAAAGAATTGGATAATATTGAAAGTAGTGGAAATAGAGAAGGATTTATCATGTTTTGCAGTGTGTTGAGTATATTTTGATCTTACCTCTGCCATATTGCCCCTTGGTGGAAAAGGGTAAAAACTGGAATTGTTTTCATTTGCAATTTTCTGTCATTTGAGGTTGTGAGAGATTGGGCTGAGTGAGGCCTCTATTGTATGTAGGTTATAGTTTTCTACAGTCCAAACAAGATGAGGACGTTCTAGGAAATGAGACCAATTTGAGACAAAAAGGAGAAATCGGAGCTATAAGTTAATCAGAATATGATTAGACTGTCCTAATGTAAGGTGGTATTTTATGCTGGGAACATTTGGGAAATGAAGTTATCTAGATGCATCAATTTCAGGCTTTGATGAGCTAGGTTAATAAGGTTGCTGCTGCTGCTACTAAGTCGCTTCAGTTGTATCTGACTCTGTGCGACCCCATAGACGGCAGCCCACCAGGCTCCCCCGTCCCTGGGATTCTCCAGGCAGGAACACTGGAGTGGGTTGACATTTCCTTCTCCAATGCATGAAAGTGAAAAGTGAAAGGGAAGTCGCTCCGTCGTGTCCAACTATGTTAGGAAATTGTCCGACTAGGTTAGGAAATTGTTAAAAACTCAACCTCTGATGGTCTCCCTCACTATAAGGTTATAATATAAAAATCTTAAAAAAAAAATCTTTTAGTTATTTTTGGTATATATATACTAAGTTTTACAGCAATACGTGGGATGCACTATGAGAAGAGTCTCAAGCATTGTTGTTCAGTCGCCCAGTCTTATCTGACTCTTTACAACCCCACAGACTGCAGCATGCTACGCCTCCCTGTCCCCTACCATCTCCCAGAGTTTGCCCAAGTTCATGTCCATTGCATCGGTTATGCCATCCAGCCATCTCATCTTCTGATGCCCTCTTCTCCTTTTGCCTTCAATCTTTCCCAGCATTGGGGACTTTTCCGATAAGTCGTCTATTCACATCAGGTGACCAAAATACTGGAGCTTCAGCTTCAAGATCAGTCCTTCTAATGAGTATTCATGGTTGATTTCCTTTAAGATTGATTGGTTTGATCTCCTCGCTGTCCAGAGAACTCCCAGAAGTCTTCTCTAGCACCATAGTTCTAAGACATCAATTCTCTGGTGCTCTGCCTTCTTTACAGTCCAGGTCTCACAACCATACATGACCACTGGGAAGACCATAGTCTTGACTATATGGACCTTTGTTGGTAGAGTGATGTCTCTGCTTTTTAACACACTGTCTAAGTTTTTCATAACTTTCCTGCCAAAAAGCAATCATCTGATTTCATGGCTGCAGTCACCATCCACAGTGATTTTGGAGGCCAAGAAGAGGAAATTTGTCACTGTTTCCACTTTTCTCCCTTCTATTTGCCAGGAACTAAAAGGGGCCAGATGCCATGATCTTCGTTTTCTTAATATTCAGTTTTAAGTTAGCTTTTCCACTCTCCTCCTTCACCCTCATCAAGAGGTTCTTTAGTTCCTCTGCGCTTTCTGCCATTAGAGTGGTATCATCCACATATCTGAGGTTGTTGATGTTTTTCCCACCCATATTGATTCAAGCTTGTAACTCATGCAGCCTGGCATTTCTCATGAAATGCTCAGCATATAAGTTAAACAAATGGGGTGACAACAGACAGACCTGTTGTACTCCTTTCTCATTCCTGAACCAATCTGTTAATCTGTACAGGGTTTTAACTGTTGCTTGTTGACCCACATACAGGTTTCTTAGGAGGTAAGTAAGACGGTCTGGTATTCCCATCTCTTTAAGAGCTTTCCACAGTTTGTTATGATCCACACAGTAAAAGGCTTTAGCATAGTCAATGAAACAGAGGTAGATGTTTTTCTGGAATTCCTTTGGTTTCTCTGTGATCCAGTGAATGTTGGCAATTTGATCTCTGGTTCCCTGCCTTTTCTAAACCCAACTTGGACATCTGGAAGTTCTTGGTTCATGTAATGCTGAAGCCTAACATGCAAGATTTTAAGCCTGACCTTACTAGCATGGGAGATGAGTGCAATTTTCTAATGGTTTGAACATTCTTTAGTACTGTCTGTCTTGGGAATTGGGATGAGGATTGACCTTTTCCAGTCATGTGGCCACTGCTGGATCTTCCAGATTTGCTGACATATTGAATACAATACTTTGATAGCATCATCTTTTAGGGTTTTGAATAGCTTTATTGGAATTCCATCACATCTGACAGCTTTATTGACAGCAGTGCTTCCTAGGGCCCACCTGACTTCACACTCCAGAATGTCTGTCTCTGGGTGACTGACCACACCATTGTGGTTATCCAGTTCATTAAGATCATTTTTGTACAGTGCTTCTATGTGTTCTTTCTATTTCTTCTTGCTCTCCTCAGCTTCTACTAGGCCTCTACCATTTCTGTCCTATATTGTGCCCATCTTTGGGCAAAATATTCCCTAGATATTTGCAATTTTCCTGAAGAGATCTCTAGTGTCTCCCCTTCTGTTGTTCTCCTATGTTTTTAAGCATTGTTCATTGAAGAAGGTCTTCTCATCTCTCCTTGCTATTCTTTGAAACTCTGCATTTAGTTGGATGTTCCTTTCCCTTTCTCCCTTGCTTTTTGCTTCTTTTCTTTCTTCGAGTATTTGTAAAGCCCCCTTAGATAACCACTTTGCCTTCTTGCTTTTCCTTTTCTTTGGGATGGTTTTGTCTGCAGCCTCCTGTACAATACTGCAGACCTCTATCCACAGTTCTTCAGGTATACCGTTCACTAGATCTCATCCTTGAATCTATTCATTACTTCCACTGCATATTCATAGGGGATTTGATTTAAGTTGTTCCTGGCTGGCCTAGTGTTTTTCCTGGTTTTCTTTAGTTTAAGCCTGGATTTTGCTATGAGAAGCTGATGATCTGAGCCACAATCAGCTCCAGGACTTGTTTTTGCTGACTGTATACAGCTTCTCCATCTTTGGCTACAAAGAATGTAATCAATTTGATTTCAGTATTGACCATTTGGTGATGTCCCTGTGTAAAGTCATCTCTTGTATTGTTGAAAAAAGTTGTTTGCTATGACCAGACCAGTGCATTCTCTTGGCAGAATTCTATTAGCTTTTACCCTGCTTCATTGTGTATTCCAAGGCTGAACTTGCCTGTTACTCCAGATATATCTTGACTTTCTACATTTGCATTCCAATCCCCAATGATGAATAGAATATCTTTTTTTTTTTTTTTTGATGTTAGTTTTAGGAGGTCTTCTAGGTCTTCATAGAATGGATCAACTTCAGCCTCTTTGGCATTGGTGGTAGGGGCATAGACTTGAATAACTGTGATGTTGAATGGCTTGCCTTGGAAATGAACTGAGATCGTTCTGTCATTTTTGAGGTTGCACCAAAGTACTGCATTTTGGACTCTCTTATTGATTACAAGGGCTACTCCATTTCTTCTATGGGATTCTTGTCCACAGTAGTAGATTTAATAGTCATCTGAATAAAATCAACCCACTCCTGTCCATTTTAGTTTGCTGATTCCTAAGATGTTGATGTTTATTCTTACCATCTTCTGTTTGACCATGTCCAATGTACCTTGATTCATGGACCTAACATTCGAGCTTCCTATGCAATATTGTTCTTTGCAGCAGTGGATTTTACTTTCATCACCAGACAAGTCCACAACTGAGCATCAGTTCTGCTTTGGCCCAGCTCCTTCATCCTTCCTGGGGCTATTAGTAGTTGCCCTCTGCTCTTTCCCAGTAGCATATTGGACACCTTCCAACCTGGGAGACTCATCCTTCAGTGTTAGAACTTTTTGTCTTTTTACACAGTTCATGAGGTTCTCATGGCAAGTATACTGGGGTGGTTTGCCATTCCCTCCTCCAGTGGATCACGTTTTGTCAGAACTTTCCACTATGACCCACCGTCTTGGGTGGCCCTACATGGCATTGCTCATAGCTTCGCTGAGTTACACAGGCCCCTTAGCCATGACAAGGCAGTGATCTGTGCCTTGCAATATTATAAAATTATTTCTGAAAGAATGGTTGTATTGAGGTGTGGACAGTATAAAGTGAAAATGAAGGAGAAAATTTCCGAGAATGAATGCTGATAATGGATGGTTAAATAATGAATGAAGGGAAGGAAGGGAGAGTGGTAGGTCCCAGGTCTTGAGCAAGGGGGACAGTGGGAAAGTTGGGTGTTATTTACAAATTAGTACTAAGTTCTTTAAACATTAAACTTTTTTCACTTGGTCCTTCAACATATTTCTTGCAAACTTCCATGGATATGTACTTTGAATTTTTTGGATCATGACAGTGAACAACAACAAACTTGAGGTTCCTTCCTCAGAGTTTTTATCCTTTAATGAGATTTAGTCATAGAACTCCATAATTACCTACCCAAATGGATAATTCTAAATGGTAAGTCTTCTGAAGGAATGGTATTTGATTCTGGAGGAACATATAGGCAGAGATCAGACTTTGGTCTCGGTCAGGGAGGATTTTCCTCAGGACATTATACTTGAACTGAGATTTGAAAATGAAAATAGTTTATTGAATGGAGAGTTAGGAGAGAGGGGCTTGTCTGGTTCCATCAAAAGACACGTGTCATGTTTTTGGGTGGTGGATGGGGCAAGACAGCACAGAACTTTCTAGCCAGGGTAAAGATTTTGGTATTTATTCTAAAGGCACTGTTAATCCAATGGGGGGTTTAAAAAGAAGAGGGGGTAAATCTGATTGCCATTTGGAGAAACTACTATGGTTTACAATAGATTTGTTTGTAGAGGCTGGGTGGAGGATAGGAGACATGAGAAGTAGATTTGGGAGGACAAAGTTACTGTGGTAGTCTGATCTGGAGGTGATGGTGTCTAGAACTGGGGTACCGAGAGGTGGAGGAGGTTACCAGAGGGAGATTACAGAGCGAGGAAAGAAGAAGGCCTAAGGATGAACCTTGAGGATCTAATATTTTGAGACTGGTAAAATCAGACTAAGCCTTTAAAGCTGACAGAGAAGAAATGGTCAGAGGGGCAGGAGGACAACAGAAAAGTTTGTTATCAGGAGACAAAGGAAGAGAAGCTGAATAAATTTCTGTATAGGTCTGCATCTCCAGAGATGCTATTTGGTAATGAATTGTGGCTCTGGTATCACCACCACTGTGCCTTGGGAACCGTGCATCATGGCTGGCCCTCCGCCCCTGGACACTAGAAGATACTCTTGCCATTTCTGACATGGATTCTTATCATGAACTTCTGATGCAGGACTTAGTGACTGTATCTGATTGGCAAAGCTTAGGCCATATTCCTGTAACATAGCCTCCTGCTGCTACTGCTGCTAAGTCATTTCAGTCGTGTCCGACTCTGTGTGACCCCTTAGACGGCAGCCTACCAGGCTCCTCTGTCCATAGGATTTTCCAGGCAAGAGTACTGGAGGGGGATGCCATTGCCTTCTCCAAACATAGCCTCCTAGAGGTAGGAAAAACATAGCCCTGAACTTTTTGGTTTCTGCTCCAAGACGTAAGCCCAGCCTCCTCACCAGACTCACCTAATGGTTAATCTCCCAAATTTATGAAGGAGAGAGCAGATTAAGGGTAGAAAAAAATCAATTGGAAATGCCTGCAATATTCTTCGTAAATAATATTTTATTTCAAACATTTCAGAAGCTTTTTGTGGTCCCTGTCTTCATCTTGGCATGAAGAGTTAAATGCCCCCTCTTTCTAACTTTGTGTCTTATATGCATCGAAGTTGGCCTATTAGTCCCTGATTCACGTGCACCCACACTGCATCATGCTTTGTGCAAGGAGCCGAGTTTGAAGAGATAAAGATGTAGCTTCTGTCGTAAGGAAACTTGGAGTGAAAAATGAGAGGATCTACCATGTAGAAAATGAAGCATGAGATCCAGGGTCACTCACCTGTCTGGGTCCCATTTAGACCTTAGAAGGGGCTATAGGAATGGGTTTAACATGATCATACATTTGAAAATATTTAGCAAAAATGAGCCAGTTTATCTGGAATTGATTAAGAACCCTCAATTCCCAATTCTGACTCCTTCTCCATGAAGTGTCCTTTCCTCTTAAGTGTTTAAATGGCTGTGGGTGCTTCATGGTGGGTTGAGGGTGAGTTGAATCAAGGACACCATTAGTTTGGATTTAGTGGGATATAGTTACCTGTTTGGCAGATATGTCCATGAGCATTTAAATGATAGCTAGCAAGAACAGCAACTGAGAAGGCACTGGTGAAGCTTTGAAGACCAGCAGTCTCTAATCCCAGCATGTTTCTTGTCCTCCCAAAGAAGAAAACTGGGAGCCTTCAAGAAGAATTCCTTTTATTATTGAGGAACTGTGGCTATGTCTCTCTTCTCACAGTCCTCTCTTCAAAGCCTGTGTCAATTTCAAAGTCTCTTTTCCTGGATGTCCTGTAGCAAATACTCACCCTGTCTCCTGTCTCCCAAATCCTGGTGCTGACCTTGTTCAGTGGGAGGTAGAGGAGCCCAAGCCAGAGCTACTTGGGCCCCATCATCTGCTGGCCACCATCCACCACATCTGTCCTTGAGTTTGGAAACTACTTGAGTGAAAACAGCTTATCTTTTTTTCTTGTTTATTGCTTGGATAGAGAATTTTAAAGACATATGCCAACTAGGGTTTGTCTTTGGAGATCATGGGTAATGAAATGGTTTGAAGTTTAAAGTGCCTTGAGCCCAGCAACTTGGGTGTATTAATGGAATTAAGGACATTTGAAAGAGAAACCCAAACAAAAAAAAGCCCTTTATTCAAAACAATTGATAAAGCCCGGATACTTCGTTTGAAGTACATTTCAGAAAAATGTTTTGTAATGTTTCAATTCCACCCCCTCCCCTTTTTTTTTTTTTGGCATTTCTTATATAAACTTTTTAAAGAGCTAAGAGAATATTAAGATAAAAATGGAATATTAAAAAGTTATACTGTAACATTAAAAAAAAAATCCTACCCAAGTAGCTGATTTAGAAAAAGAGATACATCTTCAGTAGAGATAAGGAATAGGGTCTTAGATTTTTGATAACCCAACTAATGAAGAAGAATGAATCTTATGAACATAATGGGAAAAGATTTAAAGTTCTTGATATTTTGACATAAATATTCACAGAAATATAGATAGCACAAAACTTATCATGCCATACTACAATGAGGATATCAATTACAAACTGTTCAATTCAGATTATTTAAGATTATTCATTGAATAGGCAAACTTGGAAGGGCTTAATTTGTAAAGTGATTTCTCCTAATTTGACAGCAGTCATAAAAATGTGTACTTTGCAGACAAAGAATGTCACCTGCCATTTCAATAAACAAACAATGTTGAGGCCATCAAGCCATCAACCCTTGCAACCACCTGCAACAGTATACCCTGAGGGGATATAGGATAGAGAAAAACAGGATATTGGCCCTAAATACTAGTTACTGCTGCTGCTGCTACTAAGTCGCATCAGTGTCTGACTCTGTGTGACCCGGTCTATGGGAGCCCACCAGGCTCCCCGTCTCTGGGATTCTCCAGGCAAGAACACTGGAGTGGGTTGCCATTTCCTTCTCCAATGCATGAAAGTGAAAAGTGAAAGTCAAGTTGCTCAGTCCTGTCTGACTCTTTGCGACCTCATGGACTGTAGCCTACCAGGCTCCTCCGTCCATGGGATTTCCCAGGCAAGAGTAGTGGAGGGGGGTGCCATTGCCTTCTTCGAAATACTAGTTAAGGCGCATATAAAAAAAAAAAAATTCAATAAGCCTAGACTCTTGCATCTTCTCATCATAGAAAAACACTAAACATTTTAACTTGAGATGTCTGGTTTCTTTCTTTTTCTTTTATTAGCAGTAATATTTTGATGTTCCAAGTCCTTTATTTTGTATTAGTTTTTTTTTGTTTGTTTTGAAAAACTCCTACATATTCTGATTTCTCCCTTACCTCTTTGGAACAGTTTCTCAGAGCTATCTGAGAGGCTGTATTCTGAGCTTAAATCCTCAATAAGTCCACTGAATACAACATAATTATTAACTTTTGCTATTGTTGTTCAGTCACTGATCTGTGCCCTATTCTTTGCAACCCCATGGACTGTAGCATGCCACGCTCTTCTGTCCTTCACTATCTCCTGGAATTTGCTCAAACTTATATCAGTTGAGCTGGTGATGGCCATACTACCATCTAATCCTCTGTTGCCCACTTCTCCTCCTGCCCTCAATCGTTCCTAGCATCAGGGTCTTTTCCATTGAGTCAGTTCTTCACATCAGGTGGCCAAAGTATTGGAGCTTCAGCTTCAACATCAGTCCTTCCAATGAATATTCAGGGTTGATTTCCTTTAGGATTGACTGGTTTGATCTCCTTGCTGTACAAGGGACTCTCAAGAGTCTTCTCCAGCACCATGATTGGGATGTACTTTTTTCAACTGACAGGTATATCATGAATCATGAAGCTGAAAGAAATTTTTCTAAATTATCCTATAATTGATTTTTTAAAAAATGATTTAAAAATTTAAAATCATGGTAAAATATATAACATAAAAATTACCCTCTTAACTATTTCTGAGTGAATAGTTCAGTGGTCTTAAGTATATTCACATTATTGTGCAACAGATATATATTATTGATTTTTAAGTATGAAATAAAATAGAGATAATGCTCATTTAAGGATGTTTGGGTTGCAACATTATCATATGAAAAGGAAATCAAGAGTTTGCAGCCAGAAAGAATATAGAGTATGACAGAAAATTACTTACTGTGTTATTTTTATTATGGACTTTGTGGCTTTTGTGGTGCTACAGGAGAGTGTGTGTGCATGCATGCTAAGTCACTTCAGTCGTGTCTGACTCTTTGCGATCCAGTGGACTGTAGCCCACCAGGCTCCTCTTTCCATGGGATTCTCCAGGCAAGAGTAATGGAGTGGATTGCCATGCCCTCATTTTGACCCAGGGATTTAATCTGAGTCTCTTAGGTCTCCTGCATTGGCAGGTGGTTCTTTACCACTAGCACCACCTGGGTAACCCAGAGGAGAGTTTACTACCCCCTAAGTGTGAACTCCAGTACTTTTGCCTGGAAAATCCCATGGATGGAGGAGCCTGGAGGGCTGCAGTCCATGGGGTCACTAAGAGTCGGACACGACTGAGCGACTTCACTTTCACTTTCATGCATTGGAGAAGGAAATGGCAACCCACTCCTGTATTCTTGCCTTGAGATTCCCAGGGACGGGGGAGCCTGGTGGGCTGCCATTTATGGGGTCACACAGAGTCGGACACGACTGAAGTGACTTAGCATAGGCAAGTGTGAACACAAGCAGTGCCTCCTGTGTGACCTTGGACCCAGATGCTCCTCCTCTTTGAAACTGTCCTGGATCTCCTGTAACAGCAAAGAAAATAATGGCCAATTCTGAGGGTTTCACAGTCCTTACCTTATCAGAATCCTCTCAATACAGAATGAAGCCCTGCTTTTGCTTTTTAGCTCTGAGAGTCTTGCTGAATTTGTTGATTTACTAGGCCCTCCTTTGCCCTGAAAGCACAAAAGCTTTTTAAAAAGTGTATTATTTGACCTTTATTTTTTACTTCAAAAGCTAAAATTCCTTCAAAATTTGTAATTTGTCACTCCTTTTTCATTCAAAATAAGTACTCATTTTTGCACTGAATTTTACTCACATAATTATGTGTGGTTTTCTGAGTCCCTTCCCTGCTGCTTAAGGTCCAGGAGATTTAGGGTCTCCTTGTCTGTTATTTAATTAGTTCCACTGACATATAGTTGGTATTATGGTCTTTCAATTTCACTTTCCTTTTTGTTTCTCCTTCTTTATTTCATGTTTTAAACAGTATTTATCTCCCCCCCCAACTTTAGAATGATTAAGAAGTTTCAGAAATACTATAGATAGAAATTTAGTACTAAGAATGCTTAAAAGTAATAGAAATGTTGCAGGAAGGGGGATCCCTTTCAGGGCCCGACACTGGGCTCTTTTCTAACACTCGGAAATGAATTGTCCAAGGAGACACATCTGCTGACAAAGCAAGAGATTTTATTGGGAAAGGGCACCCGAGTGGAGGGCAGTAGGGTAAAAGAACCCAGGAGAACAGCTCTGCCGCGTGGCTTGCAGTCTCGGGTTTTATGGTGACGGGATTAGTTTCCAGGTGGTCTTTGGCCAGTCATTCTAATTCAGAGTCTTTCCTGGTGGTTCACCTATCGCTCAGCCAAGATGGATGCTAGCGAGAGGGATGCTGGGAAGTGGACGGACACGCGGTGTCTCCTTTCGATCTTTCCCGAACTCTTCCGGTTGGTGGTGGCTTATTAGTTCCGTATTCCTTATCAGGATCTCCTGTCATAAAACAACTCATGCAAATGGTTTCTATGGTGCCTGGCCAGGGTGGGCGGTTTCAATCAGTGTGCTTCCCCTAACAGAATCATGGCTTATTTTGTAAGTAGGTATAAGCTTTTCAAGGTCACATTAATTTCCAGGTTAGTTCTGGAACCTAGTTTTCTGTCTCTTACTCTAATATTAGTTACAGTATTTCTAGCTTCTCCTCTAAAATATCACTTACCCAAACTCAAACTATTAAGCCTTTATTAAAATATTCAGTTCACTTGCATAAAATGTAAATTATCATAGAAAACTCACCTTCAGTGTTAGTAATTTCCTCGCAACAATTAGATCCTAAAGAGAGCAAGGAAAGTAAAAATCACATATAGGCACATTTACTAAATCACCCTTGAAAGTTCTTTAGCTCAGGAGCAAGTGAGGTGCTTCTCCCAAAAGAGACACAGGAAAACTGAGGCCAAGGAGAGGTGAGAGCAGATTCTGGTTTCTCATCTCGTGCTCGCTCTGCAGAAATGCGTATTGAGCAGGATCACGGGGTTGCCTATTGCACTATTGAAATAAATACCCAGCTATAATAGGTTGGCATTCATACTGTCTCCTTGCCTCTCTCTCTCTCTTATCTCCAGTTAAGTCTCTGTTAAATCAGACTACATCAAGGATAAAACTGGCATATGTTCCCAACTGGATCCTTAGGATTTTAATAGCATCTGATTAGACTATAGTAGAAGTCCACGTGGAAGAACGATTTGGCCAGGTTAACACAGTTGAAGGCAATTACTCCCCCCCAATCCAAATAAAATTGAATTTCTTCCTTCCCAATCATTTGGATAACTGTGATCTTATAAATTGATCTATGATTCTTGGCACAACTGAATGTCAACTCTAGCTATTTGCCATGTGAGCCTAGGCATAGCTCCATTAATACACAACTCACAAACATCAATATGTGTTAAAGATACATCTGGGGATTTGTGACAGCAATGAAAATTGCCTTTGTGATGAGCTAGAAGTAATCATTGTATGATAATTAAGCATTTAAAAATACCCATTGTGTACTACAGGAAGATTTCAGTATTTGCCATTTTTCCCCCTACAATAGATGATTTGCTACATTTATTCTTTATTTGTCTTTCTTGTGAATACATTTATTGCTAACGCTTTAGCATTATTGTTAGCTTCATTGCATAATTAGTGGTATTCAGTCACTGCTTTCTAGTTTGAAAGAACTGTAATTAGTTTTCATTCACTAGTGGCATTTATGCGAGTATCAGGGTCATTGCCAAAGGTATAAGGACTGTAATTCTATTGCTAGGTTTTAAATTCCAACAAACTTAAAAATCTATTTTGTTCATTTTAAGTAATAAGGGTGTGAGTTTCAAATTATATAATTTCATTCTCCCTGGAGAAAAGGATATTATAGGATTTGAATGAGCCATGTGTATATATACATGAGGTATCAAGTTGTTCTCTGTCTGAAGTAGAAAATTCTATTCTCACTATTTAGCTGGTTAATTCTAAATAACCCAAATCATGTTTAAGAGATTTGCTGTTTTATCCTTTCTCCACCAATTGTGTGCAAAAATATTATTAGTTGGTAAAAATGTGAGCTTGTATAATCCAGCCATGCTGAGTTCAAAGTCCACTTGATTTATTAAGTAGTGCTTAACTAGTCAATTATGAAGATTAAATTCAATACTGTTTGTGAAGTGCTTAAGACAATGCTCATATATATTAGTTACTATAATCATGTCTTTATATTTGTGCCGCCAAAACTCTTGTACTTCTAAAGGCTGTTCAAAAGTTTCTGATCCAGGGACATAATGTCAAAAAACCTTATTAGGGTCAGACTGTTCTGCAATTAGAAAGAAGGAAGACACAGATCAGAGTGAGTAGCAAATGAAGGAATGTGCCTTGAAGAGTGTTTTATTAATATTGCTACAAATAATAGAAATTCAAAGCATTAGAGATGTTTTAAATTCTGCCTAAATTCTGAGGCCCATGTGCTCAGATTTCAGGCCTTTGCTTTGTTACTGGGGCAAGAACTTTTGACGGTGTGTACGTGCTGCAGTGTGTGTTGGGGAGAGGGATGAAGGCACATGCATGTGCTGCTGGTGGGGGGCCACTGAGCTCAAGGTAAGCTGGGGAGTTCTGAAATCGCTGTGGCCATCTCAGGAATGACCTTATCTTTGGTGGATCAGTGCTCTGCATGTCCTGTCTACTGGATCTTGTCATTCAGATAAATGAGCTTCCTTTTGTTGCGGAAGGGGGACCACTTCCAGGGCCCGAAACTGGGCTCTTGTCTAACACTTGGAAATGAATTGTCCAAGGAGACACATTTGCTGACAAAGCAAAAGATTTTATTGGGAAAGGGCGCCCGGATGGAGAACAGTAGGGTAAGAGAACCCAGGAGAACAGCTCTGCCGTGTGGTTCGCAGTCTCGGGTTTTATGGTGATGGGATTAGTTTCCAGGTGGTCTATGGCCAATCATTCTAATTCAGAGTCTTTCCTGGTGGTTCACGCATCGCTCAGCCAAGATGGATGCTAGTGAGAGGGATTCTGGGAAGTGGACGGACACGTGGTGTCTCCTTTTGACCTTTCCCGAACTCTTCCGGTTGGTGGTGGCTTATTAGTTCCGTGTTCTTTATCAGGATCTCCTGTCATAAAACAACTCATGCAAATGGTTACTATGGTGCCTGGCCAGGGTGGGCGGTTTCCATCAGTGTGCTTCCCCTAACACTTTGCCTCTCTTGTTTTCGTCATACACTTTTGGGTTTCTCACTTACCGACTTAGGAAACCCTGTGCTGTCACCACTGCCTCAATTCATTAGAAGTTCATGTTCTGACACCGATTTCAGAGTTTGGAAACAAGTTTATGGTTGTATAGTAACTATGGAGAGAGCAAGAATAAGGAGGGAAGAGTTAAAAGTAGCTCTGTGCCAAAAATGTGTAATGATAATATGAGCTAACACTTTAGCTGGTAGCCCTTGCTTTGTGGGGCAGGTGCTGTTACAAGGCTTTTATGTACATTAAGTTTTTAAATTCTTACAAAAAGTTTATGAGGCAGAGACCTTTGTTGTCCTCACTTTGTAGATAAGGAAACTGAGGTAAGACTGAGGCGTGTTGGCACTGGA
Source organism: Bison bison bison (assembly GCF_000754665.1). NCBI lineage: Eukaryota > Metazoa > Chordata > Mammalia > Artiodactyla > Bovidae > Bison > Bison bison. The sequence continues at coordinate 6,024,406 of NW_011495070.1, read as the reverse complement.
CCCAGGATTTCTGTTCTTTGGTGATACCCCCTGTTATGCTCCTTCTATGTAGTGGTTGCAGGGAAATTCTTGCCTCTTCTCTGTTTGTTTGGACTGGCCAGGGATGTCGGTCTTTCAGCTTATCACAGACTGATAAATAGGAATCAATCTGCAAGACTTCTTTAATTACTATGTATATTTTAAAATTAAAAATATAATTTATTTTCCCATTCCTACAGATCTCTTTTCATCAGCTATATTCTTATTTTTATTTTATATTGGAGTATAGTTAATTTACAATATTGTATTTCAGGTGTACAGCAAAGTGATTCAGTTGCACATATACACATATCTATTTTTCAAATTTTTTCCCCATTTAGATTATTACAGAATATTGAGTAGACCTCCCTGTGCTATACAGTAGGCTCTTGATGGTTGTCTGTCTTGTATATCATAGTGTGTGTATATTAATCCCAATTTATCCCTCTCCTACCACCTTTCTCCTTTGGTAACTGTAAGTTTGTTTTCTAAATCTGTGAGTCTGTATAGCTATATTTCATATATATTACTACGGTCTGCTTTATACAGAAATAGAATTGGACAGTTGAACCAATCATTTGGGTTATTAAAGCAAAATAATAGATTTATTGTTGAGAAAAAAGTTGAGATTTTAGATTGAGTTACCAAAAGCACTGATAGCACGCACATGATGCTGGGTTAGCAGATCTTGGAATCAAGATACCTTGTGCTCTGAAAATACTTGGTATGTGATATTTTTCTTTAATTTTAACATTTTAATCATATGCATTTAAAATATGTTACCAGAATCGAAAGGTTCTCGTTTTTCTTTCCAGATCTGGAAGCCAGAGAGAAGAAAGTGTTAAACAGTTGAGAATTTTTTAATTAGGGAAGAGGAGCTGGAGGATGAATAGTAAAGTCACAGAGAAAAACAGGCTAGAGCACAGTTCTCACTAATAATTTTCAACTAATTGATAGTTGGCTAAAAACTGGTTAGTTAATTAATTATTCAAAAGACTGGTCTTTAGTAAGAAAAATTACAAAAACAAAGCATTGAAAGCCTTGCCAGAACTCTGAAAGGAATTTTCATGGGCTGAATACAGGCAGGCAGTGGGCATCCAATATGCAGAATATGAATCCCCTCTACTTTTTTTGCAATTTTCTTTGGATAGTCTCAAGATTCAGTTTTGTATGCAGACCAGGAGTGATTAAAGGCAGACATTGGGATTCCAGGGATGGGAAATGCACTAAATCTGACATAGGAACATCTGAGTCATAATTCTGTGTTTCTTCGGGCTTCTGATCTGTAAAATGGGTAATATGTGTGCTGCCAGCTATATAAAATTGTTAAAAAGAAAGACAAAATGAATTACTATTTCAAGAGCATGCTGAAAATCTGTTAGAGACAGAAAAACTAGAGTGCATTGTGGTAGAGTAGGTACAGGCAGGGGAATGCCGAGAGTAAAATGCAATAGAAATAGATCCAAGTTCCTTGAGGTAAGTGGTTACTCTAGGCCAGCAATTCAGTCCTGACCACACATCCCCAGTGAATGCTTTAAAATATACAGATACCTGCTGCTCACCTCCAGGGTTTCTGCTTTAAATGTTCTGAAACTAGGCCCAGTTACAGATTTTTTTTTTTTTTTTTGCCCAAGTTCCCAAGGTAATTCTAAAGAGCAATTGAGGTTAAAAACCCCTGCTGTAGGGTTTCTCAAACAAAATGTGCAATTGGGGCAAAATGGACACATTGACATTTTTAGTCTGAAAAATTAAAACTCTCTTCTTACAAATGGGTCTAATGTAAATGCAATTCATGAAGACAGTGTTGACAAAAAGAGGTGACCGCTAATCAGAAATACTGTCATACGTACAGAAAATGTCTTTCATAGTTGGAAGGTCCAAACTAAAATGAAACAAATGTACTTATTCAACTTTTACGATAATTTTTCACATTAACGAGCCTTAAAAGTCAGGTTCTTGGAGTTCCAATTACTGAAAGGGCTTCGAAAGTGTGATATCATACATCATGAGAAAATATAATAACTCTGTTAAAAAGAGGACCAAGGTAATAAAATTATCATAAACAACTTGATTCAGTTATGCTACAGAACATCTAGTGATTAAAAACTTCTTTCCCTGTAGCCTCACAGGTTAAATTCAGTTCACTTATATTTCTGCCCTGTTGCTAATTGTACTATTTGAAAATTCAATGATATGTAAAATATAAAGGTGGCAATTTAAAACTAAACGTATAGCTGCTCTAGGATGTCTCAACTTGATGCTTAATTTGAATAATTTAGGGACTGTTAGGAAGTTGCTAAGAAGAATTAGTATAAAAACATTTGGGGCTATTTTCCCTCAAATATAATGATGCTTAAAATAGAAAAGTGCTCGAAGTTGGAAAGTTTTATGTTCTGGCCTCCCATGGACTTTACTTGAGAATAAAACTTTCCAGTAAATGACCATGATTCCATTACGTGAGCAGAGGAATTCTCTGGATGGAACCGCACATGATCTTGTCCAGTTTGTAGCAGAAGAAACCAAGGCCAGGAAGCACTAAGTGGTAGTCCCAGCACCGCCGAGTTCACTGATGGCAGACAGACCTCTTAGCCCTCCCTGACTCATTCTGGAGAAACTCGATAAATGTTGATTAGAAATTATCTGGGATGGACCTTGGACTTGGCAATGTGTGGCTAGTTTCCATCTTAACAATGTGCCTCAGATCCTTGGGGGAATCCCTGGCTGATGTATCTCAGCTTTGGCAGCTGATTTGTAGGACTTCTCTTAGATTTTTACTTGAGGTCTTCTGGATAATCTTAAAGCATCCTTGTGCTTTTGTTCTTTAGTCATGAAGTTGTGCTCCACTCTTTGTGACCCTGTGGATTGCAGCATGTCAGGCTTCTCTGTCCTTCACCATCTCTCCCAGAGTTTGCTCAAACTCATGTCCGTTGAGTCAGCAATGCCATTCAACCATCTTATCCTTTGTTGCCCGCTTCTCTTGCCCTCAGTCTTTCCCAAAATCAGGGTCTTGTCCAATGAGTCAGCTCTTCATATCAGGTGGCCAAAGTACTGGAGTTTCAGCATCAGTCTTTGCAATGAATATTCAGGGTTGATTTCCTTTAGGATTGACTGTTTGGACTTCCTTGAAGTCCAAGGGACTCTCAAGAGTCTTCTCCAGCACCACAGTTCAAAAGCATCAATTCACATAGAATTTGACTCACTGTACATTTTATATCACCAATGGTCTGATAATATTAATACCCATATAAGCCAGAATCATTGAGTTAGACAAGGCTGTGGTCCTAGTGTGATTAGATTGGCTAGTTTTCTGTGAGTATGGTTTCAGTGTGTCTGACCTCTGATGCCCTCTTGCAACACCTACCATCTTACTTAGGTTTCTCTTACCCTGGATGTGGGATATCTCTTCACGGCTGCTCCAGCAAAGTGCAGCTGCTGCTCCTTACCTTGGACGAGGGTTATCTCCTCACCGCCACCCCTTCTGACCTTGAACGTGGAAAAGCTCCTCTAAGGCCCTCCTGCGACCATGACAACGCAGCCACCGCTCCTTAGAGGTGGGGTTGCTCCTCCTGGCCGCAGCCCCTGGCCTCGGGCGTGGGGTGGCTCCTCCCTGCTGCCGCCCCTAACCTCGTAGGTGGGGTAGGCTATGGTTTTTCCAGTGGTCATGTATGGATGTGAGAGTTGTACTGTGAAGAAAGCTGAGTGCCGAAGAATTGATGCTTTTGAACTATGGTGTTGGAGAAGACTCTTGAGAGTCCCTTGGACTGCAAGGAGATCCAACCAGTCCATTCTGAAGGAGATCAGCCCTGGGATTTCTTTGGAAGGAATGATGCTAAAGCTGAAACTCCAGTACTTTGGCCACCTCATGCGAAGAGTTGACTCATTGGAAAAGACTCTAATGCTGGGAGGGATTGGGGGCAGTAGGAGAAGGGGACGACAGAGGATGAGATGGCTGGATGGCATCACTGACTCGATGGATGTGAGTCTGAGTAACTCCGGGAGTTGGTGATGGACAGGGAGGCCTGGCGTCCTGCGATTCATGGGGTCACAAAGAGTCGGACACAATTGAGTGACTGAACTGAACTGAACTGAAGCCAGAATCAGTCATCATGTTACTAGCTACACACTTGAAGATATATTATCTTGTTATTTCACCTCCTGCTCCTACTCAGCCTTCCAAACTCCCTACTCCCAAAGGAGGCTTCATGCTAGCCCTGCCATAACTGATAAGATACCCAAGTTGTTAAGCCAAATAGAATGTATTACAATCAAATAAAATGCAATACAAATAGAATGTATTACACTAGTGCACAAAGATAGAAAAACAGTAATCGGGCATGAAATGTGTTTTACAGTTCTGTATGTATTTGTTACAGAACTAGTAGTAAAGGCATTGTGGAGTATTTTATATTTCATAAATTTGTGACATGAGAAATAAAAGCAAAAAGTTGCAGGGACAGTGTTTTAAACCTAACTATTTAAAGACATGTTATTATTTTAAAAATTAAACAAATATTACCTGTAAGTAATAAATTTATAAGTGCTTTGATTCACAGATATCTATTATTAGCCATTGAGTATATCATGAAGTTATGTGATATCCCAGGTTTATGCCAAATTATACTTTAATCATTTTAGGCTTCAACAGTCATTCCTTCTTTTGTCTGCAAGCTTGCTTTGTATAATTATTTCTATTCTTTTAAAGTCACTATTTTTAAAGATGTTCTGAGAGGAACACTCGCTCGTCTTTTAGGCACTTATTCCAGCCAAAACAGGTTAAAAACATGTTCAAAGAAGAAGGGAGTTGGGATTCAAACTCAGGTCTTGTTGCGGGATTCAAACCCAGCTCTTGTTGCGGGATTCAAACCCAGCTCTTGTGACCTTTTAACCACCCCAGGCTACAGCACAAAGAGCATAAACCAGCTCTTCTGGAGCTTTGGGTAGAGGAGGACTGACGAACAATGAGCTCTTTTAGGCTCTGCCTGAGGCCAGTCTCTTGACAAAAGAACCAGCTAATCGAGGTTTTAATCTCACTGGTCCGTGACAGAATGGAGCTAGATTTGAGTAAGTTCTTTTGGTTTAGGGTTTCCCTCTGACAGACATCGAAATGTGGGACGGGGGCATAGTCCTGGGGGATTATGAATAGGTTTATATAAGCTTTATCTAATGCTCTAATTATCTTCTGGAACACTCTCCAAAGGCCTGTCTCAGATGCTAGGGAGAGGAGACTGTTACAGAAGGTTAGTTGAAGAGACGAGAGTATCCATATGAACGCAGCACCCGTGCTCATGTGGCGTTGTTGCCTAGTAACAGAGTTGAACCGCAAAATTCAGGCTGAGTTGGAGAGCAGCTGTGTCCTCAGGACAGGATATATCACTGCAGGCCAGAGATCCTGGGTTCAGCTGAGCTGACGGGGCCACAAAGAGAAGCAACAGCTTTCCGCAGAATCCAGTAAATAATACACAAACAGAGCTACTTGGCGGAAAAATAGAGGAAATGGAGGATACACATCGGAAAAGATGATGGTCATAATCATGTGGTAAAATCAAGGGAAGGAGTTTGGCAACCTTCTTGAACTAGTGAATAAAGGATTTACAACTGGAATTTCCAGCTACTGTTTTTTGTCTAAGACAAGTTTTTCATTGTTATTAGTTGTGCTATCCTGTTTGATGTGACCTGGGGGAATACAGTTTATGTGTTTGTTTATATTCTGAGGATAATTCATTACAGTTATTTGCAGAGTTCTTCAGTTTTAGAAAATCTCGAATTCTATTATTTAATATATTATCATCGATCATTTAACTTAAAGCAAGAATTTGATATCTTTGAAAATAAAGTTAAATGGTAGAAATCAATGAAATAAAGCTAGACAATGGAAATTAATGAAAATCCCTTTTCAAGTAATCTGGGTAAATATTTGCCTGTAGGTTCCACCTTGAAGTTTGACCAGAATGTCTTTAAATAAACAGTTTGGGGACACTTTTCAGAATTTGCTTTTAGATACTGTTTGATTCCAAAGTATATTCTTATTATTTGCATTTCAAGAGCATTTTATTTTATTCTTGAATAGGAAAGCAGCTTCCATAATCAGAAGAACTTCACAGCACACATTTAGTTCAAAACAGCCCTACCAAGAATTTCCTTAATTTTTTTGCTTCCTTGAACAAAGATTGTGACTCCTTTATAGATCTTCAAACAGTACTGTGACCTCTTTTTGATATGTGTTACTAGTTTCTCTTCCAGATGACATTTTGAAGTTTGTTAACTTTGAGTACAAGGTCCATTTGAATGTCATAGCCCCTTCCTCCCTGTGGGCCACGGAGCAGTTCACAGTAGGGAGGGGCTACGATTTGCCCTCATATCAAAGACAGCCACACAATTGATGTGCGGAGCACTGAGGTGTAGTGGTTGCCCAGCTTCAGCCTGCTGGTCTTGACCCTTATTTTTTCCTTCAGTGAGTGACGCAAGCCATATTTTAAAACTTAAACTCTGCTTCCTTCTTTCTCCAAACATCCTGAACCCAATAGATTGGAAGATTATGAACAAGAACCTCTCTCTGTTGACCACTTACAGGCACACGCATGTATGTGTTTGTGTTTTAGTTGCTCAGTCGTGTCCAAATCTTTGTGACCCTCATGAACTGTAGCCCTCCAGGCTGCTCTGTGCATGGAATTCTCCAGGTAAGAATACTGGAGTGGGTTGCTATTCCCTTCTCCAGGGGATCTTCCTGACCCAGGGAATGTACCCGGGTCTCCTGCATGGCAGGCGGATTCTTTACCATCTGAGCCACCAGGAGAGCCCTACACACAGGATGATAATACTGAATCATTTAAAAAAGTTTTTCCCCGTGACCTCCCCATCCCACCTTTGTGATCATCGTTTAAAGATTCAAATTTTACAAATGAAATCAAAAGATTTGTGAGGCCATTATGGCCAATATGAGGGAGCTAAACCATCTGCTCAATTATGTAAAATTTCAGAAAACTTTATATGACATGTTGTAAGAAGGCCCTGCTGGTGGAATCCATGACAAAACCTTCCACTGATGCGCCCAACTAAACCAAATTTTGTGTGTTTTATGACCCAGAAAATGATCCTATTCGGGGAAACTGGTTTTGTAAATGCTTTAGAAATTAAAGCAACAATTCCCAATACAACTGTTGTTCACAATGCAAATGACCAGCCCATTGCTGAAAAAATCCACAGGACATGCTTAGACAGTCACTTATTACTCAGTTCAGAAGTGTTGGATTAGCAGTCGGCCTGAAACCAGAGTCTAGATTGTGAAATGGAAACCTCTGCAAAAAAGGAATGGCCCCTTGAGAGACTACGGCATTAAGAAAACTCTAGAATAAAGTCTGAAAAATTGAACAGTGATATATAGTTGCCATTTGATTTTGATTATTCATATAATCATATTCAGAGGGTACCAGCTTGATGCTCTATATATGTGAAATATTTGGAAACATATTCATTAAGTGGAATAATAGAAACACAATGACATTCATTGACGACTTATCACATATCTGGCATTACTCTTCATACATCAACTATATTATTTTATTTTCCCCTTACAACAGCCTTCTGAGGAGGGGGCTATTGTTAACCCCATTTTACCTATAGGGAAACTAAGGCCCAGAGAAGTTCATTTGTATTACCTGCTCAAGGTAATGTAATTGTTTGAAGTAGAGCTGAGTTTTTAATCTGGGCATTCTGACTCCAGAGTCTGTGGTTTACCATTATCTCATATAATTCACCTATTCATTTCACAAATAGCTCTAAAGTGTCTGTCCTACCCTCTAGAATTTACCGTCTAGTGAAGGGGAAAATAATGTTAAACAAATACATGATCATGTGTTAGGTGATTACAACTATGATGAAGAGAAAATAAGGGATATAGAGTGAAGGAGAGAAGCCTATTTTATAAAGGGTTGTCAGAGAAGTTCTCTCTGAGGAGGTGAGATTTGTACCAAATTTGAATGAGGGAGCAAACCATTTGAGTATTTGGATAATTGGCAGAAGAGGATAGAGGCAGAGGAAACTGCTGGTGAAAATGTTTGAAGAAGAGCAAGAAGCCAGAGTGACTGGAATACAGTAAGCAAGAAAGGACAACACAATATTGTAAAGCAATTATCCTCCAATTAAAAAGAAAGTATATCATGATCATTCAGTTGATGAGGCCAAAGACTTCCCATGTCAGAGTAGGAGGATTACAAGTGTAAATGTCTGCATCAGGAACTGGTTTGCTAGTTGGGTTCAAGATTTGAGGCATCTGATATTTCCCTATGGGAAATTGTTTTGGGGTGACTAAAACATGCCCACTAGGTTGGGACGCCCAGTTTTAGCACTGGAAGTCTTTTATACTGGGAAACCTCTCAGACTAGGACAAATCAGGGTGGCTGGTCACCTTCTAACAAAGTTCTCAAAGGGTTTCTTAGGAAATGGTTGCTCGAGGGAGAAACAGTGACTTGCCATCCGGTGTTGTCCTAAATCACTTTTTGGGCGTGGTTATAGCTTTTATTCAGTAGATAAACTATAAAGTATAAATGAAATAGAGATTTGAAAATATCCTTCTACATTTATGTAAAATAATCCTTAAACTTATTTCCCTATTGTCAAAGCTTGAAATACTTAATTTAAATATGTATATTATAAGCAGTGGATTCAAGTATTTAGAATCACTTCCAAAGACATGCACTTCTCAGAGCATTCTGAAAAAGGAGAAATATTTTTGATCACATTTTCCTGCTGTAGTGCAGAAAAACTAGAAGAGAAGAAAAAATGAAGGTAACAGCTTACATTTCAACAGGTTAAAGAGAAAAATGGATGAATATCTCAATTGGTGCTATAAAGGCATTTGCTCCAATTCAAAACTATTCTTGATATACAAGAAAACTATTCCTGAAAATTAAAAAAAAAAATTGAATTGATACAAACTTCTGTAGAAAACAAACTGGCATTTGATAGAAACCAATACAGAGCAACCTACATTTCATCATTATGCGTTTGGGAAGATTTCAAGTGGTAAAGAATCTGCCTATAATGTAGGAGATCCAGGAGGTGTGGGTTCCATCCCTGGGTCAAGAAGATCCCCTGGGGGAGGATATGTCAATACACTCCAGTATTTTTGCCTGAGAAATCCCATGGACAGAACAGTTTGGTGAGCTACAGTCCATAAGGTCTCAAAGAATCTGACATAGCTGAACACATGATGGATGGATAGATGGATGGATGATTCAAGTAGTAAACTCTTAACTTGCTGGTGGCTCAGATGGTAAAGAATTTGACTGCAATGCTGGAGTCCCAGGTTCAATCCCTGGGTCAAGAAGATCCCCTGGAGAAGAGAATGGCTACCCACTCCAGTATTATTTTCTGGAGAATTCCATGGACAGAGGAGTCTTGCAGGTTATAGTTCATGCGGTCACAAAGAGTTGGACCTGACTGAGTGATTAACACTTTCACTTTTATCACTTTTAGCTTGTATTAAACCTTATCACATACATAATTTTTGACATGAAAAATGCTTATGATATTAAGTGAAAGAAGACACCAAAAATGTATGCAATATGAAGTTTACTATACTTATTAAATAATTACTTATTATTAAATTATTATTAAAGTAATTGCTATTATTATATTAAAGAATAGCAAAAATAACCCCCGCAAATAATTACTTTAGAAAGATTCTATGAAGGCATGCTAGTGTTTTAGCCATGGCTACTTGTACATGAAACTTACACTTTTTTATATATTCTGAAATTTATCCCTACTGTTTTTAAAATCTGGAAACTAAAATTAGGAAAAGAATTTTAAGAAATTTTGTTCTTATACTGGGACTTCCAGTAAAATGCAAATTACCACTAAGCAGATAAGAATTATTAAATTGCAGATGAAAATTTATTCCTGTCCCAAACTGCCAAGGCAGAAGCTCTAAAAGCAGAGTTCTATCTTGATGCAGAATTGGAATGGAAGAAGTGAAATATAACTTTATTGGAATAAAATATAAGGAATCTGGGGAATACATCTAGACATTGAAAAGTTATTTGAGAGTAAGCTCTCAGCCACTGTCTTGAAGGAATGATCACAGCAAGGAGGAAGAGGACAGAGTTTGAAAGAGCCACCACTGTAAGTAGCACAGAGAAGTTAATGGGTTACCCTATGACTTGTTAAGGGCTTCCCAGGTACCTCAGCTGGTAAAGAATCAGCCTGCCATGCAGGAGACCCCGGTTAAATTCCTAGGTCGGGAAGATACCCTGGAGAAAGAATAGGCTACCCACTCCAGTATTCTTGGGCTTTCCTGGTGGCTCAGATGGTAAAGAATCCACCTGCAATGCGGGAGACCTGGGTTCAGTCCCTGGGTTGGAAAGATCCCCTGGAGGAGGGCATGGCAACCCACTCCAGTATTCTTGCCTGGAGAATTCCCACGGACAGAGGAGCCTGGCAGACTACAGTCCATAGGTTAGCGCAGAGTCAGACACAACTGAGTGACTAAGCACACACAGCACATGACTTGTTAAAATGAGTGGGTTTGGGATTTGCAGGAGGCCTTTGTGATTCAATTTGAAATGACCCGTTCTTTATTTAAATTATTGTTCTTTGTAGTTCCATTTACATATTGGAGTAAGCAGGGTAAGGAGAGAGATGTAATCCTTATCCATAACATTATACTTTCTCTCTCTCTGTTCCTATTTATTTTTTTTGTCCTTTAGTGAGATGGAATTTTCTCATTGATAAATAGTGTTAGAAAAAATAAATCACTATCTTAGATTACTTTATAATTTTTTGTACAAGTTCATGTTCATTATCTTATATCTTCCTAGCAACTTAAAAATTAAATTGAATTTGTACTGTTTAAGCTTTTGAAAGTGTTAGCTGTTCAGTCCTGTCTGACTCTTTGCAACCCTATGGATTGTAGCCTGCCAGGCTCCTCTGTCCATGGAATTCTCCAGGCAAGAATACTGGAGTGGGTAGCCATTCCTTCCTCTCGGAGATCTTCCCAACCCAGGGTCTCCCATTGAAGACAGATTTTTTTTTTTTTTTTTTTTACCTTGTGAACCACCAGTGAAGCTTTTGAAATCTGTGGTCACTGTCTGGCACATCTGAAATGTGAATGAGCAAGAATTCTAACTCCCATTAAGGCTCTTGATCCCCAAATATTTGTTTCCTATAGCGCAATGACTTTGGGGTATGATTCCTTAAGGTCTAAGAAATAAAATAAAATCAGTTAGGATGTGTCGATTTAAAACAAACAGAGCAAATACTCTCTTATCTTTTGCAAACATTAGATAGTTTTAGGAAATAGATCACCTGTTTCAGGGAGTGAAACAGACATTGAGGTTTTACCTCTACCTCAGATTGGAAGAAAATGCCTACATGAGCTATTTGGGGGAGTTTCATGTAATTATGGAGTTTCAGTATTATTTCAAATCTTTCAGGGCATAATTCTTTTTCTTGAATGATACTAGAGCCTTCTTTGGTTTTTCCTTCATTCATTAAAAAATAAATGCCAAATATTTTACTAATTGCCTTCAAATCAATAGTGAACAGTCTCATGAATCTATGTTTCTTGCTCTCCTTGTTTCCTCAAAGGAAAGCAAAGTTACATGATATTCTACAAAATATAAGTTCTTGGTTTAATATTATCATTTTATGCCTCATGCTTACATTTACATTTTAACAAATGCAAAGCAATGTGCATTTCTTGGTTTGTCTCGGGATATGTTTTCTATGCTTTTGTTATTTTGCATTGATTTAGAATGTCTTCTCTGGACAGTTGGTGCTAACGTAAGTTGTGTCTTTAAGTTATGGCAATATTATCATGCAGAAGAATAATGTTTCCATTAATGCTTAAGTCATTATTTAAAAGGATAATTATAATTCTTCATGAGAATGTTTATCTTCCTGGGAGGCAAGGGAGAGACATGTTATATAATTCCTTCTCAGCAGCTCGGGAGAATGGAGATATTTGAAGCTTGGCACCTTTCCATGTCCTTAGGCAGGGGAAAACATGAAGGAGTGACCAGTGATGACAAGCGACATGTTTCCTGCTCAGGATGGTTTCCCTGATTTCAAGGCAGGTCCCTGAGTGCTCCTGTGCTTTGGCGTCTTCATTCCTGGGGAAGCCTTTTTGGCCCCTAGGATTGCCATTTTCTCTTTTAACAAGCAACTGACACATTGAACAGAGATGACACATAGACTCTAGTCATAAAGGCAGTTTTGATTTTTTTCCCTCCCTCTTATCTTTCTAAACATGGACTGTGGGATGAGACTTTCCCATCACTGTGAAACATTAGGCAGGCTCCAGGGCATTTCTGGTCACTCTTGGGCAACACAGTTTTTTGGTAACTTAAGGTCACAGACAACTGTCTCAGTTTAGTAATTTTACTGTCAGTTGCATGTGTTAATAAAAAACTTCAATTTTGAGTTAAAGTTGAGGCTTCTTCCTTTCTGGCAGCTCAGTGGGAAGCCCGAATGTAAAATGGGAGTGGTAGGGATTTATTACCTAATCTTCTACTTCCTCTTTTCTTCTCCAACTCACTGGTAGAAGTTTCTTCAGGGTTTGGGGGTGGAGAGGAAGAAGAGGTAAGAAACTAGGCAATGATACTATTTCTTGGCTCCCTGTGTGGCGATTTAGCATCTTGGCAGGTGTTTACAGCTGACAACTTGACAGATATTTATAGTCTAGTCTTCTGTGGTGACTTTTGTGAGTTTTCTGTACTTCTCTGCAAGATCTCAAGCAGGGGGTCAGCTTGCTCTTTGCCGTATGATTAGTAAATGTATGTTTTTTCTAGTAGAAAATGATCTCTTATACTGTGGCACGAGCCATGTATTTTATTCAGTGCTTGATAAATGTGTGATAATCAACTGAAGACAGTCCAAGAAACAGTACATTAAACTGGGCTGGTTAGTCAATCTAGGGAAAGAATTATACTGATGGGACCTATGGGAGAGAAGAGAGTACAGATCAACACGATGTTAGGATAATATTGATATTGCAAGTAGGAAGAGAAATGATAGGATTGAAGTTATTCACAAGGGGAAAAGGCATAAGGGGAAAGAAAGAAGAGCATAAAGATAGATATTGTGTTGCCAAATAAAAAGAGACTCTTCAGGTGACATTAAGATTGTCTGTGAATCAGAAACTGTGGAGATGTAAAAGAGGAAGTTACATAAGTGTATTTTATTTGTGGTTAGACAGGAAATAATTTCACAACAACAAATGATCCAGCAGGATTAAACAGCTCAAAATAACTTTGCCCAAATACTTCTAAGGATTTAGGTAGTCAATAAAACAGGGAAGGAAAGGAGCCAGTGAACATCATTATTCTTTTATAAGAGAAGTTTATATGGCTCTTTTAAAAGAATGGAGCTGTGTTAAAAACAGGAATTAAATGGTTGAAATAGGAGTTTAATCTAAAGGCAATAAGACCACTAATATGCTCACTAAATACCAGTTGGCTATTAGGAACCTATTTAATGAGATTTGCCAACCACGAAAACTGCCATGTCTATCTGTTAAGTAGTTGTTAAATATCAATAATTTTGTTTGTTATGGAAAATACAGTTATACTACATCAACACAGTAAATAATAAGTAATAAATTGTTTATTCCAAGCCAAGCACTATTCTGTGGATTTCCTAAAATCCAGGGTCTCCTGGACTCCCGGCCTATCAGGTCAGTGTTACTGTGTCCTCATTCACAGTTGGGAGAGCTGAGGTCTGGGAAGTGTAATTAACTTACCTAAGATCACACAGCTGGCCAGTGGTATGAAACTTGAACTCGGGCAGTCTGACTCCAGAACCCACCTTCCTACCGGTGTGTTACCCAGTGGCACCTGTCATAAAGTGCTCAGGAGACTTAAGGAAAATCTAAGAATGGCAGCCTCACCAGCTAGAGGCTGGACGATCTGATTGTCAGCCCAGAGCTTCCCGTGGTCTGTGTCACACTGATGGTGGATTCAGATGATGATCTGTTGAAAGCAGTGCAAAGGAGTCATTCTTACAAACCCTCACTCTCACATCTGCCCATAGCTTCTGTGAGGTCAAGAACTGGAGACAGGAAAGCAGGGCTCCTAAAATTTCAACCTTCCTAGCTTTTCTTTGCCTCAGGTTTTTTTTTTTTTTTTTTTTAATTCTTTGGTCAATGGCAGTCTCAAATCCATCCTCCTTTTGTTGACCACCTGAAGTTTCTCCTGCATAACTCCTGCATTTCAGCTCTTCCATTTTGCTTGCTGCTGGGTTGAAGGTGGGAAAACCTTGTCTCAAAGATTCACTGATCACTGAAAGCAAAGTGTTGACAAGAAGTCTGAAAATGTGCAAGTGAATGACCTGAAGGTTTTGCATCTGTAGTATTGTATTACAGTTCATCTTTTAGGGGCAAACAATGAATGATGAAAGCCTCAAACAAAACAAAACAAAAACTCCGAGAAGGAATGTTGTGCTCACATTATTGTTGCTTGTTAAAACCACATGTAATAACTATAGCCCATAGCAGGATTAGATTTTCTGCAACATCATTAATAATTAATCCTCTAAATTTACTGTTGACTGCTAATGAATATACACCAAGTGTATTACTCACTCTAAATTCTTTCCCAATACGTCAATTTTTCCTTCTTATTTCTTTTTTATTTTCCCTAATTTTTCAAAGTTGAAATGAATGTCATTTCCTACTGCTCCATAATGCTTCTAAGAACTCATTTTTCCCCCCTAGAGCTTACCTACCAATAGAAGTTTTGAATAATCAAATCATAGCCATTTCTTTATCTTTCATTTGACTAAATTGTAGATTATGCCCTCAGGTTAAGACTTGCATCATTTGTACCTCAATACAATGTGCCAAGCACATTGTACATTTTACAACTCAATAACAGCCTGAGTAACAACATATATGAGAGTTTATTAACTTCAACTGAACATATTAACCTGGATGGAGCGTCTACTTTTAAGGAAGTAATTATGCATCCACACTAGACTATGTGGGAGTTGAAAGTCTGGAAAAGATATAGCAAGACCGTTATGTAAGAAACTCAGCTAAACATACTCAGCTGAAATAAAGTACGTAATTCCAGAATTAGTATATAGTGAATGACATCAGTGGGTTAAGGCACGTGGCATGTATGACCGTATCCTGGGTTAGCAACTTTATAGTCTCTCTCTGCACACTTTTCCACTACCTCATGGTAAATTTGAAGAAAGCTCTTTGCATGGGATCTGTATTTTCTTGATACAACTTTTGGCTATTTCTTTTTGGACCCTCTGCCCAGAAGCGAAAAACAGCTGATTCGTAAAAGAACCCTTCCATTGGTCTGAAAACTCTCATTAAGTCAAGTTTAAACTTCTTTCTCCAAGCTAAATATCTGTTGTTATTCATAGCTTTTGGTAAATTTGTTTGTCATATGCATGAGTAGGCGGCATAATGCAGTGTGTGATGTAATCTTTACACATGGGTTGCATGTATAAGTGGTCATGTTACTGATACTTTCTACCACCTGGAATATTCTGACTTCATGAGATTTTCTCCCCTAGTTTTTATTTCCTAGTTTTCAGAAATCCAACAGCAGGTGATGTTAGAGAACTGAAACGGTGGTGGTGATGGAACTAAAATAGATCTGTCAAAGTAGAGTAACATTTTTCATTTTCCAGTGCAGACTGATGCATGTTTTAGTACATCTAGCTGATTACCAGTCCACAAGTTTTATGCTTTCTACAGCTTTCCTGTCTAATAAGGGAGCTACTAGCCACCTGTGGTTATTTAAGTTTGCTGCTGCTGCTAAGTCGCTTTAGTCGTGTCCGACTCTGTGCGACCCCATGGACGGCAGCCCACCAGGCTCCCCCATCCCTGGGATTATCCAGGAAAGAACACTGGAGTGGGTTGCCATTTCCTTCTCCAATGCATGAAAGTGAAAAGTCAAAGTAAAGTCGCTCAGTCATGTCCAACTCTTAGCGACCCCATAGACTGCAGCCTACCAGGCTCCTCCGTCCATGAGATTTTCCAGGCAAGAGTACTGGAGTGGGGTACCATTGCCTTCTCCGTATTTAAGTTTAAAGCAATTAAAGTAAGACAAAAGCCTCAGTTCTTCAGTCACAGTAGCCACATCTCATGTACTCATGTACACATAGCTGCATGTGCTAGTGGCTACCATATTGGACAGTGTATCTCTGGAGTATGTTCCACATCGTAGGACATTCTAATGGATGGTGTTCCTTAGTGTACAGCAACCCTGATCTCCTGCCCACATGTTCATCATGGCACAGAAAATTACCTTTTAGTGATTTGTAAGTCATATTATTAGGTTGTTGAGTGCATTGTAAAAGAATCTTGGAGTTGGTGAAATAATTTTTACCCCATACACACTCTTAAGGGTAGGACAGGACTCAAGGGGGTCCTCTCCCTGATCTCAGAAAATGTTCATCTTCACCTGTGTGGCTGCTGGTTCATATGCTATTTCTCTCACTAGGAATTAGGAAAAAGCCATTAAGCTTCTTACTTTACTTGCCTTACTCATTTTTTTTAATGAAGTACTTTCCCAAGTTTTATTAGAGAACATCGCAACATCTGTAATAAGGTAGCTAGAGTTCAGTGTTTTTTCTTTTTCATTCCTGTATGTATGCGTTAATATCAATGTTTAATTTTAAAAGTAAGTGTTAAAATTGTTTATAGGTGCTTTTGCCCTTCCTGTATTTGGTGACATGGCCCCCACTGGTACCATGGCAGGCTCTGTACTGATCATGATATTAAGATGAAAATTTCATATGATCAGTTGGAAGGAAAATATAAGCAATTGTCAAATTTCTAATATTTCATGCTCAAGTTGTTTTTTCCCCTCCTTTTTTGATCTTGGCCTCAAATGAGCTTCCCTATATAATTAGTAAATGATTTGGACCTAAATATATTGCTGGTACTCAAAGAAGAAGCAGTCTACTCAGGAATGACTCAATTTTTTCAAATATTACATTTAGGGGGAAGAATTGTAAAAGGATATAGATTTTTGATGTGACAAATGTTAGGGATTTATTTAAATCCCTTAATATTTTTTTCTCTGCAAAAACATGGTTATATTTCAGATCTTCAGCTACTATTTACATCTGGCTAAAGTGTGGTTGCCTCTGGGGTCCCAGTGGGGTGAAAGGCGAAGTGGCCCAGGGCAGGAGTTTCGTGCATTACATTATCACCTGTCACTATGTCTTATATTCTTTGTAAGAACAAGATAGCCTGCCCCACTCAGGTCAAGAACTTGACCACCAGCCAGATGCCCAACAGCTTGTTTGACCTCATTAAAATTGAACGATCATGTTAATGTTTGGGGCTGAGGCCAAACCTCTTAGAGCTGTTTAGAATTTCTGAGGATATTACCATAGGATTTGGTTTCTGATCTTTTCTTAGTATTTTCTAGCGGATCAGTCTGACTGGAAATAGACTGAGGGAATTAGATCTGGAAATTGGAATGAAAAAACAAAGCATGTGCTGCAAGAAAATACAGCCAACACATGGCCACTTAGATTACTTTTTTCCCCCTCTAAAAACAATTTGTGATATAAAAGCATAGAAAATAATATACCTTAAAATTATAGCTAAATGGGAACTTGTGAACTCTAAAAGTAAAATGGCATTTGCTGTCCAGAGAGGCAAATAATTATAGTTGTTTTTAATGTCAGGAAGTAATTTCTGTCTGATAACTCTGCTAACTCAGTGGCGACCTCTGCTCCCATGCCTGTCCTGTGCTGTGCTTAGTCGCTCAGTTGTGTCTGACTCTTTGTGACCCCATGGACTGTAACCCACCAGGCTTTTCTGTCCATGGGATTCTCCAGGCAAGAACAATGGAGTGGGTGGCCATGCCCTCCTCCAGAGGATCTTCCTAACGCAGGGATCGAACCCAGGTCTCCAGCATTGCAGGTGGATTCTTTACCATCTGAGCCACCAGCGAAGCCCATCCTGCGGAAGGTCAAAAAAATAAACGTAGATCACATACGAAAGGTGGCACGGGATAACAATACACTTTCTAGCAGCTTTGTCAAGGTCACATGGAATTAGCAACTGATCAGGTTTTCTGAAGTTGGCAGATTTTTTTGAATATATATCCGGCCTGTATCCATGAAGGATAAAGTTTTTACTTCTCATTTAATTATTTCCTGCCAGAGGACATGCTTCCATCATTGCTTGGGGTCTGTTGAACTTCCCTGCTCAGTGGTCCTGTCAACCTGGAACAAATGCCTCCGCTAATTGGTGTCCTGCCCTGTAGTCCTCACGCTGGGTTCAGCATGAAGCCAGTCTTTCTCAAAGAATGAGCTGAGTGTGATTGAAAGCCCTGTGATGCTCTGGAGCACAGATGTGCAGGGCCTGGATGTGTTTGTCCAGTCAGTATGGATGCTTTTCAAACACAAATAATACAGTTGATCAAATTGGGTTGTTGTTTTTACCTTTCATAGAAATGATATCTATGGCACTTGTGCTCTTACACACGGATACTTATTAGTCGTCAATGACTCTGGGACTCATCCTTGATTCTTAAAACTATTATCAGCCATGAAGGTAGTCAGAAGGAAAGAAGACTGAGGCTGAATCCCCACTGTCAGCTGATGTCTTATGCTTGCAGTCAGGCCCTTGTGGGCACCACCTTGGTCACTTCATTTCACATCTGTACTTCGGTCTCCTGGTCTGTAAAATTGTGATTTGGGACTAGAAGTTGACTAATACTCTTCTTATATTGGGTCACTTCATTTCATATTTGTACTTCGGTCTCCTGGTCTATAAAATTGTGTTTTGGGACTAGAAGTTGACTAATACTGTTCTTATATTTAAAATGTATGATTATATGACATGATTGGGGCAAAAGATGGAAGTAAAGATTAATGCAATAAGAAGTAAGCTGTGCTGTGTTGATTCATGGAGATTTTATAATTAAGCAGTTGAATTTTTCAAATCACACTCTTAAAAATATTTTTTTGAAATATAGTTGATTTATACAATGTTATGTTAGTTTCAGGTATACAGCAACGTATTTCAGTTATTCTTTTTTAGTTTCTGTTTCATTACAAGTTATTACAAGATACTGACTATAGTGTGGGCAGTTTTCACACGACCTTAACAAAATCATAACACTTTACATTTGAACAATAACATCTAAACTTGTTCTGGGTATATTACAGTTTATCAAGCACCTTTATGTACATGCTATGATTTGAACTTCACAGCCACCTAGTATAGCGAGTGAATAGAGCAATTATTGTCCAGAGCCTCAGAATTGTCATGTCGGAGAGGTCACTGAGGTTAGTGGTTGAACTGGCATGAACCCATTTCTTTGGTCACTAGTATAATAGCTGTTTCACTCTACCTCTAAACTTTATTTATTGCTAATAATTCTTCTAATAATTTTTTGGACTTAAAGAAAAATAGAATCTTGTAATATATATGATTACCATTTGTTTTTAGCTTACTGAAACCATTTTTTGGTTGGTATTTCAATGTATTTGACCTCTGTTCCAGTCACATTTCAAAAATTAAATTGTGGAATTGTGAAAGTTGTTTTATTTTTTACTTTATTTTCAAAGCCCGCACAAAAAAATTTTTAGTTCTTGGAGGTAGAGGCGAAAGGAATCTTACAGGTCTATCATTGTAAGCCATCTTAATACTCTTATTTACAAAACAGAAATAGTCACAGATGTAGAAAACAGACTTATGATAACCAAGGGGGACAAGGGTAGGATAAATGAGAGACTGGGATTGACATATAGAAAATGTATGTATGCTGCTGCTGCTGAGTCACTTCAGTCGTGTCTGACTCTGTGCGACCCCAAGGACTGCAGCCCACCAGGCTCCTCTGTCTATGGGATTTTCCAGGCAAGAGTGTTGGAGTGGGGTGCCATTGCCTTCTCTGAAATATATAACTGTGTATAAGAACCTATTGTATCCTACAGTATAGCACAGGGAACTCTACTTAGTACTCTAACGAGCTATATGGGAAAATAATCCCATAATAATAATAAAAAAAGTGGATATATGTATAACTGATTAACTTTGCTATACAACAGAAACTAATGCAACATTGTAAATCAATTATACTCCAATAAAAATTAACTTAAAAATGGATAGATATGTGACTGGTGGAGAGAGGGACTTGACTTCATTGCCTGGTAAGACCTAACTGGCTCCTTGAATTTGGGAGGAAATTGTCCCCGTTAGCTATAACTACAGGAAAGTGCATTGAGATTTGAATTCCAGATTCTGGAGGGATGCACATGTTTTTGTTTTGTTCTTAAATTCATATAGAACATGGTAACCAAACATTGGACAGCCTTGAAAATCTTGTTTGCAGTGTGACAACTATTCGTAGGCAGCAAGGGTTCAGGATTCATTGAGAAATCTACATCTTGCATTGTGCCAATTGTGTAACTTCTCAGGAATTTATCTTGGGAGCTGTGATAAGAAATCACAACTGAGACTCAAAACACTAATTTCAAATGCAAAGAACAACTATTTCAGAGCTATCTTCTTGAGGAATATTTGACTTTCTAACATTTTAAAGGAAGCTAAAATCTCTAAGCAAGAAGTTAGCACTTACATAAATTTTATCAGGTCATGCAAAATTGTGTTATTTTTGATTTTTTGAAACTCTGGGGGTAGACATTTTTTCTAGGTTTACATTTTTCTAGGTTTTCTAGGTTTACATTCATTTTATTAAAATGACTACTGTTTCAATAAATGATAAATAATATTTTCTGTTTTCAACTCATCCCTAAAAGACACCCTAAGGGATCTCTGGTTGAATGAAATTAACCTAAAAATAACATTCTTCCCATTGACTCATTCTCTTGATCATTGTTGTTCAGTTGCTCTGTCGTGTCCAGCTCTTTGTGATCCCATGGACTGCAGCACACCAGGCTTCCCTGTCCTTCACCATCTCCCAGAGCTTGCTCAAACTCATGTCTCTTGATTGAGTTGCCCTTTATTGGTTTGGCAGAGTCATCTTTATCTTGGGATACTGGGAAAGACTTTTACTCTTGGTTTGAAAATCTCACTGATTTACAGAACAAACCTTCAGCCTGGTCTTTTTCCTTTTGTCAGTTACGTAAGTCGTGCTGTGTGAACTAACATCTTGTCACTTATTGTCCTAAAGCAAGAGCCAGACGGGTGAGAAACCACCTACTGTCGAATATGAAACCGGTGCCAGAAGGCAACCGCTCCTTGCTGTTCAGCTGTGCCCTGAGTGATCAAACAAACCTGAGAGCAAACAGGAACTGCAGTAGCAGGAATCAAAGGGCCCTGCTAGCCTAGCAGAGTAGAAGGAAGTGAGGGAGAGAGTTTCCTAAGGTGAGGTGACACCATGCAAATAAAGGCACCCTTCCTTTGTTTGTGTTCAGGACATTTGAGCACCATTTTAGAGGAGAAAACTTCACACCGATGCAATTTTTAGTCAGTGGATAGAGAAACAACAGAGGAGCGCTGTTAAAAAGATGTTTCCTGTTTGACGTTTGTGTTTATATACTTAAGTTTATACTTATTTTCTTAGTTTGTTCTAAAATATCTTTTAATTTTTTTTAAAAGTAAAAGCTTTATTAGGATGTAATTGACATAGAACATATTAGTTTTAAGTGTACAACATAACGATTTGATATATGCATACGTTGAGAAATGATCAGCAAAATATGTTTAATTAACGTTCATCACCTCACATAGTAACATTTTTTCCTTACAATGGGAACTTTAATGATCTATTCTCTTAGCAATTTGCAAATATAAAATACAATATAGTTAGCTGTAGTCACTCTGCTATATATTACATCCCCAGAACTTATTTATCTTGTAATTGGTAGTTTGTATCTTTTGACAACCTTTATCCGTTTCCCACCATCGACCTCAACCTCTGGCAACCAGAGTTCAGTTTTCTTTCGATTCCACATGTAAAGGAGATCATACTGTATTACATAGGACTGTCTTTCCTTGTCTGACTTGTTTAACTTAACATAATGCCCTCAAGGTCCATTCATATTGCCTCAAATGACAAGATTTTGTTCTTTTTTATGGCTGAATCAGTGAACACTTGTTTCCATATCTTGAAAGTGGTAGTTACTCAGTCTGTCTGACTGATCCTAAGGACTGTATAGCCCACCAGGCTCCTCTGTCCATGGAATTCTCCAGGCAAGAATACTGGAGTGGTTAGTCATTCCCTTCTCCAGGGGATCTTCCCTTCCTGGAAGGGGATCTTCCAGGGATTGAACCTGGGTCTCCTGCATTGCAGGCAGATTCTTTACTGTCTGAGCCACTGCTACCATGAAATAATGCTGCAAGGAACATGGGGATGCAGATAGCTGTTTGAAATGGTGGTTTCACTTCCTTCGAATGTATCTTCAAGGTGGGATTGCTGGGTGATGTATTAGTTCCATTTTTAAGTTTTTGAGGAACTTATACTGTTTTACACCGTGGCTGTGCCAATTTACATTCCCACCAGCAACGCACAAGGATATTCTTTTCTTCACACCCTCGCCGCCAACACTCGTTGTCTCTTGACATTTTGATGACAGCCATTCTAAAAGGCATGAGGCAATCTCATTGTGGTTTTGATTTGTAGATTATCTTTTATAGATAGAACAAGGCAGAGTATTTTCAAGTACTCATTTTAATGATGGAGTTAATCAGAAACAACTGTTTCAAAATCATTTAATTCCTTCAGAAAATTGTTTCCGCTGGTCAGATGGAAATCTTGATTTTGCAGCATATTAAGAGAAATGTCTTGGCATAATTGATCTTCCACAAGTAATTTAATGACTAATAACTAAAAAATGACTACATGAACTCTTGTGACTGATCATTTTTATATGTAAAATACAATTCTGTAACATACAATTGTATGTTTACAATTTTACAATTGTAAAATACAATTCTATCCTGGTTCCAAACCTTCAGAGTAACACTATAGTTTAGAATATATACAGATGAATAGACTGAAAGGATAGTCTATTGCTTCTAGTGAATAGTGTTCCTATTATTTCCATCATTTAGACATTTACCCTGCCTCCTGACTTCTGGTTAATCATGTATTTCCCACAGATTAACAATATCACCAATACTTAAGTCACAGGTATGAAAATACTGAAACCAGTTAAATTAGATTTGATGTCAGAATGGTTTGATGGTATAGGGGACAGGGTAGGCACTAAGGCGTAAAATATAGAGAACTCCTGGCTTCTTATTTTCAGCTCTTTTCTCTGTGGTCCCCAGCAAGTCTCATCCTCAGCTGCATCTGTTAATATACACTTTGCTTCTGCCATCTCAACTTACTTGGGGTTTCAGGCCATGATCTTTCATGTCTGTGCATCAGACAATGTTAGGGAGGAATGTTTCTTTCCCACTCCTGGTATATTAATATCTATGAATGTGGAAGAAGAGCCACTAGAGTAACATTTCTGATCTCTCTCCATGCCCTCATATACTTCTCACTCCCGAGAAGGTAAAGTGTGACATATATCCCTAGAGGGTTTGGAAAGAGAAGCTGAGCATGGTAGGCCAGCCCCTTCTCTCTCCTTTACTTTGGGAGTTGGCTTGTTCTCCATGTTGTTATGGTCCCACATGGCCGGTGGCTGGAGAAGTAAGTCTGGCCAACTGACTAGCAGTGTCCACTTACCCACAGATGCACCCACGGTGCATCCTCCACTCTAGCTTTCTTTGGTAATATACATTTTCTTCTGGGCTCCCATCTACTGTCTTCTTTGAATTATTTTCAACTGATTCTTTTTTAAAAAATTTATTTATTTTTTAAGTGAAGGATAATTGCTTTACAGAATTTTGCTGTTTTCTGTCAAGCCTCCACAGGAATCAGCCATAGGTATACATATATCCCCTCCCTCTTGAACCTCCCTCTCATCTCCCTCCACATCCCACCCTTCTAGGTTGATACAGAGCCCCAGTTTGAGTTTCCTAAGCCATACAGCAAATTCCCGTTGGCTATCTATTTTACATATGGTAATGTAAGTTTCCATGTTACTTTCTCCATACATCTCACCCTCTCCTCCCCTCTCCCCAAGTCCATAAGTCTAGTCTCTGTGTCTGTTTTCTCCACTGCTGCTGCTGCTGCTGCTGCTGCTAAGTCGCGTCAGTCATGTCCGACTCTGTGCGACCCCATAGACGGCAGCCCACCAGGCTCTGCCGTCCCTGGGATTCTCCAGGCAAGAACACTGGAGTGGATTGCCATTTCCTTCTCCAATGCATGAAAGTGAAAAGTGAAAGTGAAGTTGCTCAGTCCTGTCCAACTCTTCACGACCCCATGGACTGTAGCCCACCAGACTCTTCTGTCCATGGGATTTTCAAGGCAAGAGTACTGGAGTGGGGTGCCATCGCCTTCTCCAGTTTTCTCCACTGCTGCCCTGTAAATAAATTCTTCACTACCATTTTTTTAGATTCTGTATATATGTGTTAGGAGACAATATTTATTTCTCTTTCTGACTTTATTTCTCTTTCTTTATTTCTCCCAAAGAAAAGGAGAGAGAAGGGGCTGGGCTACCATGCTCAGCTTCTCTTTCCAAACCCTCTAGGGATATAAGTCACACTTTACTTTCTCAAGAGTGAGAAGGTAAATAGGTGTAATAGATTCTAGATTTATCCACCTAATTAGAACTGACTCAGATGTGTTCCTTTTTATGGCTAAATAATATTCCATTGTGTATATGTACCACCACTTCTTTATCCATTCATCTGTTGATAGACTTACAGCTATTGTAAACAGTGCTGCAATGAACAATGGGATGTGTGTGTCTTTCAGTTTGGTTTCCTCAGGGTACATGCCTAGGTGTTGGATTGCTGGGTCATATGGTGGTTTTATTTCTAGTTTTTAAAGGAACCTCCATACCATCTTCCATAGTGGTAGTATCAATTTACATTCTCACCAACAGTGCAAGAGTGTTCCCTTTTCTCCACACCCTCTCCAGCATTTATTGTTTGTAGACTTTTTGATGATGGCCATTCTGACTGGTGTGAGGTGATATCGCGTTGTAGTTTTGATTTGCATTTCTCTAATAATGAGAAATGTTGACCATCTTTTCATGTGTTTGTTAGCCATCTGTATGTCTTTGGAGAAATGTCTGTTTAGGTCATTTTCCTAGTTTTTAATTGGGCTGTTTGGTTTTCTGGCATTGAGTTGTATGAGCTGCTTGTATATTTTGGAAATTAATCCTTTGTCAGTTGTTTCATTTGCTATTATTTTCTCCCGTTCTGAGGGTTGTCTTTTCACCTTTTCATCTTATAGTTTCCTTTGCTGTGCAAAAGCACAGGTCCTAATCAGGTCCTACTTGTTTACTTTCGTTCTCATTTCCATCACTCTAGGAGGTGGGTCATAGAGGACCTTACTTTGATTTATGTCATCGAGTGTTCTGCCTATGTTTTCCTCTAAGAATTTTATGGTTTCTGGTCTTACATTTAGGTCTTTAATCCATGTTGAGTGTATCTTTGTGTATGGGGTTAGGAAGTGTTCTAATTTCATTCTGGACATGTAACTGTCCAGTTTTCCCAGCACCGTTTATTGAAGAGGCCATCTTCACCCCATTTATATTCTTTAATAGATTTTTTTTCTATTGAAGTATAGTTGATTTACAATGTTGTATTAGTTTCAGGTGTACAGCACAGTGATTCAATTTTTTATATCCATTCTTTTTCAGATTCTTTTTCTATATAGGTTATTATAGAATTCTGACTAGAGTTCCTTGTGCTGAACAGTAGGTCCTTGTTGGTTATCTGTTTATATATAGTAGTTTGTATTTGTGAATCCTTGTTTTGGGTTAAGGGGTCCTATGAACCCTTTGGGTTTATGGGCCCATATGAACTGTAAACAATGTATTGTCTCCTTCCCCTGCTATGTTCTTTCCCTTCTCTTTATCTTCATAAAACTCAGCTCACGAATCACCCACTCTTGGTTTCCCTCCTCCTTGTTCTGTGCATCTGTAGAATCACATGTATTCTTCTCTGTCACTTATTTCCTTGTCTGTTTCCCCCACCAGACTGGAAACTCCTTGAGGGCAGAACTGGTTTATTGTTTTCCTAGCTCCCATCAGAGAAATTGACATATAGTAGCTACTTAATAAAGGTACACAGAATAAAGTGAATGAGTTATGAAAGGATCAAGGCAATTTTAATTCACCAATGCTGAATAATAGGAGTTAAATCCTATGGTCATAAAAAAAAATTTATGAACACATCTTCTTCAGAAACTGTTTTCTATTTTTGTTACCTTCCACCACTTCATATGAGCCATAATTATAAAGATACACCTCCAGAAGTTTTGTCCTGAAAATTATTCAACCTCCAACTCCAAATACCCTAGCACTGTTTAAGTGCTATATATAATTACATTAGATATCTATCTAATTACATTAGATATTTGAGGCCAAGCAGAGGAACACTAGGGTGAAAAACAGAAAATCTGGTGTATAGTTTATGAGCATGCCTGGAAATTGGTCCTGAGGCTTCTGCAATAAAGTGATTCATTTGAAATTAATGATTTTGAGGTTAATGATTTTGAGCAACCAGTGATTGACTCAGAGCAGACTTCATTCCTGCTTCCTATAGACACAGGTACTTTCTGTTTATCATTTGCTTTAGTCCCACCTTGCAGGTGGTTGACAGGGCTTCCCTGGTGACTCAGTGGTAAAGAATCCACTTGCTAATGCAGACGATGTGGGTTTGATCCCTGGGTCAGGAAGGTCCCCGGGAGAAGGAAACGGCAACTCACTCCAGTATTCTTGCCTGAAAAATTCCATGGACAGTGGAGCCTGGTAGGCTGCAGTCCATAGAGTCACAAAGAGTCAGACACAACTGAGCACAGATGCACACGTGTGGTTGACACCCACTTGCTGTCTGGTTTTGCATCTTTTCATGCATTCTTGATCTCTCCTCTGCGTGGTTGTAAGTCCCTCTGGAGCAGGGTGATGACAGTGATACCCCACTTTGTAACGTTATAAGTCTATTAACAGAGAGCCTTGCACATAGTGGATGCTCACAGATAGTTTGGTGATAATCTTTTGTAACACTGACTGCAAAAGTGACTTTCAATGTGTGAAAAATGAAAATAGCTACAAATCCCTCTGTTGAATCTCTGAAAAAGCAATGGGAATCATCGAGAATTTGATTCTCTCATTTGTGTCTCTTTTAATTTCCCCTGTATGTCTAAACAGGACTGATTTTTTTTCTTCTGGTTTATTTAAGTCAAGGGTTACTTCTTCTAAAGACAAAAGGATGAAAATCCTGCAATGTTTTCGGGGCTCCTGTTTCAATATCAGTAAATAATGTGTCACTGCTGAGTTCTGGGAGAAAATAAATGCTTCAGCTTCAAAAATTGTCTGTTAAAGAGAGAGACAGGTGTGTCGTGTTTACAAGGGATGTGACATTATAAACTCAGCTGAAACAACCCATCCAGATGTGCAGTGATCTGTAGCTATGAACTCAGAGAACCCTGTCACAGGTTTTATGGGTAATTTTTGTTTGTGAGTGTTTAGACACCTTCTCTGCCAACTGGAATGGAGCCAGTATCAGTAACAACACACAGATGAAAAATCATGATCTAATCAACTCCCATCAAACCAGTCAGTGGTAAAACAGTGCTTCCCAGAAACACTTATTACAGATAACATTTTGGTTGTTAAATTTATGAAGTGTAAAGTTATATAACTTCTTTCTTGAAAAAGTCAAGACTGCATTTTCATACACACATCCACCCACAGTTCGGCAATGGAAGCACTAATAAGATCAGTGACAAAAATAAATTACATAAATTGTATTTAGCAATTTTTCAACATTCACTGAGAAATCCATGCAGGGGGCATGGCCTTGCCGATTATGAAAAATACTATCCTGAATAATTAGCAGAGTGTGTTGACAAAAATGTCAGTGTGAGTGGAGGTGGTGTGGTTTATCTACTGGCATATGAGATATAACTGTGTGAACCCACAGTTTTGCTAATTTCACATATTTTCATTTTGCAGCCTTACTATAAATTCTTGATGTAAATTTGGTAAAGGTAATACTTATTTTAGAAGAAACTCTCTCTGTTCTGTATCATCAGGCAAATGTTGCTGCACTGGTTATTTGAGTTGTGGAGAAACTACTCTCTTTGCTCTGTGGTCCAGATATTAGGTGTCCCTTCAACAATAAAGAAATGCCCACACTAACTTCAATTTTCTATGTAAGGAGCCTTGGGTCCACACAGATCAGGATACAATTGAGGTTCTTAGATCCTTTCTGTTGTCAGCTTCCCTCGATTCAAGGTTCAAGGTGTAGGCACACTCCTCCACTTACGTACACCTGACCTTATGTGGTGAATCTTTTGATCATTAGCTGCTTCACTAACCTGCAACTACTTAGACTTCTTTGGATACATACATAGTAGAAACTATGAGGAGGAAGTGTGGTGGGATGTTGAATACTCCTTCAGAGCCCTATTCTTCTTATTTCAATATGTTAACTTTTAACTTATGACTTAATACGTTTCTGAAGCAAAAAGATACACAATATTAATGACTGCCAATCATTCTTCTGAAAATACCCTTTTCAAGAGTCACAAGTCACCATCTAACAAATCCAAAGACACTTCCTCAATGCAAAGACTCCTTTTATTTTTCCAGAAGATTTTTGGTCCTGATGGTTGACCTATTCTGGCTTCTCATGCCTTCCTTGAGCATCTCTGTTGTTTTTCTCTCTCCTTTACTCGTTTATCTTCTTTCCTTTATTTAAATGTGGGAGTCTCCCAAGTTGTATCCTTATTCTTTTCTTTCCATGAATTCATTTGGTGATCTCATCCTTCCTCATGGTTCCAATTATGATTGATGTGCACATAGCTTTCAAATATGTATGCTCCCTCCTAAGTTACTAGGGCACACTGCCATGGTCCATATGGTTTTCATATGTTTTATCATTCATTCCACATGTAAAAAACAGCACTAAGCATCTTTACCTACTAATTGTCTTCTCAGTCTCTTTCCCCGTCCTTGGCTTCCCTGGTGGCTCAGAGGGTAAAGCCTCTGCCCGCAATGCGGGAGACCTGGGTTCGATCCCTGGGTTGGGAAGATCCCCTGGAGAAGGAAAAGGCAACCCACTCCAGTATTCTTACCTGGAAAATCCCATGGACAGAGAAGACTGGTTTGCCATAGTCCATGGGGTCACAAAGAGTCGGACACGACTGAGCGACTTCACTTTCACTTTTCACTTTTCATTATCATAGTTTAGTATCATTATCACTTTTTCATTATCATAGTTATGTAGGATCTAAAGGTTCAACTTTGTCTTGACTCCTCCCATACCCCAACATCGAATTCTTTCATTTCCTTCTCTTTGACATGCCATGTATCTCTTCTCTCTCATTGCCAACTCAGTTCATGTTTTGATGATCTCTTCTCAGAAAGTTAACATAACCTTTTAAGAGGCATCTGATCCTCTTTTTGGACCTTTGTTCATCTTACAAAATGAGTTAGGTGTACTTTGTAAAAATTTAAGTATATTTTCTATAACTTTACTATTCTAAAAGTCATCTCTTTCACTCAGTAAATATTTATTGAGTTTGCACTATATGTTTTGGACTCATAAATCCTGGAGTAAAAGTGTGAGACATGTTTCTCATCCTTAAAAAACTTCCTAAATAAGTCACCAATAATTATAACCTAGTGACTTGTATAGACGTATTTTATTATCTCTAGATTTGTTGTTGTTTAGTCCAAGTCATGTCCAACTCTTTTGTGACCCAATGGTCTGTAGCCTGCCAGGCTCCTCTGTCCATGGGATTTTCCAGGCAAGAATACTGGAGTGGGTTGCCAATTCATTCTCCAGGGGATCTCCATGACCCAGGGATCAAACCTGCATCTGCTGCATTGAAAGGTGGATTCTTTACCACTGAGCCACTAGGGAAGCCCATCTCTAGATTAGCTACTTAGAATTTCTTTCCTCTTTTCTCTTACTATACAATTCCTTGCCCTCTTCAAAACCCAGGTAAAATAGCATCTCCATCATCTTCTCAATTAATCACATTTCCTTCATTTGAAGTTCCATGTAATTTATTCTGAGTCATTTATTTGGAAATTTATCATCTGGTGTCTTGTCATCTCTTCTATTGCTAATTTTAACTATAATTTAATGTTTAATATTTTCTTGTATTCTCGTTTTATGTTGTCCATGTTCTGAGATTAATAATAAAGTGTTAAACTTGATAGCTCCCCCAGGCCCTTACAGTATATTGATATTAGGTATTCAAACGCAAGCATAACAAACGATAAATGCTATTAAGTACATTTTACTGGTCAAATAAATTAATACCTTTTTCCTACCCATACTTAAACCTGACACTGACATTAGTTTGCAGTGTTTTTATACAACCACATTTTTACACAATCAAATTTATTTCTTATATACGTGTTCTCAACCTTCTAGTCCATTCAAAGCTTGTCCTTGCGATTTCTAAATCTCATCTACTTTTAACAGTTTCTATAAGAATTGTTGTTAGAAATGAAATCCAATGTAGTCTCCTGAGAGGTGGAAGATGCCCTTGAAAACAGTTTCACCACAATACATTTCTAACTAAGGAGATTTGTTTGTCAGTTTGGTCTCAAGGCAAAACTTGAGTGTTAATGTAATGAAATAAAATATAATGTAGGTGATACAGGAGCTACAAATTCCATAAGATAATATTCTATACTTATTAATAATGAACTCATTCAAGATTTTAATATTATCAAGTGGTTTGAAAACTTGAAATTGCATTGTCGATTATAGTTTTCTCTGTAATAAACTACCACAAATATAGTGGTAGAATAAAAAGAATACAAAAGAATACACACCTATGTGTTGTTAAAGTTCTGTAGGTCAAAAGGCCATTGTGAATCTCACTTGGCTAAGTCAAGGCATCTTAGGGTTGGGTTCCTTCCTGGAGGCATGAGAGGAGAATCCGTTTTCTTGCCTTTTCCAGCTTCTGGAGACCACTAGCATTTCTTGGCTCCTTCCACCACCTTCAGAGGCAGCAATGGCAGGGGAACTGAGCTTTCATACTGCCATCCCTCTGATTCTCTCTCCCATACTCACACTTCCCCTTGACTATAGCCAAGAAAGACCCTTTAGCTACATACGTGATTAGATTGAATCAACTTGAATAACCCAGAATAGTTTCCCCATCTCAAGGTTTTTAACTCAAGTCTCATCTCCGATGTCTCTTTTCCTATGTAAAGTAGCATATTCACAGGGTCTACAGATGAGGGATGGACATTTTTTGGTGGCCATTATTTTGCCTTCTATGGATAATTTTATGCATCTCTAAAATTAAGTATTTTCAATGGAATGTTCGGTTCAGTTCAGTCGCTCAGTTGTGTCCGACTCTTTGCAACCCCATGAATCCCAACACACCAGGCCTTCCTGTCCATCACCAACTCCCGGAGTTCACTCAGACCCACGTCCATCGAGTCAGTGATGGCATCCAGCCTCTGTCGTCCCCTTCTCCTCCTGCCCCTAATCCCTCCCAGCATCAGAGTCTTTTCCAATGAGTCAGCTCTTCACATGA
>NW_011495070.1:5992241-5992669 GCF_000754665.1 Bison bison bison | reverse complement strand
GAGTGAGCAAGCTAAATCTCCTCTGCTTGGTGCCTTTTGATAATGCTTGGTTGCTTCTGAATTTCCTTATTCTTATATTTAGCAGTAGCTTCAAGTTGTAGTTTTTGATATTGTTCTTGATTCCAGGCCCAAAGCCCCTGAGAGATGCTTCATTGGGGATCGAAACACTGTAAAGTAGAATCAATAAATTAGGTTGAAACTGAACTTCAGAGTTGGAGGGTTGAAGAGAATATGCAACTATTTCTCCACATGCAATTTAACTTCCAGAAGGGAAAACAAAATTGTTGCTTGTTTTTTCTTTCTTTTTTTTTTTTACAGTTTGATTAAATTCTCTGATCACAATAACAATGCAGAACCACTCTATTCACTGTGAATTGAATACTAATAAAAAGGATTTTTGATTGAGCACGTTTTTTTTTTTTTTTTTT